>NC_041230.1:29566841-29580411 GCF_002837175.3 Physeter macrocephalus
GGTTTCCTTTGCTGTGCAAAAGCTTTTAAGTTTCATTAGGTCCCATTTGTTTATTTTTGTTTTTATTTCCATTTCTCTAGGACGTGGGTCAAAAAGGATCTTGCTTTGATTTACGTCATAGAGTGTTCTGCCTATGTTTTCCTCTAAGAGTTTTATAGTGTCTGGGCTTACATTTAGGTCTTTAATCTATTTTGAGTTTATTTTTGTATTCTCACATATAGTTTTTAAAAATTTATTTTATTGAAAATTAGTTGATTTACAATGTTGTGTTAGTTTCTGGTGTACAGCAAAGTGATTCAGATAGAGATATTAATATTCTTTTCTATTATGGTTTATTACAGGATATTTAATATAGTTCCCTGTGCTATACAGTAGGACCTTGTTGTTTATCCATTCTATATATAATAGTTTGCCTCTGTTAATCCTAAACCCCCAGTCCATCCCCTCCACCCAACCTTTCACATATACTCTTTGAAAAACATAAATGGAATTGTGGTATACCTCTTTGTTTGCAACTTGTGTTCCTTTTACTGAAGAGTATGCTAATCATTTTAGCTTTCAGGCCAGTGCATGTAAATTTACTTTATTCTTTTAAATAACTGCGTAATAAGGAAAGAGGATTTGGGGAGGCAGTGTCTAGGGTTAAGAATAGGACTCCTTTTGATGTTCTTTAAGATGTAGAAGTGAATGTTGGAAGTATTTTTAATTGACTTTGGTCACTGGGGTGTGTTTCTTTGAATGTCACACCAAGCTGAAATGGGTACTGGGAACCCAAAGATTTGTTCAGGTTACATGAGAGAGATCCTCAAGACAGTGGGGTGGAGGATAGATTCATGGAAAATAATGTTTAGACTAGAAAGGAAAAAGGGAGTAAACACAGAATAACTCAATGGAAAGAGAAGAAGAAAAAATGCAGCCAGCAAGAGAGGCTAAAAGTTAGCGTTGAAAGACAAGAGAAGTACCAAGGAAGAATTCTATCCTGAAATGCAAGAGGAGAAAAAAATACCAGGAAGAATGGAGTGGCAGACAGTATGCTGCAGAGAAGCCAAACCAGGTAAGATCGGCAAAGGGTCCATTGGATCTAGGAGGTTGTGGGGAAGTTCAGTGACATGGAGGGAACCAAAGCCAGAGAGCCAGCCTGTAAGAGGTGTAGAAGTGAATATGGAGCAAAAGGTCGGCACAGCAAGGATAATACTATGCTTTAAAGAAATCTCACTCAAGATGAAAGGAGAGCAATGATTAAGATGAAGTCACACGAGGCTATGGGGATAATTTTGAACTCATATCATTGTTATATAGAGAGATGAAAAAAATAAAAGTTCAGAGAGTCCTCTTCAATTTTATAAAACAAACTCTGTCAAGTTAATAAGGCTTACATAAGTGAGTCAGACCCCGTTAAAGCATATGTCACTTGGCTGTTATAGGTACCCAGCCATGACTCAGGAATGCTGACACAGAGCCACGTGGCATCATATATTACTAAGCATTGCCTGTGCATTGTCAAACAGTGATTTAAAAGTTTATGGGCTTCCCTGGTGGCGCGGTGGTTGAGAGTCCGTCTCCGATGCAGGGGACGCAGGTTCGTGCCCCGGTCCGGGAAGATCCCACATGCCGCAGAGCGGCTGGGCCCGTGAGCCATGGCCGCTGAGCCTGCTCGTCCGGAGCCTGTGCTCCGCGACACGAGAGGCCGCAGCAGTGAGAGGCCCGCGTACCGCAAAAAAAAAAAAAAAAAAAAAAAAAAAAGTTTACATAGTGGTGTGCAGCTGGCAGACCAGCCCACAACATGCGGCAGAGCGGCTGGGCCCGCGAGCCATGGCCGCTGAGCCTGCTCGTCCGGAGCCTGTGCTCCGCGACACGAGAGGCCGCAGCAGTGAGAGGCCCGCGTACCGCAAAAAAAAAAAAAAAAAAAAAAAAAAAAGTTTACATAGTGGTGTGCAGCTGGCAGACCAGCCCACAACTATCGAAGTTACATTTCCTTTTGTGGAAACTTTGGGAATCTGTATTCTATTAAAAAATGCCTTGAGATTATGAAAACTAAGCCATAAATACTGAAAAGTTGCAACTTTCTTCATATTTAAGCCTCTTTAGGGAAAAAAAATGACTCAGAAATGTATTGATTCAATTCCATAGACACTTTTTTCTGACTCAAGTAATTAGTCTTTAAAAAAAATAGATGGCAGTGTGGTATAATGGTTAAGATCGCAGGCAATGGAACCCAATGAACTTGAGTTTGAATTCCAGGTCAGCCTCTGGAGAGCTGAGAGATCTTGAGCAAATTCCTAATTTGTAAAATGAGAACAATTATAGTTCCTACACAGAGAGTGGTTTTGCAGGTCAAATAAGGTCATGCATATGCAGTATTTGCACAGTGTATGGCACCTAGTATGTGCTCAGGAAGCATGAGCTGACATTCAGTTCTCTGGGACCAGCAGGTAGACACTGGTACAAAGAGACGTGTAGGCACGAAGGGCTGAAGGAAATAAGGACTGTGACTTGGCTGGCAGAGGAGAGAGTCTTGGGAGGAAACCAACAGGGAGTGAGGTAGGTAGGGTGGGAGCAAGGTATATGGATCTTATGTTGGAAAAGACAATAAAGCAGGGCTCCATAGTGTTGATATTTTACACACACACACGCACACCACATGTTACCATAGGTGTCTCTCCGTGCTTTGCTAAACCTATGACAGAGATATTATCTGAGCTACTCCACTTCTCAGTATTAAGACAGAGAACCAACTTCAGGTGGCTTAAGTCAAAATTGGAAGGTACCTGCTCACGTCAATGAGAGCTGAAGGGGGTGCCTCTGGCATAGCTAGATCCAATGCCTGAAAGAGGACCCAGTCTCACTCGCCCATCTCTCTGCTCACCTGTCTCTGCGGACTGCCAGATTAGCTAGGTGCTCCCCTCCAGGTGGCCAGAGTCACCTTCACAGCATCCCCTACCCAAAGAGCATGCTCCTGATGCCAGGATGGCTCTGGTTTGGTCACATACCCATCTCTTTACCCCATCACTACTGAGAATAGGAGGGAGGGAGGTGCTGACATTCTGATTGGCCAGCCTGAGTTCCATGGCCACCCCGGTCAACTTGGCAGAAACCACATGGCCTGAGAGTGGGGAAGGGCAGTTTCCTAAGGACAAATCAACAGTGAACAGATTCTGAGCCAGCAAAAACAGCTCACGTCCTCCATCGCCTCTGTCTCAGAGGTTGGAAATACTTTAAAATGTTTTCAATTTATAGAAAATTAAGGGTCTGAATAATTTCTTGTGCATATTTTTTTTCAAGGCTCCAATCCTCTGCAGCAGAGTTTTTCAAGCTTGTCACTACTCACATTTTGAGACAGACAATTCCTTGTTGTGACTGACATCCCTGGCCTCTACCCACTAGAAGCCAGTGGACCTACCTACTTTCTCCTTCCTATTCTGACAACCAGAGATGTCTCTAAAAGTTAGCCAATATCCCTCGGGAAGCAAAATCGCCCCCTGTTGAGAATCATTGCTATAGCCTATGTGATTTCCCCGGGTTTATTTTTATTACATTCATGCAGATATAATCCAATTTTATCAAGTGGTTCTAACTACAGAAGGTTTCTCAGTGAGTACAACTGGCATTTGGGGAGCTGGGGGAGAAATCCCGTCCAAGTAGCTTGAGTGAAAGGCGGGTATCGTAAGAATAGAATCCTCACGTAATCCAAAGAAGGCTGAATCCGCAAGCCTCCAAGAAGGGGTCCCTCTCAGCCCCTCTCCCTCTTGCTTGGTTTCTCTGTTTCTCCACTCTGGTGTCCAGTGCCGAGAGCCGCTGCACTTTGTGTCAATTAGTGCACTAGTCAAGGGAAGAATCTGATTGGTCCAGCCCATGAGTCATGCTCTGCTTGGATCAGGGGTCTACCCATCCAATCAGCTGTATCCCGGGCTGGAGGGAAAGTAAGATCCTGTGCTTCAGAACCTGCACTTCCAACAACAGGGGCTGTGACAGGGAATTCTCCACCTAGGGGACCTCGGTTTGAATGCGCAGGTGAATCAAAATACATCTACCATGTGATGAAAGGGAGGAGGGGAAAAAGTACCAAGGTATAAGACATGGTTTGCCTAGCACTGACTCAGTTTTATTTTGTATTTTTTAAATTTAAGAAAATTGTATCGTGGTAAAAAAATATATAACAAAATTTGCCATTTTAACCAGTTTAGGTGCACAGTGGCATTACATACATTCTGTATACAGTGTGTACCTTAAGTACATACTACGGCATTTAGTACATTCACATTGTTGTGCGACCATCACCACCGTCCATCTCCAGAACACTTCCATCTTCCCCAACTGAAACTCTGCACCCATTAAACAACACCCCTGCGCCCCATTTCCTGGCAGTCACCATTCTCCTTTCTGTCTCTAAATCTGAATACTCTAGGGACCACATATAAGTGGATCATACGGTATTTGTCCTTTTTGTGACTGGCTTATTTCACTCCCCATAATGTCCTCTAGTTTCATCCATGTGGCAGCATGTGTCAGAATTCCCTTCCTTTTGAAGGCTGAATAATATTCCATTGTATGGGTTGACCCCATTTTGTTTATCCATTTATTCGTCAGTGGACACTTGGGTTGCTTCCACCTTTTGGCTGTTGAGGATGGGACTGGCTCAGTTGGGTTTGTTTTTAAGATTTTTTTTGATGTGGACCATTTTTAAAGTCTTTATTGAATTTGTTATAATAAATTTTTTTTTGGGGGGTGGTATGCGGGCCTCCCTCTGCTGTGGCCTCTCCCGTTGCGGAGCACAGGCTCCGGACGCGCAGGCTCAGCGGCCATGGCACACGGGCCCAGCCGCTCCGCGGCACGCGGGATCCTCCCAGACCGGGGCGCGAACCTGGTTCCCCTGCATCGGCAGGCGGACGCGCAACCACTGTGCCACCAGGGAAGCCCTATAATAAATTTTTATGTTTTGATTTTTTTGTCCACTAGGCATACGGGATCTTAGCTCCCCGATCAGGGATCGAACCCTCACCCGCCCCCCCGCATTGAAGGGTGAAGTCTTAACCACTGGACCGTCAGGGAAGTCCCTGTTTTTATTTTTAAGAAAGTCTAATATTTTAATCTTAAAATGGGGGAATGAACATTTCAAATTTGAATTTATATTTTAGCATTAAATTGAGATTGCCATGTCAAAATTATCAAGATTATTCAGATCTGCTTCAGGGCACTGACCAGAGAACATTCATAAAATTATGTATCTTACCTCTTTTTTTTACAGTTTTATTGAAGTATAAATGATAGACAAAAACTGTACATATCTGATGTATACATTTTGATGAGTGTGGATATATGCATACATCCATGATTCATCACCACTATAAAGAAATAAACATATCTACCACCTCCAGAAGTTCCCTTTTACCCCTTTGCTTTGTGTGTGTGTGTGTGTGTGTGTGTGTGTGTGTGTGTGTGTGTGCGTGTGTGTGTGTTAAGAGCATTTCACATATTTACCCTCTTGAGGTTTAAGTGCAAAACACCATATTGTTGATTATAGGCACTATGTCATACAGTAGATCTCTAGAACATATTCATCTTGTATAGCTGTAACTTTATACCCATTGAACAATTCCCTATGCTCCCCTCCCCCATCCCGTGGCAACCACCATTCTATTTTCTACTTCTATAAGTTTGACTATTTTAGATACTTCATATAAGTGGAATCATGCAGTAGTTGTCCTTCTGTGACTGACTTATTTCCTTAGCATAATGTCTCGCAGGTCCACGAATGTTGTTGCAAATGGTAGGATTTCCTTCTTTTCTTAAGGCTGAATGATATTCCATTGTATGTATACACCATATTTTCTTTGTCCATTCATCTGTTGATGGACGGTTGGGTTGTTTCCATATCTTGGCAATTGTAAATAATGCTGCAGTGAACATGGGGATGCAGATTATCTCTTCAACGTCCTGATTTCAGTACTTTCGGATACGTACCCAGGAGTGGGATTTCTAGATCATATGGTAGTTCTATTTTTAATTTTGAAGAACCTACGTACTGTTCTGCACAGTGGCTGCACCGTTTTGTATTCCCACCAACAGTGTACATGGTTTCCAGTTTCTCCACATCCTTGCCAACACTTGTTATCTTTATTTTTCTGATAATAGCCATTCTAATAGGTGTGATGTGATATCTCATTTGTGGTTTTCACTTGCATTTCCCTGATGTTTGGCAATGTTGAGCACCCTTTTTTTTTTTTTTGCTTTTGTTGCCCGAGTTTTGGGTGTCATATCCATTGCCAAGCCCAATGTCATGAAGCTTTTCCCTTATGTTTTCTTCAAGGAGTTTTATAGTTTTAAGTCTTTAATCTGGGATCAAGTCAGTTTTAACACTAAAAGTCCTGTGTCCCAAGAAACGCCTCTGTCCCAGCCAAACCAGGATAGTTGACCACCCTAGACATGCCAGCCAGTGCACTAGAAGCCAGAACACCAGCACAAGCGGCAAAGCCGTTACCACCAGTGATGCATGATTTCGGTGTTCCAGGAAAGGTGGCCCTTCCTGCACAGGCTCTGAGGACTGAGCAGGTTAAAGAGAGGTGGCTTTCAGAGGTCCCCAATGGAGTGTCCAGTCCCAGTGACAGGATCCACACCCAAAGGGGACACTGAAGATATCTCTCACATACTTGGGCTTTGCCTAAGCCTGGCCTTCCAAAGTGCATCAAAGATCTAACCCCTACAAGTATTAAAGATCATGAATTTTCGTAAATCTGAGATCCATTTCTTCCCTTGTGTTTTTGTGCATTATTTCTTAAATGTGCTAGCTGCCAAAGTTATCACTTTTCTATACATATTTTTTCACACTGCATTGCTTGCAGGAAAACTGAATGCTCAGTTTCTGGCATTAAGCATGTTTTTTGGTATCACTGTCAGTATAACCAGCAAGGCTTATGTTTTTCATGGTCTGTAACGTGGCTTGTTGTGTGGAAAGAACAGGAACGGTAGTTTTGGGGAGGTGTGATGTTCTATTTGCATTGGTTTCCCAACTGCTAAGCACTGACAGATTTGAGCATCTTTCAGGTCTGAAATATTTTAGATCTTTGGTTGGAGATGGGGGAGGGAAAGAGATTTTTTAAAAAATAAGTTCTTGATCTGTTCAACATAGAATCAAGTTAAACTTTTTGTACTTTAAATCTCACATTTTAAATTTCAACTGTGTGATACTGTCTTTTGTCTACTGCTAGAGTGGGATGCAGGATTTTTAAAGTGTATTTTTATAAGTGCTTCCGTTAATTTTTCTATTTTTTGTTAAATAAAAATCTTTATCTCCTAAGAAGAGGTTTCATCAACAGATATTAGGGAAACATGATCAGCTGTCAGCGAGTTAAAAGAACTCAGGAATGATGACATGATATTGATCGTGTTAAACTAAATAAACTGGGTCTGTTTCTAAAGTTCCAACAGCCCCAAGTAAATAGCTTTACCACAAGGGGTCGGAATTGGTGGCAGGGGCATTTCCCGATCCAGCAGGAGTGTGGGACTTCTTTATCTTCAGCACGCAACATGTTAATACATAAGAACACCTACGTGGCTGGGTCTGAGGGTTGATTTTAAATTTTAAATTATGGGTAATGACATTTCAGAAGATAAAAGCCTCCCCTGGGGCTGAGCTATGGTGGCTTGGAGTGGAGTCACGGCTGTCTACACAGCCAGCAGCAGAATGTTGGCAAATGGTGCCATGTTGGTACATGGGGTGCAGTGATGCCCTTCCCCACCCTGGATTTATAAGTTAGGAGGCACAGGTGGCCTTCCAAAGGGGGTGCAGGTTGCTGGCACTTGCCAAGCATCCATTTCCCCTCCTCCCAGTAAAAGTCCTGATTTTCCCCACTAAAAGGGGCAAAGGCTCTTTATAGTATATAAAGTGATGGTTTATAAGTGCTCATCTTTACTTTCCTTAAAAAAATATTTATTCAAATTTCACATTTGCTTTGTTTTTAAATTTATTGGGGTTTTTAATGTGAAAGTATACATTCACAGGTTTAAAATATCAAACCATGCAAAAGGTTATATGATGGAAAGTAAGTCTCCCTCCTCCTTCCTTCAGTCTCCTAGTTCTCCTTCCTAGAGGAAACCAGTTATCATTTTCATTAATATGCATATTTTATTAATATGCAAAGACAAGCATATCTATAAATATAGTCCTCCTTTTTTTTTTTTTTTTTTTTTTTTGTTGTATGCGGGCCTCTCACTGTTGTGGCCTCTCCCGTTGGGGAGCACAGGCTCCTGACGCGCAGGCCCAGCGGCCATGGCTCACGGGCCCAGCCACTCCGCGGCATGTGGGATCTTCCCGGACCGGGGCATGAACCCGCGTCCCCGGCAACGGCAGGCGGACTCTCAACCACCGCGCCACCAGGGAAGCCCTAGTCCTCCTTTTTATAAAAATAGTATCATGCTACATACATTGTTCTGCATCTTGCTTTTATTAATTAAACTTTTTAAGATAATTGTAGGTTCCCATGCAATTACAAGAAATAATACAGAGAAAAGTGGCAGAATACACTTTCTTCTCAAGTGCACATGGAACATTCTCCAGGATAGATCACATCTTGGGTCAAATATCAAGCCTCAGAAAATTTAAGAAAATTGAAATCATATCAAGCATCTTTTCTGACCACAACGCTATGAGACTGGAAATCAATTACAGGAAAAAAAACTGTAAAAAACACAAATATATGGAGGCTAAACAGTGCACTCCTAAATAACCAAGAGATCACTGCAGAAATCAAAGAAGAAATTTAAAAATACATAGAAACAAATGGCAATGAAAACATGATGACCCAAAACCTATGGGACGCAGCAAAAGCAGTTCTAAGAGGGAAGTTTATAGCAATACAATCTCACCTCAAGAAACAAGAGAAGTCTCAAATAAACAATCTAACCCTACACTTAAAACAACCAGAGAAAGAAGAAAAAAGAAAACCCAAAGTCAGTAGAAGGAAAGAAATCATAAAGATCAGAGCAGTAATAAATGAAACAGAAACGAAGAAAACAATAGCAAAGATCAATAAAACTAAAAGCTGGTTCTTTGAGAAGATAAGCAAAATTGATAAACCCTTAGCCAGACTCATCAAGAAAAAAAGGGAGAGGATGCAATCAATAAAATTAGAAATGAAAAAGGAGAAATCACAACTGACACTGCAGAAATACAAAGGATTATAAGAGACTACAACAAACAACTATATGCCAATAAAATGGACAACCATGAAGAAATGGACAAATTCATGGAAATGTACTATTTTCCAAGACTGAACCACGAGGAATTAGAAAATATAAACAGACCTATCACAAGTAATGAAATTGAAAGTGTAATTAAAAATCTTCCAACAAACAAAAGTCCAGGACCACATGGCTTTACAGGCGAATTCTATCAAACATTTAGAGGAGAGCTAAACTGATCTTTCTCAAACGCTTCCAAAAAATTGCAGAGGGAGAAACACTCCCAAATTCATTCTACGAAGCCACCATCACCCTGATACCAAAACCAGAAAAAGATATCACAAAAAAAGAAAATTATGGACCAATATCACTGATGACATAGATGCAAAAATCCTGAACAAAATACTAGCAAACAGAATCCAATAGCACATTAAAAGGATCATACAACATGATCAAGTGAGATTTATCCCAGGGTTGCAAGGATTCTTCAATATATGCAAATCAATCAATGTGATACACCACATTAACAAATTAAGGAATAAAAACCATATGATCATCTCAATAGATGCACAAAGAGCTTTTGACAAAATTCAACACCCATTTACAATAAAAACTCTCCAGCAGGGCTTCCCTGGTGGCGCAGTGGTTGAGAATCTGCCTGCTAATGCAGGGGACACGGGTTCGAGCCCTGGTCTGGGAGGATCCCACATGCCGCGGAGCAACTAGGCCCGTGAGCCACAACTACTGAGCCTGCACATCTGGAGCCTGTGCTCCTCAAAGAGAGGCCGTGATAGTGAGAGGCCCGTGCACTGTGATGAAGAGTGGCCCCTGCTTGCCACAGCTAGAGAAAACTCTCGGACAGAAACGAAGACCCAACACAGCAAAAATAAATAAATTAATTAATAAACTCCTACCCCCAACATCTTCTTTAAAAAAAAAAAACAACTCTCCAGCAAATGGTCATAGAGGGAACCTACCTCAACATAATAAAGGCCATATATGACAAACCCACAGCAAGCATCGTATTCAATGGTGAAAAACTGAAAGCATTTCCATTAAGATCAGGAACAAGACAAGGATGTCCACTCTCACCACTCTTATTCAACATAGTTTTGGAAGTCCTAGCCACAGCAGTCAGAGAAGAAAAAGAAATAAAAGGAATACAAACTGGAAAAGAAGAAGTAAAACTGAGAACTAATCATTGAATTTGGTAAGGTTGCAGGATACAAAATTAATGCACAGAAATCTCTGGCATTCCTATAACTGAGAACTAATCAATGAATTTGGTAAGGTTGCAGGATACAAAATTAATGCACAGAAATCTCTGGCATTCCTATACAACAGCAATGAAAAATCAGAAAGAGAAATTAAGGAAACACTCCCACTTACCACTGCAACACAAAGAATAAAATACCTAGAAAACAGTAATCAAGACAGTATGGTACTGGCACAAAAACAGAAATATAGATCAATGGTAGAGGATAGAATGCCCAGAGATAAACCCATGCACATAAGGCACCTAATTTATGACAAAGGAGGCAAGAACATACAATGGAGAAAAGACAGCCTCTTCAATAAGTGGTGCTGGGAAAACTGGACAGCTACATGTAAAAGAATGAAGTTAGAATACTCCCTAACACCATACACAAAAATAAACTCAAAATGGATTAAAGACTTAAATGTAAGACCAGACACTATAAAACTCTTACAGGAAAACATAGGAAATACACTGTTTGAGATAAACCACAGCAAGATCTTTTTTGACCCACCTCCTAGAGTAACAGAAATAAAAACAAAAATAAACAAATGGGACTTAATTAAACTTTTGTTGCTTAATTGCTGTGCAATTAAGCTTTTGCACAGCAAAGGAAACCATAAACAAGACAAAAAGACAACCCTCAGAATGGGAGAAAATATTTGCAAATGAAACAACAGACAAAGGACTAATCTCCAAAATATGCAAACAGCTCATGGAGCTCAATATCAAAAAAACAAACAATCCAGTTAAAAAATGGGCAGAAGATCTAAATAGACATTTCACTAAGGAAGACATACAGATGGACAAGAGGCACATGAAAAGATGCTCAACATCACTAATTATTAGAGAAATGTAAATCAAAACTACAATGAGGTATCACCTCATGCCAGTCAAAATGGCCATTATCAAAAAATCTACAAACAATAAATGCTGGAAAAGGTGTGGTGAAAATGGAACCCTCCTGCACTGTTGGTGGGAATGTAATTGATACAACCACTATGGAAAACAGTATGGAGGTTCCTTAAAAAACTAAAAATAGAACTACCATATGACCCAGCAATCCCACTACTAGGCATATACCCTGAGAAAACCATAATTCAAAAAGGGACATGTACCACAATGTTCATTGCAGCACTATTTACAATAGCTAGGACATGGAACCAACCTAAATGTCCATCGACAGATGAATGGATAAGAAGATGTGGCACATATATACAGTGGAATATTACTCAGCCCTAAAAAAGAAATGAAACTGAGTTATTTGTAGTGATGTGGATAGACCTAGAGTCTGTCATACAGAGTGAAGTAAGTCAGAAAGAGAAAAATAAATACCAATGCTAACGCATATATATGGAATCTTAAAAAAAAAGAAAAGAAAGAAATGGTACTGATGAACCTAGTTGCAGGGCAGGAATAAAGAGGTAGACATAGAAAACGGACTTTAGGACATGGGGTGGGAGGGTGAAGCTGGGACAAAGTGAAAGTAGCATCGACACATATACACTACCGAATGTAAAATAGTTGTCTGGTTGGGAGCAGCAGCATAGCACAGGGAAATCGGCTCGGTGCTTTGTGACCACCTAGAGGGGTGGGGTAGGGAGGGTGGGAGGGAGGCTCAAGAGGGAAGGGCTATGGGGACATGTGTATGCATATGGCTGATTTGCTTTGTTGTGCAACAGAAACTAACACAGTATTGTGAAGCAATTATACTCCAATAAAGATCTATTTTTTAAAAAAGAAGAAATAACACAGAGAGATCCATGTACCCTGTACCCAGTTTCCTCAAATGCTAACATGTTGCAAAACCATTATATAATATCACAACCAGGATATTGACTTTGATAGACTCCATCCACCTTATTCGCATTTCCCCCCTTTTACTTAAAATCCTTTATGTGTATCTAGCGCCATACAATTTTATCACCTGTGTAGGTTTGTGTATCCAACACCACAGTCAAGATACAGAACAGCTCCATTACCACAAGGATCTCTCATGTTGCCCTTTTATTACTATATCCAATGCCTTCCTATCCCTGCTCTGTTCCTGAACCCCTAGCAACTTACTCATCTATTCTCCATTTCTAAAACTTTGTCTTTTCAAACATGTTATAAACGTGGAAACATGACGTATGTAACATTTTGGTACTGGCTTTTTTCTCTAAGCATAATTTCCTGGAGAGTCATCCAGCTTGTTGCAGATATCAATAATTCATTCATTTTTATTGCTGAGTAGTATTCCATGGTATGGATGTACCACAGTTTGTTTAGCCATTAACTATGTAAGTTTTCATTTAGCTTGGGTAAATGCCCAAGATTATAGTTGCTGGGTCATATGGCAATTGTATGCTTAATTTTATAAGCAATTGCCAAATGTCTTTTAAAATTACCATTTTACATTCCTACCAGCAATCCAGTTTCTTTGCATTTTCTCCAGCATCGGGTGTTGTCATTTTTTTTCTGCAAATAGAAAGAATTTTATTCCTTCCTTTCCATGCTGTATGTCTTGTATTTCCTTTTATTTATTTATTTATTTATTTATTTATTTGCCTATTGCAGTGGGGTTTTTTTTCCACTTAAGAATGTAACTTTCTGAATTTGTATGGAAACACAAAAGACCTCGAATAGCCAAAGCAATACTGAGAAAGAAAAACGGAGCTGGAGGAATCAGGCTCCCTGACTTCAGACTATATTACCAAGCTACAGTAATCAAGACAGTATGGTACTGGCACAAAAACAGAAATATAAATCAATGGAGCAGGATAGAAAGCCCAGAGATAAACCCATGTACATGTGGTCACCTTATCTTTGATAAAGGAGGCAAGAATATACAATGGAGAAAAGACAGCCTCTTCAATAATTGGTGCTGGGAAAAACTGGACAACTACATGTAAAAGAATGAAATTAGAACACTTCCTAACACCATACACAAAAATGAACTCAAAATGGATTAAAGACCTACATGTAAGCCCAGACACTATAAAACCCTTAGAGGAAAACATAGGCAAAACACTCTATGACATAAATCACAGCAAGATCTTTTTTGACACACCTCCTAGAGAAATGGAAATAAAAACAGAAATAAACAAATGGGACCTAATGAAATTTAAAAGCTTTTGCACAGCAAAGGAAACCATA
>NC_041230.1:29580475-29580972 GCF_002837175.3 Physeter macrocephalus
AGCAAAGGAAACCATAAACAAGATGAAAAGACAACCCTCAGAATGGGAGAAAATATTTGCAAATGAAGCAACTGACAAAGGATTAATCTCTCAAATTTACAAGCAGCTCATGCAGCTCAATATCAAAAAATCAAACAACTGAATCAAAAAATGGCCAGAAGACCTAAATAGACATTTCTCCAAAGAAGATATACAGATTGCCAACAAACCCATTGAAAGGATTCTCAACATCACTAATCATTAGAGAAATGCAAATCAAAACTACAGTGAGGTATCACCTCACGCCAGTCAGAATGGCCATCATCAAAAAATCTATAAACAATAAATGCTGGAGATGGTGTGGAGAAAAGGGAACCCTCTTGCACTGTTGGTGGGAATGTAAATTGATACAACCACTTTGGAAAACAGTATGAAGTTTCCTTAAAAAGCTAAAAATAGAACTACCATATGACCCAGCAATCCCACTACTGGGCATATACCCTGAGAAAACCATAATT
>NC_041230.1:29581132-29596422 GCF_002837175.3 Physeter macrocephalus
GATGGACCTAGAGTCTGTCATACAGAGTGAAGTAAGTCAGAAAGAGGAAAACAACTACTGTGTGCTAACACACATATATGGAATCTAAAAAAAAAAAAAAGGTTCTGAAGAACCTAGAGGCAGGACAGGAATAAAGATGTAGATGTGGAGTTTGAACTTGAGGACACGGGGAGGGGGAGGAGTGGGCTGGGACGAGGTGAGAGAGTGGCATGGACATATATACACTACCAAATGTAGAATGCATGGCTGGTGGGAAGCAGCCGCATAGTACAGGGAGATCAGCTCGGTGCTTTGTGACCATCTAGAGGGGTGGGATGGGGAGGGTGGGAGGAAGACACAAGAGGGAGGGGATGTGGGGATATATGTATATGTATAGCTGATTCACTTTGTTATACAGCAGAAGCTAACACACCATTGTAAAGCAATTATACTCCAATAAAGATGTTGAAAAAATAAAGATGTTTTAAAAAAAGAATGTAAGTTTCTGATCATAAGATTTTCAAATGAAGATCTTTTCCTCTTTTTCATGTTTCTTTTTAAGGGTGAAAAAATTGGTGTCAAAATCACGAGAGTCTGCAATTTGTTTAGCATCAGTGACAGATGTTTGATAAACATAATCGCTGGTTTTCCTCAAACAATTTAATTCCTTTGATGCTGTCGAGAGCGTTATGCACATTGAATTTGATGCAGGCATTATTTGGCTTGTATCATTAATTTTACTTAATCTATCACCTAAAATTAATACTGAGTAAATCAGATTTAAAGTTGATATTTTCAGATGCGTACCTTTGACTTGCATTGTTTATCAATTATCTTTATCAATAAAATCCACAGTTTTTTAAAAAAAGAATATAACTCGGATATCAGATCAGATCAGTAATATGAATCAGCCACTATTCTTTTTTTAAAAAATATATTTATCTTTATTTTTGGCTGAGTTGGGTCTCCGTTGCTGCGCGCAGGCTTTCTCTAGTTGCAGCGAGCAGGGGCTACTCTTCTTTGCTGTGTGTGGGCTTCTCATTGTGGTGGCTTCTCTTGTTGCAGAGCACGGGCTCTGCATGCGCAGGCTTCAGTAGTTGCAGCATGCGGGCTCAGTAGTTGTGGCTCATGGGCTCTAGAGTGCAGACTCAGTAGTTGTGGCGCACTGGCTTAGTTGCTCTGCAGCATGTGGGATCTTCCCGGACCAGGGCTGGAACCTGTGTCCCCTGCATTGGCAGGCAGAGTCTCAACCACTGTGCCCCCAGGGAAGTCCAGCCTCCTTCTTTTAATGGGTTTGTAGTGTTCCATAGTAAAATGGCCTTGTTTTACCAGCATCCTACTGATAGGCCTTTAGTTGATTCTAATATTTTGCTATGAGGAACAATGCTTCAGTGAATGTCCTTGTATGTATCTTTTCACACATGTGTAGGATATTATAGAAAACTTCTAGAAATAGAATTACTACATAAAAATATGTTCACTTTATATTTTAATAGTAGCTGAATTGCCCTCCAAAGAGGTCAAACCAATATACAGTCCTGTCTAACAATGTCTTCTCAATTTTTTAAAATCTTTGCCAATCTGATAGGTGAAAAAAAGGGTATCTTTTTGTTACAGTTGCTGAATTTTAAGATGAGGAGTTTAAACTTTGCTTAAAATGAAATCAAATTTATAAAACTAAAAAGTGACTCTCTGAAAATTAGAAAAGTATTACATTATCTTTTCGTATATCAAAGTTAGATAATATCACTATTTTTTATTCAATCTGGGTCTCCAGGCCGTATTTTGAAAACCACACAGGGGGACTTCCCTGGTGGCACAGTGGTTAAGAATCCGCCTGCCAGTGCAGGGGACACGTGTTCAAGCCCGGATCCAGGAAGATCTCACATGCCACGGAGCAACTAAGCCCATGCGCCACAACTACTGAGCCTGCGCTCCAAAGCCCGTGAGCCACAACCACTGAGCCCTCGTGCCACAACTACTGAAGCCTGCGCACCTAGAACCTGTGCTCTGCAACAAGAGAAGCCATCACAGTGAGAAACCCATGCACCGCAACGAAGACCAGCCCCCGCTCGCAGCAACTAGAGAAAGCCCACGTGCAGCAACGAAGACCCAACGCAGCCAAAAATAAATTAATAAATTAATTTATTATAAATAAATAAATAAATAAGAACAATATAGGGCTCATGACACATATCGTTCACGTATATTGAGGGAGATTTAGTTGAGGCACTTTAGCAAACAGTCACCAAATACTGGTTTATGTCAGTGAATAAAACTACTGCCTTCAAAGAGCTTGTGGTCTAGCAAGGAGTCCAAAGAATTTCACTGTAATACAGTATTAGTATAACTGTCCAGAGTGGATGCTACTGTATAGGACAGATGGAAAAAAGGAATTTAGCTGAATCTGGAGGTTAGAGAAGGCTTTGTGGAGGAGAGAACTTCTGAGCTGAGAAGTAAAGGGGGAGTAGAGGCTAGCCAGGCGAAGACAGGTGGAAAAGGCAGTGCAAGCAGAGAGAACAGCATGGCAAAGACATTGAGGCGTGAGTGAACTTGAAGAGTGAGGAGCATACCAGAAACCCAGCTTTTCTAGAGAGACAGGCAGAGGACACAGGAAATTGCTCAAAGTTAACACACCCTTGTAATCAGCACCCAGATCAAGGAAGAGAATGTTACCAGCATCCTGGACCCTTGCGTCCCCTTCCAGTCACTACACCTCCAAGGGTTAACTCTCTTGACTTCTATTGCTGTAGATTTGTGTTATCTTTATTAAAATGTTAGAATCAATCTTTATGAAAGCAATGGAATCATATAGTGTGTACTCTTTGGTGTCTGTCTTCTTTTACTTAGCACGTTTGTGTGATTTGTCCACAGTACCACGTGTGGTTGTGGTTTGTTCATTCCTGTGGGTGTATAGCATTCCAGTTTATGAATGTATATTTATCTACTCATTCTCCTGTTGATGTATATTTGGGTAGTTTTCAGTTTGAGACCTCTGTCAATAGTGTTTGTACATATCTTTTTTTTTTTGCGGTACGCGGGCCTCTCACTGCTGTGGCCTCTCCCGTTGCGGAGCACAGGCTCCGGACGCGCAGGCTCAGCGGCCATGGCTCACGGGGCCAGCCGCTCCGCGGCATGTGGGATCTTCCCGGACCGGGGCACGAACCCGCGTCCCCTGCATCGGCAGGCGGACGCTCAACCACTGCGCCACCAGGGAAGCCCTGTACATATCTTTTGATGAACATAAATATGGATTTCTTTGGGGAGAGGCGTTGCTGAATCATAGGGTAGATATACGTGGGCTTTAGCAGATACTGCCAACAGTGTTCCAAAATGGTGGTACCATTTATGCTTCCACCAGTGGTCTATGAAGGAATTCCACTTGCTTCACGGTCTTGCCAACACTTTCTGTCCTTTTCATTTTAGCCATTCTGGTGGGTGGTATTGCATTTTGGTTTTAATTTGCATTTCCTTGATGACTAACGAAGTTGGGAACGTTTTCATAATTTTCCCTGATCTTTTTTTCCCCTCAACTTTTTATTACAAAAATTTTCACATTCAGAAAAGTTAAAGGAATTGTATAATGGACACTCATATACCTAGTACCTAGATTCAAACAATTGTAACCTTTTGCTATATTTACTTTGTGTGCGCATGTGTGTGTGAGATCGTTTTGCTGATCCATTGTAAAGGAAGTTGTGATCACAATGACACTTGCTCTATAATTACTTCAGGAAGTATCTCCTAGAAATAGACATTTTTCTGTACAACCATAATACTATGTTCATATCTAACAAAATTTACAATAATTTCCTGAAAAATATTATCTACTAGTCTGTGTTCAAGTCTCTCTACTTGTCCCCAAAGTATTTGTCATCTAGTTTTTTGAACCAGGAGCCAATCAAGGCTGACTTACTGTATTTGGTTGCCATAGCCCTTTAAACTGACACGCCATCTTCCCCCACCCCCATGACACTGACTTTTTGAAGAGCCAAATTATGCCCTGGTTGTCTATATAAAGAACATTTTAACTTCAGTGGCTTAAAACAACTATCTTATATCTCACAATTTTGTGGACCACAAATTCAAGTGATTCTTTGTTTCACATGACATTGAAAAAAGTCAGTGGTGATATTCAGTTGGCAGATGGACTGGCTGAAGCATCCAAGATGCCTTTGCTCTCATATCTGACACCTTGGTTGTGATGGCTGAAAGGCTGGCTCAGCTAGGAATGCCCGCCAGAGCATATCCATGTAGTTTCTCTAGCATGGTGGCCTCAGAGTAGTCAGTTTTCTTATATAATGGCTCATGGCTCTGAGAATGAATGTTTTGGTGAATAGGACTTGCATTCCTTTTATGACCTAGCCTCAGAAGTCCCATTGCATCCCTTCCATCATACCCTATTGTTTGAAGTAGTCACAAAGCCCACCCAGTTTCAGAGAATTTGAAGCTATGTTTTAAAAACTGCCATGGTCTGACTTCTGGCCACAAATTACAGATCTTCCTCAATTGATGATGAGGGTACATCCTGATAAACCATCATAAAGTGAAAATATCACAAGTTTAAAATGCATTAAATACACCTAACCTACCCAACATCATAGCTTACCCTTGCCTGCCTTAAACATGCTCAGGACACTTACATTAGCCTACAGTTGGACAAAATGATCTAACACAAAGCCTATTTTATAACAAAGTGTTGAATGTCTCCTGTAATTTATTGAATATGGTACTGAAAGTGAAAAACAGAGTGGTTGTCTGGGTACAGGGTGTTTGTAAGTGTATTGATAGTTTACCCTCATGATCACCTGGCTGACCAAGAGCTGCAGGCTTGCTGCCACTTGGCCAGCATCACGAGAGAGCATTGTACCACATACCACCAGCCCAGGAGAAGGTCAAACTTCGAAATTTGAAGTATGGTTTCTATTGAATGCTTATCACTTTTGCACCATTGTAAAGTTGAAAAGTTGCAAGTAGAGCCATCACAAGTTGGAGACCATCTGCATTCGCCTTTCTCTCACATGCAAAATACACACACCATTTCCAAGAGTCCTCCAAAGTCTCATCCCATTATGACATCAGGATCAGGCTGATGTCTTTTTTTTTATCTCGAGTTCCCTGTGAAGCTGCTATCAGACCACTCCCTTAGAAGTCTCAGAAGCATTACTGTCTAGCTGAGAGGAGCGATGAGGCAGGCCCTTGATTCTTAGAGAGATTTTTGTATACCCGAGAGGGTTATGAAGCATCCTCTTAAGCCATTCTGAGGTCAGAAACTTCTGTCTTACAATCAACACACCAGATTCCCTGAGACAGTATTTTACTAGGTGCCCTCTTCGGAGGCTCTACGTTCTGATTTCTTCTACTTGTTTCTTCTTGGTGTCGTTTAACGTTTTCTTAAACCCCCCTCACTCACTCCCACATTTCTTGTAGAGTTGAGTCAAGAGGCTTGATTGGAATCAGGTTAACTGTTTTGGCAAGAATTCTTCATAGGTGATTCAGCGTACATGATACTGCCTGACATCTATAGACACATAATATCAAGTTTTCCCATCATTGATATGTTAGGTTGGATCCCTTCTTTTGGGTGGTGACCATCAGATCCTTGCATTGTAAAAGTACATTTTCTTCTTTGTGATTAGCATGTAATCTGTGGGGTGATACTATCAAAAATATGGAATGCTTCACGAGTTCACATCATCCTTGAGCCAGGGGCCATGCTAATTTTTCTGACATTCTTCCAGTTTTACTCTGTGCTATGGAAGCAAGCCCTGACCTGGCTCTCGTGTATACAGATATCCCGTCTCTTGCCCCAGCACCTCCTCCTGCTCTAGGTGTCTGTTGACTGAGCTTAGAATATCCCCGAACTGTTCCAGTTTCCTAGGTAGTAGTTTTTTAGTTTTTTTTTTTTTCTATCCATGTTTAAGCTGTGTTTTTCTTTGCTCCAGCATTTCTGTCAATCTGATCCCATCTGCTTTCTATCTTACAGGAATTCATGAATAATCTGCTCTTCTGGTGGCACTCTTTATTGCTTTCCTGTGTTTTTATGGGTTTCATGTATAGACAAAAATACCTACAAAGAAACAGAAGGTGTCGTTTCAGGACATGTGAGGCAGGAAGTAGGAAGGGCGGTGTGTGTGGTTGTGTTCAATCAGACATCTCTAGCTAATCTTGGCTCTTGGGAAACCGTATTGTTGGGTAACAATGAGTAATTATCAGAGGCTGAAGATAGAAACCAGATTATTACAGACTGGATTGTGCCCCTCCCCCTAATTCATATATTGAAACCCTAACCTCCAACATGACTGTATTTGGAATTAGCGCCTTTAAAAAGGTAATTAAGGTAAAATGAGTTCATAAGGGTGAGACCCTACTCCAATATGACTGGTGTCCTTATAAGAAAGAAATACCAGAGATGTGCACGCACAGAGGAAAGGCCATGTGACAACACAGCAAGAAGGCGCCATCTGCAACCAAGGAGAGAGGCCTCAGGAGAAACCAACCCTGCCGACACCTTGATCTTGGACTTTCAGCCTCCAGAACCGTGAGAACTTTTCTGTTGTTTAAGTCACCCAGTCTGTGGTATTTTGTTATGGTGGCCTTAGCAAACTAATACACAGATCATGGAAGACATGTATGACTTACCGAGGAGCTTAGAATTTATTCTGTAACCCATGGGGAGCCATTTGGGTTGTAAGCAGGTAGTAATAAGATCAGATCTTTGGGGCAGAAAGAGCACTATGGGAATAGTGCAAGGGAACTTTGGAAGATGGAGAGAGCAGAGGCAGAGAAAAACCGGTCAGGAGGCATTGTGAGAGTACAGGTGAGAAGCGTTGAGGGCTTGAACAAAGGCAATTTTGCAGACAAAAGAATGAAAAAAAGGTAGAATTAGCAGAATCTACTGAAAGGTTGGATGTGGGGAGGGGAGAGAGGAAGTAATATTGAATTCTTCCCAGGGTCCTGAATTGGATAGAGATTGCAGTAGACATTTATTTGTTTTCTACCCAGCTTCTGCTTTCCTAAAAGCGCCTAGGTTGTCACGCAGGAATTGGCTTCCAGTCTCCCCTGTTGTGCGGCCCATGTGCTTTAGGGAAACTGACCCCATCCCAGCTTTCGAGGTGGGCCTTGAGTGACTTACACTAAGTAGCTCATTCCATGGCTCCGGCTCTAGCGTTGGGTTCAGGAGTGAGCATGTCAACTCAACCTGTCAGTAAGCATGAATGTCAGAACTCTCTATTGGGACCGGATGATCTCCTTGTCTGGACAAGAATAAAGATGCCTGTAGACCTGACTTAACTGGCAAACATCTTGTGACCCCCAGGGGAATGAGCCATAACTGGACACGACTATGTGCAGAGCACAGCAGAGATTAGATTCCTAGTGACAGCCCTGGGTGGCTGTTGCACTAACCAACCATGAAGTCTTGGACTCAAGTTTTGGAGTCTAGACTCCCTTGTCACTTAAGCTGGTTTGAGTTGGACTCTCCTGTGGCTTGCCATGTGAAGATACAGGTAATCAGGCAGATGGTGAAGCCATTAACCAGCAGATGCAAGGCAAAAGGAGGGACTGGTGTGAAAGGCAAGAAGTTTGGTTCTGAACTTCCATGATCCCACATCTCTGCTTGAAGTTGATCCTTGGGTCTGGGAGGACCGCTCCTCGCGTTCGTGGGCCTGCTGGAAAAGCCCTACTCACTCTCGAAGGCCCCATTCTGATGCCCCTTCCTCTGTAAAGAACTTGTAAACCCCTCTGCTGTCCAGGTCAGAATTCCCCACTCCTTCTGAACCTCCACAACATTTTGGACACGGCTCTGTCATAGCTTTTATCACCTCATGTTACTATTTCCTTCACTGGGCACCAATCTCCCCAGCAGCCCAGAACACGTCACATTGTTCTATGCATTCACATCAGCAGCCCCAGGATGTCTAATAGGCGTCTGAACATCTTTTTTTTTTGGCCACACCATGTAGCATGTGGGATCTTAGTTCCCTGACCAGGGATCGAACCCGTGCCCCCTGCAGTGGAAGCGTGGAGTCTTAACCCCTGGACCGCCAGGGAAGTCTAAGGCATCTGAATGACTTGATAAATAAACGACAGCTTGTTCTTTCCCCGTATTCTCCTCAAACCAATGGATTTACTTGCCACTCCACTTCCTTTGGACTGAGAAAAACTCTGGCTCTCAGACCATGGATTCAATTATATAATAAATTACCAGAAAAAGATAAAAATATAAGAATGGGAGGAAAGGGTATTTTTATGGAGCTGGGAACACAGAAAAAGAAAAGTTGGATTAAATGAGTTACCTCTGTTAGACTGATGCGATATCTGCTCCTTTGCCAAGTTATGAGGGTGCCACACAAAGTCTCTGAATATATAAGATGGATTTACAATTTCTGCTGAAGACAGTGGGAAGAATCTAAAATCAGCACTACCCACACAGAAGGCTGCATCATGCCCATCAATTTATTTTGATCTCATTGAAGGCGTTTGGAAGCAGTGCTCACGAAACAGCTCAACCAAAAGAACATTTAAATTATGTAAAAATGAACTCCAGTGATTTAAATCCATTAACCTTACATAATAACGTTTCAAACATAGTACCGTAATTTCAAAATTAAAAAATTTTAAGAGTTTAAACTCATAAGAGATAAATTCTAACAATATTTGCTGGGAAAAGTTTAAGAATAATCATTTATCATCTTCGAGTACATTTAGAAACTTGAATGGGGGGAGCAGGCAAGTGTAGCCAAGCCTTTATCAATGATGACAGTAATGAATGACGATAGTTATTTAACAAATGTTTATTGAGTGCTTGCTACGTGCCAAGTATCATTTGGAACGCTGAGGATACAGCAGTGAACAAATGCGTATGAATATTGATGATACTGAGGATGTTTACTGAGCCCTTACTATAGGCCAGGCCCTGAGCTAAGCGCTCTGCGTAGACTGGTTCATTCATTCCACTTACACCAAAACTCTTGAGCTACTATCATATAATCCCCATTTTACAGATGCAGAAAATAAGCTTCCTGGGACTTCCCTGGTGGCACACTGGTTAAGAATCCGCCTGCCAATGCAGAGGACACGGGTTCAAGCCCTGGTCTGGGAAGATCCCACATGCCGCGGAGCAACTAAGCCCGTGTGCCACAACTACTGAGCCTGCGCTCTAAAGCCCGTGAGCCACAACTACTGAGCCTGTGTGCCATAACTACTGAAGACTGCGCGCCTAGAGCCGGTGCTCTGCAATAAGAGAAGCCACCGCAATGAGAAGCCCACGCACCACAAGGAAGCGTAGACCCCGCTCGCTGCAACTAGAGAAAGCCCACACGCAGCAACGAAGACCCAACGTAGCCAAAAACAAATTTTAAAAAAGAAAAGAAAAGAAGCTTCCAATCAATAACTCACCCGAGGTCTCAGAGCCACTTGAAGTGTTGGAAGTTGGACTCTACCCAGGCCTGTCAGATCCCAGAAGTAACACAGCAATTGAGTATAAATGGCTGCTGGAAATGTTTCATAGGTAGGAGACTAAGCCATTTTAAATCTTGTCGACTCTTAAGCATTCCATTTTCACAGTTGGTATAAAAGTCAAATTCAATACTGTTGCACCAAACTTTAACAAATTTAACTGAGCAGGGTCCAGTCAATGAGCTTTCATCACGGCATTATTATTGACTGGAGCTTATGGATGTAGCAAGTTAGATGTGACTGAACCTGTACCTTGGCAAAGTATTTTTAATCACTGAAGTCCAGTGTTTTCAATGTTTCACTGCTACCCTTTGTTCCTGTTGTAATATCTGTGCATCACTTGTACTCTTATTTACTTAAAACTGATTCATTGTTTTTACTTCATGTTTTAAAGGAAAATAATATAATTACTGTAAATAAAGAACCACAAATTCATTCAATAAACATTTATGAAGTGCCTACCATTGCACTAAGCAGTGGGGATACAGCAGTGAAAGATACACCGAAAAGAATCCCTGCCCTCACGGAGCTAATGTTCCAGTAGGGGTGACAATCAGCAAGATAAATTAGTAAAATACATAGGACATTAGAGAATGGTCAGGGCTGAGGGAAAAAGGGGAGGGCATACTTGGTGCCAGTGGGGGAGAGTTAAAACTGTAGATAGAGGGGCTAGGGAAGGTCTCATTGAGAAAGCTTCATTTACTCAAGGTGACTTTGGAGGAAACACTAACCAGGACCAGCCTGTGGAAATCCAAGAGAAAGGCAATCCAGGGAGCAGGAACAGACAGTGCCAAGCCCTGAGGAATGAGTGTGCCCGGGGTTTTCAGGGAACAGTAAGGAGGTCATAGGCAGAAGCTAGACTAAATAGGAAGCTACTGAAAAATCCAGGCAAGGCATGATGGTGGCCTGGACCAGAGTGATGAGCAATGGTCAGATCCTGGAAATATTATGAAGGCAGAGCCAACATCTGCTGATGGACCAGTTAAGGGTGTAAGGAAACAGGGATCAAGGAAGATCCTAAAACTTCTGGCTAAACAAGCAACTTGAAGGATTATGTCCAATACATTTGTTTCTTTCCTTACCCCGCCCCAATGTAGGTCTTCCCCTGCCCCCACCCCTGGATTTGGATTTCTGTCACTTGCATCACAGCCTCCCCACTCAGTGGAAGAAATTTAGAAAGCACTGGTATTCCAAAAAAACACAGATTTAATGCTGCTTGTAGTTTTGCTTTTATCTAAAGTCTTTATATGCTACACAGTTCGACAATTCTGCAATCTTGAAATGATTACAGTGGGAAAATTACTCTATTTTTCAGGGATCCAGCAGATACCTTTCAGAAGACAGAAATTCCATATATTGTAAATATATTGAATATACTCTGAATATTATAAATATACTGAAATTCTGTTCAGTGTAATTCTGGTATGTAGATTGGTTGGCTGGGGACTAAGGGACACAAGCTTTCTTTAAAAAAAGAAGCATTGCTGGCTCTTTAGGCTATAGACAGATCTATACTTGATAAACTATGTGCCCCTTTTGTCAATGAATTAATGTAATTGTTTAGCATCATAAGCTCAAACTTTCACTCATTTCACTTTTTCTGGCTTATTCACTTATTAGTTCAAGGAGAAAACAGACTAAATAGAGAAAAAACATACAAGAAATGAATAATAGTTTCATGGATGAGCCAGGACGTTAAATAAGAAAACCAAGGTACTCTGATTTCATCTTAAACACTGGCCTGTTACCTTAGTATCAAAATAACTGTGGTATTTGAGTTTAGAGCCAATATTCTAGTCTCTGTACAAAAATAATGCCGTTCTTTGGCACTGATAGATCATTAAGCATCCATCTCAAAAGTTTCAGCATAGGGCTTCCCTGGTGGCGCAGTGGTTGGGAGTCCGCCTGCCGATGCAGGGGACACGGGTTCCTGCTCCGGTCCGGGAAGATCCCACATGCCGCGGAGCCGCTGGGCCCGTGAGCCATGGCCACTGAGCCTGCGCGTCCGGAGCCTCTGCTCCGCAGTGGGAGAGGCCACAACAGTGAGAGGCCCGCGTATCGAAAAAAAAAGTTTCAGCATAAAAAATAGCTTACTCTCAGCAAATAACCTGCATTGCCTTCAATTAGACAAATTAACTTATATTTCTATCCCAAACTATATCCAGTACCCTACATCCATTCATCCTAGAAATCGTTAAGTTTTGGATATGAATTATGTTTATTCTTGTATTGGATTGTGTAGCAAACTGAACATTTAAAATATGATAAAGAAAAGGACTCCCATGTAACTACCACAAATAGATAACCCTGGTGGTCCAGTGCTTATTAGGACTCTGTGCTTTCACTACGAGGGTGAGGGTTCAATTCCTGGTCGGGGAACTAAGATCCCGCAAGTCGAGCATTGCAGGGAAAAAAAAAAAAGATAAAGCAAAAGACTCTCATGTAACTACCACAAAATGGATAACTGAAAGTTCAAGGCTGGTTTCTCCACTGGGCTGCACACCTGCCTGTTCAGCGGCTCCTCGACTCCATGAGTGCCAAATCGAACATGTATTTTGCCTCAAACCGCCCATATTCCCGTGCTCTGTACAGCAATTAGTGACACCTCCATCCACCTAGCCAACCAAGTTAAAAACCTGAGTCATCCCTGACCCTCTCTGTCCTTTCCTTCCTATATCCGACTGCTTGCCAGGTACTGCCCACAGAACAGCTTCCAGACCGACTTCTCTGCATCTAATCTCTCCCTTCTTCACCCCACTGCCAGAATTCTCTTCTTAAAGCTCAGATATATGTTACTACTAGCTCAAGAACCTTACACGTTTTCTCCCATTTCCTGTGGAATAGTCTTAAATCCCTAGAATAGCACCCAAGGCTTTCCATAATGTGGCCCACTCCCCCACTGCTTCTGGTTTTGATGATGCCCAGGATTTAACTTATATTGGTCACTGAGTGATGACACAGAGTGGTCAGTGCCACTGAAAGAAGTTTTATTGCTTGCAGTTCCCAAGGGAAGGGGGCACATCATGCCATGCAGGGCCACACAGGGAAGTACCAGGGTCAGTCAGGAGGCACAAGGAGCAAGGGGAGAATATGGCCCAGAACCTTTACTGTGGTTTCTGTGGGAAGAAATGGGTGAGGCAGAGTAGGCAAGTCTGAACAAACTTAGGATTGGATAGTTTGAATAAGGTTGGTCTCTTAGTTGTCCAGTTCTTGGCCCTGGGGTGATTTAGGGCAGGGGAAATATTGGCTTGGTATGTGGGAGTTAGATAAAGGAAGTGGTTGGGATGTGGGCTTTGGATCAGTTGCTTTGTACATGGCAGGCAGGTTCATAGGCAAGTTGTTTGTTACTCTAGGAATTAGCTCACCCTGGGAGGAACAGTTCCCCCTGGGGCTGCAAGGCCCCAAGATGTCAAAGCATCATAAAATACACAAAATAAAAAACATGGTTAACACACATTCCTTTCCTAGGAACCCTCTGCTCACAGCTCTAGTCGCCCCAGAAAATGTCCTTCTTTATGAAATAAGTTCTGTAGTGCCTCTCTCAACACTCTGCCACCACCCATGCCCCTGAGCCCCCAAGTCTGGTACCCGTAACATGACCCCTTCCCTGTCCCTGTGGCACTGACACAGGCACCCAATCTACAGAGTGGCTGGCCACCTGTGACCAACGTGCCTGCCTCAAAGAGATGAACTGGGCCGATCAGATTTCCTCTTTTAAGGATTTAAAATAAAAGCCACAAAAGGAGATTGCCGCTTGATGTTAAGGTGAACTGGGAGGCCCTGAAGTAGACTCAGGACCTTTGCAAGCCATGTGTGCTCGAGCTCCACGCTTCCTGCCACTCTATACCTCCTTCAAAATACTACAAATAGTCCATAATCACTATCTGGAGCTAGTGCTAGAGTTTTGTTTTGTTTTGAATGTTTCTTTCAAGTACCAAGATTAACAGATAGTCACAGAGATTGACAAACTGTAGCCAACAGGTCAGAACGGATCAAGCCTGGGAGAGGGCACAATGATATCTTTTTTTAAGCCCCTAAACGTGTTGCAAAGTGTTTTAAATTTCATATAAACGTTTAAAGGACCACATAAAGACAATCCAGTGCAAATGCATCTTGCAGTTTCAAAGGCATTTCCAGCTGCTTTTTAAAGTTCTCACACCGGGCTACAGAGCTGCAAAAAATCTTCAGGCGGATCCACCTACTGCTCCCCCTCCCCTGGGCAGCGCTGAACCAAATCCGCAGACTTTGTCGATTGCTTCTGCCTGGGCAGACCCGCCCGAATCGACTGCTCCCGTCTGGCCCGTCCCCGGGCGCGGTAAAAGCGTTTGAATCCAGCCTGGTGGCCGCAGCGACATCCTCAACCCTCACAATCCTGACCAGCCTCAGCCGCCTCCTCTTTCTTTTGCATCCCTGACTCTTCCGAATCACAAGAGTGGAAACGGAGAAGCTCAAGCCGCCGCCATGTCCGAGGCTTATTTCCGGGTGGAGTCGGGTGCGCTGGGGCCTGAGGAGAACTTTCTTTCCTTGGACGACATTCTGATGTCCCACGAGAAGCTCCCGGTGCGCACAGAGATCCCAATGCCGCGCCTCGGCCCTTTCTTCCTAGACCGGAGCGGAGGCACCGAGACTGACAACGCGATCCCTCAGGTAAGCGATCCGGCCCGGAAAGACTACAACTCCCGACAGGCCTTGCGGGCTTTAGGGAGCCTCGTTGCCGGGCGCGCTGCCCTCTGGGATCTGTAGTTTTACGGGGAGGCAGGGCCGTGCGTTAAGGAGTCTTGTCCGCTGGTCCCCCCGCCAACCTAGCCTTCAACACCCCTACGGAAACTAAATTTATACTGGGTCGTCAGGCTCCCTGCAACACGGATTTCATTTTTGAAACTATCCATATTCAGCAGTGTCTTTTCACCCCTACGTGTGTTGATGCTTAAGGATTGGCGCCTACGGAATACTTGAGGACCAGGGTTCTGATCACTTTTGCCTTAGAACACAACAGTTTTGGGTTGTATAGAGTAGATGATGTCTGGGAACCGCAAATTGCTAGATTCATTCCTGCATAATGAAGGCGGTATCAGCAACCATTTCCTGAGGGCTTTAGTGCAGGCATGGATGGGGTGGGGGAGTATACTTTTCCATCTATTACCCCTTTAGTCCTTCAACAACCCTGTAGTTAGGTGTTGTTACATATAAGGAAATTGAAGCCCAGAAAATTTGGGCCAGGGTCTCATTGTAAGTGGTGAGCTGGGATTCGAACCTAGGACTGCAGGACTTCAAATTCGAGTTTGTCCCAGGAACATGGCTTGTAATGGTTATTTTTGATTTCCTATTTAACCTAAGTTTTGTTTAGAAGGGTGCTTTTGTTTGGTCTGTTTTGAGTTAATTTTTATCAAAGTAAGGCATATGCAGAGTTTAAAAAGTCAAATGGTACCGAAAGATTTATAACAAAAAGTAGCAGGCTCTGCCTCATGCCCCTTTCCATTTCCACAGGGTCTGTCTACATTTTTCATAGTTAATTCAAAATTCACCTCCGTATTTCTAAATAATGTTCTTAAATTTATCTTGATTTTAAAAAAATTTAGACATTATTTATTGACTTTCCATTATAGTAGTTAAAGATTTAGTTCTCTTACACACTGATATACAGATGTATCGTCCATATTTTATTCATATTTCCTTCGTTTTTACTTAATGTCCTTTTTCTGTTCCAGGATCCCATCCAGGACACCAAATTGCATTTAGTAATCATGTGTCCTTAGGCTCCTCTTGGCTTTGACAGTTTATCAGACTTTCCTTGTTTTTTGTTTTGTTTGTTTTTTTTTTTTTTGTGGTACGCGGGCCTCCCTCTGTTGTGG
>NC_041230.1:29596580-29620530 GCF_002837175.3 Physeter macrocephalus
GGCCTCTCACTGTTGTGGCCTCTCCCGTTGCGGAGCACAGGCTCCGGACGCGCAGGCTCAGCGGCCATGGCTCACGGGCCCAGCCGCTCCGCGGCACGTGGGATCTTCCCGGACCGGGGCACGAACCCGTGTCCCCTGCACCGGCAGGCGGACTCTCAACCACTGCGCCACCAGGGAAGCCCTCCTTGTTTTTAATGACCATGAATTTTGTGGAGTGCTGGCCAGGTATTTTGTTGAGAATGTTCCTCATTTGGGATTTGTCTGATGGTTTTCTTATGATTAGACTGTGTTTTGAGGAGGAAGACCACAGAGGTAAAAGTGCCGTTTTTACCACATCGTATCAAGGGTACATGCCATCAGCATGACTTATCATGTTGATAGATACCTTGATCACTTGATCGAGGTGGGGTTTGTCAGGATTCTTCTCTATGAAGTTCCTCTTTTTTTCCACCTTTTTTCTCTCTGGAAGGAAGTCATTATGTGCACTTAAGGAGTGGTGAGTTATGCTCCACTTCTTGGAGGGCACAGTGTCTGCATAAATTATTTGGGATTCTTCTGCATGGGAGATTTGTGTAGGAAGGTTTTTAATGACATTTAATTTCATTCATAGACACAGGACTATCAGATTTTCTTTTCTTGTTTTACTCTTGGTACCTTGTTTTTTTTCCCCTAGGAATTTGACTATTTCATCTAAATTTTCAAATATAGTGTTATAATGTTGTTCAGATATCCTTTTACTATCTTTTAAACATCTGTACAATTATAGCTGTGTCCTGATTTTTATTCTTTTTAAAAAAAATAATAAATTTATTTATTTATTTTGGCTGTGTTGGGTTTTTGTTGCTGCGCGCCAGCTTTCTCTAGTTGTGGCGAGTGGAGGCTACTCTTCATTGCAGTGCGTGGGCTTCTTATTGCGGTGGCTTCTCTTGTTGAGGAGCACAGGCTCTAGGTGCGCGGGCTTCAGTAGTTGTGGTGTGCAGGCTCAGTAGTTGTAGCGCACGGGCTTAGTTGCTTCGCGGCATGTGGGATCTTACCGGACCAGGACTCGATCCCGTGTCCCCTGCATTGGCAGGCGGATTCTTAACCACTGTGCCACCAGGGAAGTCCCCTGATTTTTATTCTTGATATCGAGAAATTATGATGTCTTTCTTAATTAGTCTTACTAGGAGTTTATCACTTGTGTTAGTCTTTTCAAAGAGCTAAGTAATGGCTCTGTCAACTTTCTCATTTGTACTTTTATTTTTAGGTCGTTAAATTCTTATCTTAATTGGTTCTTTCCTTCTACTTTCTTCAGACTTGATTTTCTTTGTTCTCTTCCACCCAATCACATTTTGAGATGGGTACCTAGGTCATTGATTTTTCAACTTTCCTTTTTACATTTTTAGCTGTGCATTTCCTCTAGCTTTAACTAGATTTCACAAGTTTTAATTTGATTTTCTGATTTCCATTGTGAATTCTTCTTTGACTCATGGATTATTTATAAGACTGGTGCTTAGGTCCAAACATTTGGGGATTTTACTATGTACACTTTCGGGTTTTGATTTCTGGCTTAGTTACACAGTGGCAGAGAACATAGTCTGAATGATTTCAGTTTTTTGAAAGTTAACGCTTGCTTTAAACCCCAGCATAAGATCAATTTAACCCTTCTATATATGCTTGAAAAGCTCTATATTGTGAAGTCATGGTCCGTAATACATAATTTATATCTGTAAATTAGGTCAAGTTTGTTATTTGTTTTGTTGAGATCGTCTATATTCTTACAGTTTTTTTGTGTTTGCTACTTCTCATTTATCTAAAGAGATATGTTAATGTCTCCCACAATGATTATAGGTTTGTCAGTTGCTCTTTTTAATTCTGTTAATTTAGATAGTACTTATATTCTTCTTGTGGGTTTAATGAACTTTTTATTATTGTCACATGTCCCTCTTTATCTCTAGTAATGCTTCTTTCTTTTGATTACTGTTTGCATCACTTTTTTCCATCCTTCTATTTTCAACCTTTATATGTCTTTATATTTATATTTATGGTATGACTCTTTTAAGCGGCATATAGTTGGGGTTTTTTTGTTTGGTTTGACAATTTTTTAATTGGTATATTTAATGTATTTACATTTGTTTAATTATTGATTTATTTATGTTTATTTTTATTATTTTATTATTTATTCTTCTGTTATTTTAGTGGCTACCTTAAATATTACACAATCATTTTTGACTACCAAGAATGTTATATGAATTACTACTTTCATCACTTCACAGTCAGTGCTAGAATCTAAGAACATTTTAACTCCATTTTCTCCCTCCTTTCTTTTATGTTATTGTTGTCATGTATTGTAATTTGACTCGTTTTAAATCCTATAAAACATTATTGTCATTTATTGTTATTTTTATATTTACACACTTATTTACTCTTTCCATTACTTTTTTTTTTCCTTCTTACATTTCCATATTTCTTGCTGGGGTCATTTTCATTCTCCCTTCTTGATTTCTTTACTCTGGGTCTTCTAGTGATAGATTCCCCGTTTCTGTCTGTACAAGGTGTCCTAAAGACCAATGTCGGTTTCGATGATTCACTAAGAGGACCCACAGGACTCATCAGATAATCATGCTTATGTTTAAATTTTAATACAGTAAAAGGATAAGAGCAAAATCAGCAAAGGAAAAGGGTGCCTGAGATGAAGTTTGCAGGAAACTAGACACAAGTTTCCAAGAGTCCTGTCCCAGTGGAGTCATGCAGGACACACTTAATTCCAATAATGAACTGTGACAACATGTGTGAAATATTGTCTACCAGGGAAGCTCATTAGAGACTCAGTACCCAAGTTTTTACTGGGGGCAGTTTACATAGGCACTCTCTACCTAGCACATACCAAGATTCCAGACTCCAAGAAGGAAAGCAGGGGTTCGGCATAAGCCACATTGTTTGTACAAACAGTGTAGGCACATTGAGGCACTCTTATCAGTCCCAGGAATGGTGGGAACTCTCCTGAAACCCAAATTCCCAGATACCAACCAAGGGTCATCCTTACAAGCAGGCCTTTCTAAGGAGAGCAGTCTCAGGCTACTGTGTTAACTTTTTAGTGCACACTTTCTGTCTGGAAATGTCTTTATTTCACCTTTGCTTTTAAAGGATATTTTCACTCGGTATAGAATTTTAGTAAGCAGTTATTTTCTGTCAGCACTTTGTAGTCGGCTTTAACTCTTATTGTTTCTTCTTTAAAGGCAATATATTCCTCACCTCCACTAGTAGCTGCTTTTGTCTCTGTCTTTGTTTTTCAGCAATTTGAGTAAGATGTGCTTCGTTGAGGTCTTATTAATATTTATTCTTCTTGGTATTCATAATGTTCCTTGAATCTATGATTTTATATTCCTTTTAATTTTAGAAAATTCATGGCCATTATCTCCAGATATTTCTTTTGCCTCAATCTATCCCTCCTCCCCTCTGGGATTCAAATTACATGTATGTTAGACTTTTTTTTTTTTTTAACCATATTCCATATGCCTCTTAGGCTCTTTTCTGTATTTTCTCTCCATGCTTTAGTCTGGTTATTTTCTACTGATCTTTTTTCCAGTTCATGATCCTCACTTCGTCTATGTTATATCTGGTAAACCTGTTAAATTTGACTTAATCTAGTGAGTTCTTAAGGTCAATTATTATATTTTTCAGCTCTGGAATTTCCATTTGATTTTCTATTTATTTTAAAGTCAGAGCCTAATTACTGTTGATATTTAGTGCCAAATATTGGACTTTACTTTTCTCTCTTCTTTCTTGGATCTTGACCCCTCATGTCCTGGCTGCTTGGGCAGCTTTGAACCAAATATTTTTCTCCCCAGTCCTGTGAGGTTTACCAAAAGCTCTGCTCACCCACCCCTCAAAGCCACCCCCACCTTTAACAGCAGTTCTCCTCTGTGAGAGTTTGTGCCTTTGTTGCCTCCTTAACCCAGTTACTCTTGCCTTTTTTTTTTTTTGGATGTTTCTCTTAACTTCTTGCATTCAAGATTATGAAACTTTGCTGTGGGCCCTGCCCTCCCTTCTCCTCCTCCTGTTCACCCTGCTGGTGTGTGGATGAGGTGGGGAGGGGGGACCCCCAAATATATATCAGCCCAACAGCCCTCAGTCTCCTCCTTTATTATTAGGAAACAAAACAACACCAACAAAAAATGGCATCATGAGTATGAACAGCACTGTCAGATGAGTTAGTTGAAGTTTTTTTTTTTTGTACTGTGTCCTCAAACTTAATGGATTAATGTGTCTTGTATATATAAAAAGAAAACCTCTAAGAAAAACTCAGAGGAAGACAAATACTGTATGATTTTACTTACATGTGGAGTCTAAAAAACAAAACAAGTGAACAAACATAACAAAATGGAAACAGCCTCGCAGATACAGAGAACAAACCAGTAGATGGTTGTTAGAGGGGAGGGAGGAGCAGGAGGAGTGAAATAGGTGAGGGAGATTAAAAGGTACAAACTTAATTACAAAATAAATGAGGCACAGGGATAAAGTGTTTTTTTAAAAGAAGTGGAGTCCATATGATCTTAATGGAGAGCATTTTTCAGATTCTCATTGGGATATTAAAATGCTAGCTAAATTTCTAGTTGTTTTATATTGAGCTGATTGCTTCAATTTGTAGCTTCTGCAAATTTTTAACTGCTTGTTTTTAGGAGTATAAATGTTACGTTTTTGCAGACCTTTGAGGTAAAAACAGGCCCTTGCATATGCTATTCTTGTCTATGTTCATTTTAATGTTTCTGCAGCTTGGACTGCAGAAACTGCTTGCATCGTGGCCACCTCATCTATTTACTAATTCTGTTAAGGCTTTAAAAAATAGAGACATTTACCTTTTCTGTCATCTTAAAGCTGCGTAGTGGGCTGGGGAGGGGCTGTAGCCTGAGCGCAGGCTGACCCTATTTTTCTTTATATTCCCCAGCACCCAGAGAGGTGCTTGGCACATAGTAGGTACTCAGTCCGTGCATATGTGGAATAGATGTTGAATCTTCAAAGAAAGTAGAAATGTTTACTATACCTCTGAAGTATCTGCAACTGGACAGTTTTTATTTATGTTAGTTAGGAAACTTTCCCTTTGTGCCACATTTTTGTTCTCGACTTTGTTTTTGGTATATGAATCCTTTTTCTCTCTCCATTCCATCATGACATAAAGCTTCAGCCCACACAGTTCATTTCTTCAAGTCACAACTACATCTTCTGTATTTGACAGTTATTCCCCTAAAGAGAACAGGCGGTATTGATATTCCCTCAGGCCATGTGCATTTCCTTTTTGTCACACACATTTCCTACTATGTTACTTGTTTTTAAAACCTACAATCCTGTGCGATACAGGGCTCAAAGCTTGAACTCCCCTTGTGGCTGGCAAAAGGACTTTTTGACAACAAGCGCCGGATCCTTTCTGTGGAACTTCCCAAGATCTACCAGGAGGGTTGGAGGACCGTGTTCAGTGCAGATGCCAACGTGGTGGACCTCCACAAAATGGGGCCACATTTCTACGGGTTCGGCTCCCAACTCCTGCATTTTGACAGTCCAGAGAACACAGACATCTCCCAGTCTCTCCTGCAGGCAAGTTATTGACGTGAAAACCTATGGCATTGCACATGTCTCAGGAGCCAGCTGTGGCAGCCACCAGATGTTACTCTTACCTGAGGAGTGTATGATTTATACAATCAGTTTCTTGTTATTCTGGGCCAGCCTACAATTAGACTGTGTTTGCTGATTATATATACATGTAAATATGGCTTGTCTGTCACTCTTCATATTTGCTTGCTAAGAGTTGGGACCAACAGGAAGTCCTGGAAATAAGATACTTGATTACAGGTGGCAGAGGAGACGCAGACCTCCTTCTAAGTCCTAAACCAGATTTTTGCCTTTCGTGCCATTTAAATGTTCAGGGATTAAAATGTATCTGATTTCTCCCTCTCGCTTCTTCAGACGTTTGTTGGACGTTTCCGCCGCATCATGGACTCCTCCCAGAATGCTTACAACGAAGACACTTCGGCGCTGGTAGCCAGGCTAGATGAGATGGAGAGAGGCTTGTTTCAAACAGGGCAGAAAGGACTGAATGACTTTCAGTGTTGGGAGAAGGGGCAGGCGTCTCAGATCACAGCTTCCAACCTGGTTCAGAACTACACGAAGAGAAAATTCACTGACATGGAAGACTGAAGCCCAGAAGAAAACAGAATTGCTCCCTGTAGACTTATCCCTCTGTGTGTCCTTGATAGGAGCATAGTTGACCTTGTATAGGGCCAGAATCATGTCCCATCTTGTGACTTTTTCCCTGCAGCACTGTTGGGAGTGCTACCATCTGGTGGGGAAACAACATGCTGGAAGATGTCCCTGGCCCTATAAGTCTTCCAGGACTATCCCACCTGCTGACCCACAGACCAGACCTACTTAGCCCAGGAACCCACAGCCAAGGAGAAACCAAAGTCCTTCATAAATAAGGATCATGAATACATATATCGCAGTAGAGTTGGAGCTGGGATTCCTCGTGCCTGGGAGTTTGGACAGCCTTAGATATCCAGTTTCACTAGCTCCAAAGGACGGGTACAAATGGGCCTTCCTAACCTGTTCACAAAATGTCCTCTTGAGCTTAATTGTCTCATCTTCCTCATGGTTGCACAAAGGACAGTACCCCCAGGATGCTAGCTCTGCTTGTAAATATCTCCTGCCACCTGCCTGTGGGGAGTTACCCAGTTTCAAAAAACAGTCGCCAAGAATAAGGAAGGCAAAGGGAAAGCCCGGTGAGTGGCAAGGCTTTTACTAAAGAGAAGACATTGCTTTCCTCTTCTGTGAGGAGGGCTTCATGAACTGGACTTCACGCCTAGGCGAGAAATGGTTAAACTGAGCTTGTTTTTGCCTCTAGATCTTTAGAGCCCCCGCACAGTTATTCCATGCTCTCCCTAGGAAAGCTGTCAGGGAGTTGTTTGGAATCGCAAAGTAGTTGTTAAAGGGTGTTAACCAGCCCTTATTACATTGAAATCAAGGCTTCAGCGTTGCTGGTTATGAAGAGCCCTGTTTGAGAAGCTTAGCATGGCAGATGTGAGTGGGCAAGAGACCTCGGTCATGGTTTTTTTCTCTTCAGTAAGTTTTGCAATATTATTATATAACAGATTCCTGACCAGTTACTGAGACTCTGTTTAAGCAACCACAAAACTCTTTCCCTGGAGATCAAAGAGGAAACCTCAGGCAGAGTAGGAAACAGCATCCCTGGGACCCACTGGCCTTTTTGAAGGGCAGTTATCTCCACACCATGGCTCCCCTTCCAACTTCCCACAACTAGTGAAAATTGCCTTTGTCGCCGGAAATTACAGTGGGATTTGGGTCTCCAGATTGTACAGATGTCTTGATGCAAACTTAGAATGTCAGAAATATTTTTTAAATGCCTGTTTTAAGATGGAGCTGATGTTTTTATAATTTGATTTTGGGGCTAAATAAATGATCCACTTTGCACATCAATACATTCTGTACGAGTACTATTTCTGTAACTCGAGTACTACAGATGATCAGGCAAAGCTATCAGAGAATTTTGTCTTTGATAGTATTTGACAATAATGCCCCAGTAAATCCATATTTTAGCAACTGCTCTTTTGTTTGCACAATACTTATAAATATGGGGGACATTCTCCATAGGGATGAGCTGTGTCCTTGAAAAGAGGGACTTCCATTGCTGTCACAGCATTTACATATAACCAGGGGCCCAGAGATAAATTCATAGTCAGTGAGAAAAGCATATTTTTTAATTTTGGGATTCACAGACAGCTTTGTTTTTAAAGTCAATCCTAAGGCTGCTGCCGTTTTTTTTTCTCATTAAAAAAAATTTGGCTCAGAGGCACATACCAAGAATATGTGGGTACGCACGTGTAGAATTTATTCCATTTTAAATTTTGAACAAATTATATTACAGGGAGCTTCCGAAGCCCATCTCCAATTACAGATTTGCCTTCGAGGCTGTCAGTTACTAACCCTCTCCCCAGCAACCTTCCCTCAAATCAGTATCTTGGTCCCTTCAAAGAGGTGAATTTTTCAAAATAAGTCAACAAATTGGCTCAGCTACCACATCACTCTTAAAAACAAGGGGGAATGTGTGCTCTTTCCCCGTAAAGGCTCTGTTCCCAGGTAACTCTGGTCTTAAGTACATACAAAAGACCTCACAGTCTTCAGGCTTTTTCCCTGGGGTACAAGCTGGGCTGCCGACGGGAAGGGCCAAGGCTTTGGCTTCCCAGGTCATTTCCTCCCGCTCTCCTGACCTCTGCGTTTTGGATGGCTCCGTGGTCAGTCCTCGGATCTCTTCTAGCCATTCTGACTCCCTCCAGGGTCAAGTTTTAAATACCACCATCTATACGTTGATGACTCCCCAAATTCCATCTCCAGCCAGACCTCCCTTCAGCTCCAGACTTGGGGCCAACCACCTGCTTGACGTTCCACTTCAACATCTGACCCCACATGGCTGAAACTGAGGCCCTAATCTTACTCTCATAGTCTCCTCCTATCATCTTTCTCATCTCTGTTTGTGACAACTACATCCTTCCCTACTGCTCAGGACAGAAACATGGGAGTCCTCCTTGGCCGTCTTTCTCTTACATCTTTTGGGTCAACCTTCAAGTCATTGGCAGAACCTGCCCGCCTGTTCCCCACCTCCACGCCTGTCCGGGATGGTTGAGGTCACCTCCCAACTCCTTCCCTGCATTCATTCACCCTTCCCCGCCTTCAGACTCTTCTCACCAGAGCGGCCACAGTGGTCTTGTTCAAAAATAAATCAGATCTTATTACTTCTCTGCTTAAAACCCTCCCTTGTCAGAAAAAGGCCACTCTGCCATGCCAGCACCATTTGTTAAAAAGTCCATCTTTACCACAGTGATTTGCTATTGAATTTTCTTACTGCTTCCATAGCAGAAGTAATTTGTTCCTTATTTTAAGCAAAAATTTCACCTTCTGCCTAAGAGATTTCTGAACATTTTATAGAGCTTCTTGTTAATCTCTGAGCACCACTGGACCTGAGAAGTTTCTGGACTACTGTGTCTGATGTAGTGAAATTGGAATGCAGAAATATTGAGCAGCTCACTCAAGTTCATACAGAAGTCAAGTCCTGCTCTGAATCTGTCTGTTCCACCATCCTTCAAGCAGTTCCAGGAGAGCTTTTCATCTCTACGCCATCTGGGACAATGGTGTTTAAGTGAAAATATAATATTTTACACTGATCTTGGCAAAAGAAAATAATTGCAGAGGCCGTACGTACATTTTCGAAAGTAGGTATCTTTGTGTTCAAGAGAAAAATCTATACTTGAAGTAACTGGCACAAAATACGGGATAGATGCTTGAACTATAAGAATTACTCCAAGAACCTTAATTTCAACAGTCCTTATCTAATATAGGTAAGCTGAAAATCTTAATATTGGTTACACATAGAAACAATTTTTAAAAGACAACTAAATGCCCTGAACCTAAAGAAAAGTGCCTAAAATTTGGAATTCTCTTGCTAACTCTTGATAGTGGCATTTGGAATGAACAATAAATCTCCCGTCATTAATGAGTAGTGAATAAAATGTATAGTGAATCAAGGGCAAGTCTGAGAAAATAGTTACCCTCTTCCGAGAGCAAATGATTAACACGTGACAGGCCTAGTGTGCTTTTTTTTGAGATCGTTTTGTTGATTTTTCCAGGCTTCTGCCTTTCTGCCTCGCTAATCAAAGGAGACACGGTACAATCAGACACAGTCAGACGAGGCTTGCTTTCCAAGCAGCCTTCCTCTAGGACACGAGACAAGCATTCTCCTTCCTGCGTGTGCTCTCCTGTTGCCTGCGTTGTGGTCTAAAGCAGCGGTCCCCAACCTTTTTGGCACCGGGGACCGGTTTCGTGGAAGACCATTTTTCCACGGACGGGGTGTGGGTAGGGTTGCAGGTGGTAATGCGAGTGATGCGGAGCAGCTGTAAATACAGATGAAGCTTCGCTCGCTTGCCCGCCGCTCACCTCCTGCTGTGCGGCCCGGTTCCTAACAGGACCAGTACCTGTCTGCCCAGGGGTTGGGGACGCCGGGTCTAAAGGGAGGAGGCCACGCCCAGAAGCCAGAGGCCTCCTATCTGTCAGAGATCAGAGTGAAGTTCACTCAAGGGGCATCATTTCGTTAAACTTTTTTATTTGGGACTAATTTCAGATTTATAGAATAGTTGTAAAGATAAGTACAGAGAGTTCCCCTATATCCTTCACCCAGCTTTCCCTAACGTCTTACGTAATCACGGTACGTTTATCAAGTATTACTAACTAAGCCACAGGCTTTAGTCAGATTTCACCAGATTTTCCACTAATGTCCTTTTACTGTTCCAGAATCCAATCCAAAGTTCTACGTTGCATTTAGGGAGCAATAATTTTTTAGAGCAATTTGGGGAAGCAAAACAGCATTAGATTCTTCCCTGTATTCATTTCAGAAGGTAGGCTTATTGGAAAGGTGTCGTTGCATTGGGCTGCATAACTGGGGCCAGGCCTAGTGGGGCTTGCACAGGAGCAAGCTGCTGGTGAGCTAGTTAAGAAGGGACAGAGTATTTGCTTGTCACCTGAAATTTTCACTTTTTCCCCAGTACTTGCATCTGATGGGAAAAGGCCTCTTTCATTTTACTTAAAACTTCTTTCTCTCTCTGACGGCAGTAACTTGATATTCTCCCCTTTCACTTCTGGCACATACTAGCTAATTTTCTTTGTATCTAAATGAGTTTAAAATGAGCACTAGCTTTCTACCCTAACATTAGTAATAAGTGTCAGCGCAGCTCTGAAAATAGTGCCTGGGAACTGCTACTGTTTCAGAATCCGTAAAGGGAGCCCAGAGAACCAGCTAATCCTTGCAGACGCCTCCCACCTATGGCCAATTTAAAAAAAAGAAAAAAGCCCAGAGGTTTGTATCTTTATGACATTCTCTGCTCCTGTATCACCCTTGAGAGAGAAGTTTCTTGGATTCTCGCATGATTTGCATGGCTCTCTTTTGGCAACTAAAATTCTTCCCTGAAGACAGTTTCTTTGGATGCAGGAAAGCAGATGAGGAGCTAAAAAGTATAGATTCAGGGGCAATGAAGAGATTCAGGTGTAGTGAGGAGGCATTTTGATGCTTGAAGAAAGACAGAAACCAGTGTTAAAAGCCGCCATTGGCGGGGTCACTGGAGGAGAGATGACAAACGGTCGTTCCCGGAGAGTGGCTTTATCTTAATGGGAACAAGAGGCCTTGGCGCTTGGCTATCTCTTAGGTTCAAGAGGAAAACGTTTAAAAAACTTTGCAAAAGACACTGTCATTTTCTAATTTAGCATTTTATATTCACGCATTTCTTCATCCAAGAGACCAGATAAAAATTAAGTAAAGTGCTTCTCTTCCTGTCACTGAGCAGTCCAGGAGGTGTTTTCTCAGGTTTTGAGCCATCTCAGCCCTTGATCAACATTTCAGAGGATTCTACTGGCTGAATTTCTAGATCGTTTTAAAGATTTTTAGGGAGAGCTCACCATATAACACGATACATCATGTTCATGTGTAGTCAGCAGTGATAATCAAGCTCTCTACTTTTTAAGGCATTTTTAAAAGAAATCAATAAAAATTGAAAAACCTCACTCCATTTCGAAAGACTGTTATATCCATAGACCATTGTGATTTTAAAAGGCTTTTCTGCTGCTGCAAGTAAAACAAAGAAACCATAGGAAAAAAATGTCTTGGCTTATTGTAGATGCACCTGTCGAGAGAATAGCATTGAGCTGAGTTACACGGAGGTGGACGGATTGCCTTGCTTAATTACGGCTCAAGCACACCCACCTCCTTCGATGTCATCCACACCATGTGGCAAGTTCCCTTGGGGACTCACATTGTGAAATAAATCTCTCAGGAAAGAGCTTATGTCTTCAGGCCCCCAAGATGGCCTTTAACCCAGGGAAGCCAAAGACAGAGAAATAGTGTAGGGGTGACTTCTTAGTAATATTCTCTGTGGGACCCCTTTGTTCAGTGATTCCACACCTGTTGCCTTCTAGAAGTGTAATGGACGGTATGTGTCTGCCTGATGGCCCACTCGTTCCCTGTCAGATTTGGGCCGCAAATGTGTAGGAAGGTGCAAGCCAAACAGTTTTCCCAGTTTGAGGGTGGCCTAGGAGCAGGGTCAGCCGCAGTTCACCCAGCTCACTCCCTCCTGTCCACAGGATCATTCTTTGTGCCTCTTCTCACCAACCTCCAGCCTCTACTCTGGGTTTTGTGCCCAGAATTTGTTTTGGAGGCCTCAAAGGCAGTGCCACGCCTGCCCCTTCTAAATTCTTCCCAAAATACACAGATGGTAGAGGAATGGAGAGTTTCTTATCAAATCTCCCTAAATTGGCAGCTGCTACCCAATAGCTTAGAGCTGAAGGGGCCCGTGAGAATTAACTGTTTTACAGGCTGGTTATTTTAACTCTTTATCATGTTACATTTAGTACATGTAAAAGAATGCCAGTAACATATCTTTAGATTATGAAGTGTTATAATAACAAGAATACCCAGGAACTTCCACTTACTTCAGTTCTAGAAAATAATCAATGCTTCTGGTTCCTTTTGCATGGTTTCCTGCTGCCCCCGCCCCCAGAGTTACCGCAGTCCTGGGTTTTATGTTTATTATCCCTTGTTTTATATATCTAATGAATATTATTTTGATTTGGTTTTGAACTCTGTCAAAATAATACCCTGCCACCCACATGCTTCCTTCACTCAATTTTATGTTTTAACTGTCAACCATGTTTTTGCAGTGCATTGTTACTGCTGAACGTTACTCGATTCTGGGAACATGCCACGATTTCTATAAGCATCCTCTTATTACTGGACATTTGGTTCGTTTCCAGTCCTTTTTTCTATTACAAACATTGTCACTGTGCACATCCATCCTCACATCTGAATCATTTATTTAAGAGTTGCTCTCGGGTAAGTTTCACCTAAAAGTTAAATTGCTGGCTTGTCGGGTCTGTGAGTGCTCAACTGCACAAGATGCTGCCAAAATGTACCAATTTACTCTCCCATCTGCTCGGTATGAGTCCTCATTATTAGATTTCTTAATTTTTTCCCAGTTAATGGGTATAAAATAATACCTCATCGTGATGCAGATTTGCATTTTCCTGAGCACTAATGAGGCTGAATATTTTATTATATGTTCGCTGGCCATTCATGCTTCCTCTTCTGTGAAATTCCTTTTTGTGTCTTGCTCATTTTTCTATGAGGACATTAGTCTTTTTCTTACTGACCTATAGGAGTATTCTGGATACGAATCCTTTATCAGTTATCTGTGCTGTAAAAAATCTCCCAGTTTGTGGCTTGTCTTTTAATTTTCTTTGTAGTATCTTTTGATGAATAGAAAAGTTCCTAACCTACCTTTTTTTTTCTTTAAATATTTATTTATTTATTTATTTGGCTGCACCGGGTCTTAGTTGTGGCACGTGGGATCTAGTCACCTGACCAGGGATCGAACCCTGGGCCCCTGCATTGGGAGTGAGGAGCCTTAGCCACTGGACCACCAGGGAAGTCCCTACCTTTTTTTCAATAAAAGAGCAAATAGGCACAAATAGGTAAGAGGAATTTTGCAATATAAAAGTATTACTATAGAAGAATGAAGTTGGACCCTTACCTAACACCGTATACAAAAATTAGCTCAAAATCGGTTAAAAACCTGAACGTAAGAGTTTCAGTTTTATAAGATGAGAAAGTTCTAGAGATCTGTTGCACAACAATGTGACTGTATATAACATTGTTGAACTACATTAAAAGTGGTTAAGATGGTAAGTTTTAGGTTATTTTTTTATCACAATTAAAATTTTTTCAGTGTTGTAGGTAATGAAATCTATTATTTATTGAGTGCTTACTCTGTGCCAGGCACTGCGATACCCACTCTATACACATTATCTTGTTATTTCATTCTTTTTTTTTTTTTTTTGGTTTATTCTTTACAACCCTGAGAGAGAAATTACTGTTTCCCCTCATTTTCCAGAGACAGAAATGGGCTCAGTGAGGTTAAGCAACTGCCCAAGGTCACACAGCAACAAGCAATGAGCCCAGGGTTGGAACCCTGATCCAGCTGATCCTGAAGGGAGATCTTAGCTGCTCCACTGTACTGTCCAGTAAGCAGCAGAGCCCGGCCAGGAGCCATGGGCATCCTCTTCCCACCACACCACTAGGCATCTTTCTCTTCAGCTTTGGTCCTTCCAACACAGCTTCTCCAGGCATCACCACGCCATCACTCCTAAACGTCTCCTCTGGGAAAATTGGCCCAAGTTATGCCTATATCACGTAACCGTTATCTGCAATATAAATAGGACTCCTCTTTCTGTTTCAAAACACTGCTCATGTCATTGACGATTCATGCTCATTCCTGAGATACAAGTTGCTATTTTTGAAAAGTTATTTTGCCTGGCATCTTGCCCCAGGGGCCCTTGGCCTGCTTAATCTGGTATCTCAATTGGCAGAACACAGTGCAGCCCTCTGGATTTGATTATGTGTCTAAGCTGCAACTTTGGCTGTTCCCAAACCTCCCTGCCTCCCTCCATCCCCACCCCACCCCCTCGCTCAAAACAAGTGCCGTATGGCTGATGGTTGACCTAATGGCAGGGAGGTCTGCAGAAAGAAGAGCCCACAGGGCAAGGCTGGCAGATTTTCCGGCCTCTTCCAAAGTGGATTTCACCGAGATCAGAAACTTATCCCATTCCTTCACTTCTCCAGTGATGCTCTAGCCTGTGCCAGCGCTGGGCACGGGGTCTACAGTGGGGAGTGGAATGGTCACTCCTCCCTGCCCTTGTGGAGTTTACATTCTCGAGGGGGGTTAGATCTGATTAACACAAGATCTGTGATATGAATTAAAGGGCGTGTGAAGGGGAACAGCTCAGGGGACCTTCTTTAAACTGGGTTCATAGAAGGCCTCTCTAAGTTAGGATATGCAGTTGGCCAGGTGAAGAGCCCAGAGAAGAACATTCCAGGCAGTGAGGGTAGCAAGTGCCAAGGTCCTGGGGCAGGAAGAAGTGGGGTCTGTGGCTTGGCCTATTCTGAGGAAGGGAAAGCTGGCCTGGGTGGCAGGAGCATGGAGGGCAAGGATGAGAGTGACAGATAGTGAAGTGGGGGAAGGAAGCAGGGGCCAGACCATCACAAGCAAGAAGCCATACAAATTGCCTGAGAGCCTATGGCCAAAGCGCCATCCCAAGGTTGGCGGAGGGGCTGGAAGGGAGGGCCTCCAGGGGAGTGACATTTAAGCAAAATCTTTCTTTTTTTTTTTTTTAGATGTTGGGGGTAGGAGTTTATTAATTAATTTATTTATTTTTGCTGTGTTGGGTCTTCGTTTCTGTGCGAGGGCTTTCTCTAGTTGTGGCACGCAGGGGCCACTCTTCATCGCGGTGCGCGGGCACTGTCGCGGCCTCTCTTGTTGCGGAGCACAGGCTCCAGACGCGCAGGCTCAGTAGTTGTGGCTCACGGGCACAGTTGCTCCGCGGCATGTGGGATCCTCCCAGACCAGGGCTAGAACCTGTGTCCCCTGCATTAGCAGGCAGATTCTCAACCACTGCGCCACCAGGGAAGCCCCCTAAGCAAAATCTTATAGCAGTGATTCTCAAAGTATGGTCCCTAGACCAACAGCATAAGCATCACTTGTGAATTTGTTAGAAATGCAGGTTCTCAGGCCCCACCCCAGACCTTCTGCATCCCCTAGAGCACAAAGAACCAAGCCTGTACCCAGTAGATGCTCCATGTACTGAATGGTTGATTGCAAGCTGCCCAGCTCCATAATGTGCCCCAGTGTTAAAATGCAGAGTCCTGTGACGGGGGCACACCGCGGCCAGCGGGTCGCACCCACCTCGGCACGGAAGAAGGACAGGGCCCGGCTCACGTGGGTTTGGCTGATTTCAAGGTGCAAAAGTAGAGACAGAAAGTGAGAGAGTGGCATGGACATATATACACTACCAAATGTAAAATAGATAGCTAGTGGGAAGCAGCCGCATAGCATAGGGAGATCAGCTCGGTGCTTTGTGTCCACGTAGAGGGGTGGGATAAGGAGGGTGGGAGGGAGACGCAAGAGGGAGGGGATATGGGCATATATATATACATATAGCTGATTCACTTTGTTATAAAGCAGAAACTAACACGCCACTGTAAAGCAATTATACTCCAATAAAGATGTTAAAAAAAAAAAAAGTAGAGACAAATGCATCTCTACAGCTCTGCCAAGTGAAACTTCACACTTGGCCCCCGTGTGCCCTGGGGCAGTGCTTAGACTTTTACAAGGTGTGGAAGGAATGAACATTCATTGGAAGACTTTAAACTGGTTTTGAGTTACAAAAATCAGGCCAAAAACTAACAAAAAAAAAAAAAACAAAGGAAAAAACACCAAGTAGAAGGGAAATTACCTTATCTTCAACCTCAGCTAACCCAAGACCAGCTGCAGAGGATGTTACCAAATTATCTGTTAAGAAAACCCACCTTGGGGCTGGGAACGGGCCTGAGACGTCAACCTCCGGGGGTCCTTGTGAAAAGAAGAAAAGAAAGTTCTCTGCCTGCGATCAGAACAGAACAGAACAGAACGCTCTCTTTTAAAAAGGGCCTCCTACAGCACTGCAGAGCCTCAGGCCTGGACACTTTAATTGCTCTGAGAGAGCAAGTTAATGGGGTTTTAATGAAAATAGAACCCAAATGGGCATTGAGTCCGCTATTTTTTTGCAGCCAGGGGCGCTGCCAGAGTTGCAGTTCCACAGGTGTTAGGGCTGGCCCCCTTTATGCAGTGAGACCCTGTTGAGAATTACATAAGGGAAATGGGCTCATGGAGTCAATAATTTGAAAGTCCACAAAAAGCAGTTGGCGAACTCTCTCATCTATGGCCTGTTCTATCCAGGAAAAGACAGGTCAAATCATGTCCTCAAATCACCACAGGCATTAAAAACTTGGGCGTGGCATGTCCGGTACCGGTTTGGCCAGTGAAGTTCATTGGCTGCTCCTCCAGCCAGTTCCAATCTTCAAAAAGTAAATAGGGTGCCGGTTTTTATCTCATTAGTGGTTTTAAGCAGGATCATTTAGTAATGAAGGACTCAGGCCCTGGGCTGAAACCACCTGGGTTCGAGGCCCACGTTGGCCACTTTAGAGTTGCCCAGCTTGGGGGCAAGTTGGGTACCTCTGCGCCTCACTTTCCTCATCTGTAAAATGGGTGTCATGATTGTCCTGGTGTCGTAGGGTCTTGAAAGCACTGAATGGGTGGTCTGTAAAGTGCTTAGAGCCGCGCCACACCCACGGTAAGCCCTAGAATAGTGCTGGCTAGTGGGGGAGACTGGGAATCAAGTAGACATGACGATTTCAGACAAGCATAGGCCCAGGAAGCAGGTACGCAGACTAATGTGATGGAGAAACTGCGAGAGGGCTGGGGGTATAAGGAGTAGTCAGGCTCACAGAGGCAGAGAGAGCAGAGGCCCCGGGCAGGAAACAGCACAGAAAGGCCAGGGTGGCTGGAACACAGTGGAAGAGAAGGAAGCGAGAAGTGTTTGTCGCTGCTGGTGAGGGCCAGATCCTACAGGCGCTTGGAGATCAGGGCAAAGGTATTATTATAAAAGTGACGAGGAAACAGAGAAGCAACCGAGCCCAGGTATCCTTTTAAAAGCTCGGAGACCATTCTGGCTGCGGTACAGGAACAGACAGGTCCGGGAGGGATGGCCTTTGGGAACAGGGAGACCTCTTGGGAGGCCGCTGCCATCATGCAGGGACAGACAGAGCTGCCTGGACCAGCGAGGGGATGAAAGAAGTGAAGGGAGCAGAGGACGCGGTGACGACTGAATGTGGGGGAGGGAGAGAAGTGCAGGTCCAGACGACGTGCAGGTTTGTGGCCTCGGAACCGCGATGAGAGAGCCCCAGGCAGAAACAGGTTTGGCCAAGATGATAGACTCCCACCTGGCTAACAACGTGGCCCCTCCGCCTTTACCCTGGGCGCGCTGTGTGTAGTTTCCCACTTGGCTTTTGTCACTTAATTTCCGCACTGCTCCAAGATCCTCATGATCGCTGCTCACGCTTAGGGCATAAGAATGTGCAGTAGGTCTGCGCTCCCGTTTACATAACCACCTGCCCCTTCCCGGTGACTGAGCCTGTTTCTAATCCTGACAGTAACCAGGATCGTGGTCCTTCCTGAGACTTCCTGGCAGCTTGGACGTGGAACCCCCGAGCAGCCCCATGGTGGGGGGATAGCACTTCGGAGTTTGGAGGCTTTTTTAATCTTAGAACTCTTTCATAGTTTAACTGTGTGTGTTGTATTTGGTTACATAAATAATATGTAAAAGATTCAGACAATGCAGAACAGAACATAAAGTCCCCTTCACCATTACCTCCCCTGCCCAGCTCCCAGCGCCTCCCTGCCAGTAACCATCATCAACAAACAGGCGGCTTCCTTCCAGACCCCTTTCAACGCCTTTACACTCTTACGCTCGTCCTTTATGTATGTTGGACCTTATTATACATCTGTTTTTAGCAAATAACACATCTTGTGGGAGAGTCAGAGATCTAGCTTCCGTGTTTTCTTTTTTTTAACAGCTGCACAGTTTTTCTAATGTGGTATTATATTTTACTGAATATTTTATTTTGTTTATTTTATTTACTCACCTTCTCTGAGGGTTTGGGCTGTTTACTAATTTTCAGAATGCTTCCATGAATGTCGCTGGACTTATATTTGGGCTCACAGGCAAGAATTTCTGTCCAGCAGATTCCTGGAAATGGAATTGCTGGATCAAAGGGCAGGTACACTTAAAATTTTCATAGCTTCTTCCAAATTATCTTCCCCAAATGTGCCATTTTCTTAAAAAAAAATTCCTTTGGTTACAAAAAGTAATTCATGTTCTTGCAAAACATGTACAGAATACAAATAAGACCAGAAAGGAAATTTTAACACACTCATAATTCCATCACCCAGAAATAACAGCTATTAACATATAGATATTTGAGCTTTTTACTGTATCTCACAAAGATCTTTTCAAGTCATTAAAGCATCTTCTGTGGTGACATTCTAGGTTGTTAATGTGGTTTAGGGACAAGACGAGGAAAGCTTGTGTGGAAGGAGGGAAACTAAAAAAATTTTTTAAAGACTGTGCTAAACAGCTGATAACCCATGTGCAGGATATGTTCACCTGAACTACTTATGTAGAAGAATTATTCTACAACGCTGGTTCTTGGATGTCTCTGAGAATCTGATAAAGCCGTCTCCTTCCCAGCAATGTGTATGATCACACAATTTACATATAATTTCAGGGGTTCATGTCCCTTCTTCCCCCACCAGAAAAAACTCATTGTCTACAACATCATTTTAAGTGGTTGCATTGAATGCCTCGGGGGGGCTGGAGCACAGCTCATGTAACCCACAGGGTGTTAAGAACATGGACTCGAGTCAGACACAGCCCGTCACATCCTGGCTCGACTGCATGCTCTTCAGTCCCTCTGCCTGTTCCCTCACTTGTAAAATCCAGACAATAATAGGTGGGTTATAGGGTGGTTGGGAGTTTAAAGCGTTCACGTGCGTAAAATGTTTCAAACAGGGTCTGGCACGTGGTAAGTGCTAATGAAATGTCAGCTCTTATTATTTCCAGTGTTTGGCTTTTGTAACATTTCTAACTCTATCTTTGCACACTTCTGTGATGACTTCCCGGGGATAAATTCCTAGATGTGGAATAGCTGTGTATTTATAAGATTTTGGATACATAATGCAAAACTCCTCTATAAAGATTCAGATTCAATCATTATCTAGGACTGAGTTTCCAGTGGTGAACAGATGGGTGAAAATCCATGCCTTGGTGGAGTTTACATCAGAAAAGGAGTAGACCGTAAACAAAATAACGACGTGACCTATTAGAAGGTGACAAGTGCTGCGGAGAGAAATGAAGCAGGGCTGGGGTGGGAGGGCGGGGATGGGTGGCGGTTGAGGTTCTGAAGGGACCTGAAGGAGGGAGGGAAACGGGAGGACCACGTTCCAGGCCGAGGGGACAGGTACGAGGGCTTGGGGGCAGGAACGTGCAGGGTGTGGGTGAGGGGGATCCAGGAGGAGAGGAGGACAGAGCCGGAAGGCGGCAGGGACACTTCATGGAGGGCCCGCAGGCTGAATCAAACTACACTTTGGGAGCAGTTTTAATTCTGTCCAACGATCAGTCTAGGAAGGATGAAGTAGGTGTTCAAGGGGACAGTTGGAATGAACTGAAATTATGTCTTCCTTGTTCAGTCTATGCTTAAGGGCACTAAAAGGAAAAGACAGCTCTCAACGTTTCTCCAAGAAAATCAGGTTCCTTGTTTTCTGAGTAAAACATGTGAATGTCTCACATACTCAAGTCCAGTCTTTTTTTTTTTTTTCTTCCTAGACCAGTAAGAACCAAGAACAAAATGAAAAGACACAAGCTTGTTTTGTTTGTTCCTGGGCCATGTTCCCAGGACAGCCTGTTTGCCAGGTGTGTGATTCTGAGATGATGTTTATCAAGGGAACTTAGGTCTACAAGTCTGAGATGACATTGCCCGGGGTCGAGGGCCCCTGGGCCCCACGCCTCACCCCCTCCTGTCTTCCCTGCACCCCGTGGCCACGAAGCATCAGCCCCAGAGACACATGCAGGGGGCAGAAAGGCCACCTCAGAGGTTGCAGTTCAGGGCAAAGAAGTAGCAAACCACAGGTTCATCTTGGGGACACCATGGCGGAGATAAGTGACCTGGAATTTCTACCCACTTCCTCCATTTGCAGAACCTCTGCTTCAAATAAACCAGGAAGTTCTGGGGGCTTGGGAAGGACCAGACTTTGAGCTGAAATGGTTAGAAATGAGGGGAGACGAATGGGTGTGGAAGTGAGGCTGGTGGGTGTGGGTGTTGCCATATGGGGTCAGAGCCGAGCCCTGACAGGACGCTTGCTCCTCCTGTTTGGGTGTCATCTACACCTTTACAGGCGCTCCCATCGGTGACTCGGCTGGTCGACAATATGTCATTGATCGCCTACTGCGTACACTAGGCACAGGGCCGGTGCCACAGGAGAGGGTATAAAGAATCGTACCCGGAGGAGCTGCCAGTTCCGGCCGGGGAGGGAGGGACACTTTGCTCCACTTGTTGGCTAAGTGCCCTACAAGCCTTGCCTGCTCCAAGTTAACACCAATCAGCTGGATGTTTCTTTGTCTCCACTCTCTCCCTTCCTTCCCTCCCTTCTTTCTGTTTTGCACATGGTACAGCTTTGTCATTATGAGGTGGGGTTAGACATAATAGATATCTTCTCCTGATAACGGTACCTCAGTTTATTTTAATTTTTTAGCAAGCTTCAATAAGCAAGTTTAAATGCTTGTTGAAAAAGATAAAACTATATAAAAACATCCAACGAAGAAGGGCAAATCTTCACCGCTTTTACTTCCTGCTCTTCCTCTCCCGAGATACCCACTGTTAACATATCAGTATTTATTTTCCAGCTTAGACCCTTTTTGCCCTGTACACACCTATTTCTGCATACAGTTTTTATACAGAAAGAGAGTATAAACTCTTGCTTAATTCACTTCTGTACTTCCAGCTTCAGGAACATGACAGACATTGAAAATATTTGTTGAACAAATGAATTAAGAATTTCTGAAATTTGTCCTTCTCATTTAAAAATGCACCATGGGGCTTCCCTGGTGGCGCAGTGGCTGAGAATCTGCCTGCCGATGCAGGGGACACGGGTTCGTGCCCCGGTCCGGGAAGATCCCACATGCCGCTGAGCAGCTAGGCCCGTGAGCCATGGCCGCTGCGCCTGCGCGTCCGGAGCCTGTGCTCCACAACGGGAGAGGCCACAACAGTGAGAGGCCCGCGTACCGCAAAAAAAAAAAAAAAAAAAGCACCATGGACAGCCTGCCATGTCATCCAGCTCATTCTTTCTATGGCTGCGTAGTATTCTATAGAATGTCTGCATGGCTGTTCAACCACAGCTCTATTGTCAGACATGGGCTTTGCCCGCTTTCAGTATTGAAGCCCTTGCGCCTACCTCCTCCCACACTCACGTGAGTATTTCTCTAGGCAACTGCGGTAAACAGAATAATGGCTTCCCAAAGGTGCCCACGTCCTAGTCCTCAGAGCCTGTGAATTTGTTTCCTTTCATGGCAAAAGCACTTGCAGGTGTGATTAAGCTGAGGCTCTTGAGATGGAGAAGGGCTTCTGGATTATCAGGTGTGTCCAATATATGGCACCTTATAAGAAGGAGGCAGGAGGCTCACGATTGGGAGAGGAGCGGCACGGAGGAAGCCGGGGGAAAGCAGGAGCTGTGCTGACAGAGCAGAGGTTGGGGTGACGCCATTGCTGGAAGGTGCTATAAGCCAAAGAACGCGGACAGTCTCCAGAAGCTGGAAAAGGCAAAGAAATGGACTCTCCTCTAGACCCTCCAGAAGAAATGCAGCCCTGCCGGCCCATTTTGGACTTCTGACCTCCAGAACTGTAAGATAATCAATTTTGGGGTTTCTTTCCAATTTTTTTTTAATAGTGATAAAGTTTACTGTCTTAACCTTTTTTAAGTATACCGTTCAGTGGTATTAAATACATGCATAATGTTTCATCAACACTATCCATCTCCATAACTCTTTTCATCTTGTAAGACAGAAATTCTGTACCTATTAAACAATAACTCGCCATTGCCCCCTCGCCTCTGCCCCGGCAACTAACCTTCTACTTTCTGTCTCTATGATTTGGACCACTCTAAATGTCTCATATAGTGGAATCATATGGTATTCGTCTTTTTGTGGCTGGCATATTTCACTTAGTATAATGTTCTTAAGATTCATCCATGTTGTAGCATATGTCAGAATTTCCTTCTTTTTTAAGGCTGAATAATAAATACTCCATTTTATGGTGGTGGATTTCTAGGCAGAACTGAGGCAGGCGTTCTTAGCTGAGACACCAAGAGGTGGTTAAAACAGTATTAGAAACATCAAGGTAGTTGATTCCAAGCAGAAAAAACAGCTGACAATGTAGCGATGTATTTGAATCTGCTGTAATTAAGCTTTTCCACAGGCTGTGGGGTGGGTGAGAGACCTCGTTGACAATTTTATCAAAGTTGTGATGTTTAAATTCAACAAAACGTTTATGTAACAGATTTCAGAAGGAAATTAAATCTGTTTTTGTTTCACTTTTCTATTTTTAAAAAATATAAATGGGCTAAATAAAAGCTGATTTGGTTAGATGTAGAATACTAAAGTGTGTAAATATGTCGGGGTCTAAAGCCCGTGGAGACACAAACAGGTGTGAGAAGTTCCATGCTCTTGATGATCAAAAATGGGTGTGTAGGACTTCCCTGGTGGTACAGTGGTTGAGAGTCAGTTGTGCATTTAATGTCTTAAACACTTTACATTACTTCTCTTCCCATGCTGTTTTTGGTAGAATTGTTTCCTAAAGCAAACCACTCACCCCTTGATCTTGGCTCTCCTGGGCAGAGTTTTGTGCACTCTGTAACATCTTTGGTCGTAGTCCAGTTCTTCTCGTAACTGTTAACGTGCTGTGAACGACTGACAATTTGAGTATGTAGTGCATATGATATTAAATTGTGAATTAGTGGGACTTACGATGTAACAGCGTATCAGTATTTGAAAATATTGGTACTTCATATCCTGTGAAGGAAAATTTGCCTCCAAATTTTAAGCTGCAAAGTCCCTGGAGTAACTGTTCAGAAAAGAATCACAACTACGTGACTTTTTAGATTTTTGGTACGTATGTTGAGAATTGCGTATGAATTGAAATGTGTGTGTACTGATCCTCAAAACAATCAGTAAAATCTCAATTATGAAAAAAAAATGCCTAAGATGTGATTTATAGGGGAAAACTTCACCAAAGAGCCCAGCTCAAAGCAGGGACTGAATTTTTTTTTTTGTCGTATATGGCCTTTATTATGTTGAAGTAGATTCCCTCTATGCCCACCTTCTGGGGAGTTTTTATCATAATTGGTGTTGAATTTTGTCAAAAGCTTTTTCTGCATCTATTGAG
>NC_041230.1:29621033-29622161 GCF_002837175.3 Physeter macrocephalus
TATTGGCATAGAGCTGCTTGTAGTAGTCTCTTAGGATGCTTTGTATTTCTGCAGTGTCTGTTGTAACTTCTCCTTTTTCGTTTCTAATTTTACTGATTTGAGTCCTCTCTCTCTTTTTCTTGTTGGGTCTGGCTAATGGTTTATCAGTTTTGTTTATCTTCTCAAAGAACCAGCTTTTAGTTTTATTGATCTTTGCTATTGTTTTCTTTGTTTCTATTCCATTTATTTCTGCTCTGGTCTTTATGATTTCCTTCCTTTTACTGACTTTGGGTTTTCTTTGTTCTTCTTTCTCGAGTTGCTTTAGGTGTAGGGTTAGATTGCTTGTTTGAGATTTTTCTTGTTTCTTGAGGTGAGATTGAATTTCTATAAACATCCATATTAGAACTGCTTTTGCTGGACAGTCCATTCTGAAGGGCAAATGGGAGGCACAGGGTAGCACCGTCCAGCCCAGCACGCAGCACCAGGCTTCATCAGCCCGCGGCGCCCAGGAATGGTTCTCCTGACTTGGCTTTGACCCCTTTCCACGCTCTGAGTCATTCTTCCTTTTCCATGAACAGTAGCCCCTGTTTGTAGCCTCCACCTACCTGGAGAAGTTCAGGGTCCAAATGCCTCTTTCCATCTTGTGCTGTCTCTGCTTCTTTTAGTGCAAGCTGCTGTGGATTCTGCTGGTACCATTCTCTTAATAACTGTGGGTTTTCTACAAAGTTCATCAGTGTTCATGCCATTTGACAAAACCTATACCCGGATCATTTCAATTTTCTTAAATTTACTGAGGCTTGATTTGTGACCCAAGACGTGATCTATCCTGGAGAATGTTCCGTGCGCACTTGAGAAGAAAGTGTAATCTGCTGTTTTTGGATGGAATGTCCTATAAATATCAATGTAATCTCTCTGGTCTATTGTGTCATTTAAAGCTTCTGTTTCTTTATTTTCATTTTGGATGATCTGTCCATTGGTGTAAGTGGGGTGTTGAAGTCCCCCACTATTATTGTGTTACTGTCGATTTCCTCTTTTATAGCTGTTAGCAGTTTCCTTATGTATTGAGGTGCTCCTATGTTGGGTACATATATATTTATAATTGTTATATCTTCTTGGATTGATCCCTTGATCATTACGTAGTGTCCTTCC
>NC_041230.1:29622917-29664599 GCF_002837175.3 Physeter macrocephalus
GTCACTTATCCGTTCTTCTGCCTCAGTTATTCTGCTATTGATTCCTTCTAGTGTATTTTTCATTTCAGTTATTGTATTGTTCATCTCTATTTGTTTGTTCTTTAATTCTTCTAGATCTTTGTTAAACATTTCTTGCATCTTCTTGATCTTTGCCTCCATTCTTTTTCCGAGGTCCTGGATCATCTTCACTATCATTATTCTGAGTTCTTTTTCTGGAACATTGCCTGTCTCCATTTCATTTAGTTGTTTTTGGGGGTTTTATCTTGTTCCTTCATCTGGTACATAGTCCTCTGCCTTTTCATCTTGTCTATCTTTCTGTGAGTCCAGGGACTGAATTTATGTTGGGAATTTATTTTGTCATTAGTGCCAGAGTGGCCAGGCCATCCAAATGTTGGCCCCAGATGCTGCAGGCCTCCTCCAATGCCAGCAGAGAGGCGATACCCTGGGAGCCCCCGGGCTTTACACCTGTGTGACAGGCACCTCCCTTCAGCCCCCTGGGGCCCCACCCAGCACTTGGTCAAGTGAACTCTCAAGGATTGATAATTCTTAGGCACTTTATTGTCTGATGCGGCTGGGTGGTTTTACAAATGCAAAGCAAGTTAGAGTTTGGAGAGAGCCAATTCCATCCCGGTTCCTCTTTTTACAGAGAGAAAGCCAAGGCTAGTTTGTGTAGACTTCAGAGTTCTCTAAGTTATGCTTTGTGGAATAGCCTCATGGGAAGTCTCTGGGGGGGGCTTCCCTGGTGGCACAGTGGTTAAGAATCTGCCTGCCAGTGCAGGGGACACGGGTTCGAGCCCTGGTCCCGGAAGATCCCACATGCCATGGAGCAACTAAGCCCGTGAGCCACAACTACTGAGCCTGTGCTCTAGAGCCCGCAAGCCACAACTACTGAAGCCCATGCACCTAGAGCCTGTGCTCTGCAACAAGAGAAGCCCCCACAATGAGAAGCCTGCACACTGCAACAAAGAGTAGCCCCCGCTCGTGGCAACTAGAGAAAGCCCGGGCACAGCAACGAAGATGCAATGCAGCCAAAAATAAATAACTAAAATAAATAAATTTTTAAAAAGGAAGTCTCTGTGGGCATTTTTCACTCCAGCCAACGGCGGGTGTGCTGGGCCAGACCAGAAAAAATGCTTCCAGACAGGGCTCACACATACTTATATCGGAAGCACTAGATTCGTTTCCTAGGGCTGCTGTAACATCGTACCACAAACTGGGTGGCTTAAAACAATGGAAAGTTCTTGTCTTTCAGTTCTGGAGGCAGGTGGTCTGAAATGAAGGTGTCAGCAGGGCCAAGTTCTCTCTGCAGGCTTCAGTGAAGATCCTTCCCTGCCCCTTCCAGCAACCACTGGCTCCCGGCGACCCCTGGCATTCCCCGGCTTGCAGGTGCATCACTCCAGTCTCTGCCTCTGTCATCACACAGCGTTCTTTCTGTGTCTCTGCATCATCTTCCCTCTGCGCGTGTCCATCTCTGTGCCCAAATTTCCCCTCTTATAAGAGCACCAGGGCTTCCCTGGTGGCGCAGTGGTTGCGCGTCCGCCTGCCGATGCAGGGGAACCGGGTTCGCGCCCCGGTCCGGGAGGATCCCACATGCCGCGGAGCGGCTGGGCCCGTGAGCCATGGCCGCTGAGCCTGCGCGTCCGGAGCCTGTGCTCCGCAACGGGAGAGGCCACAGCAGAGAGAGGCCCGCGTACCGCAAAAAAAAAAAAAAAAAAAAAAAGAGCACCAGTCCTATTGCATCAGGGCCCACTCTATTGGGGGCCCTTTTCTTAACTTGATTACCTCTGCAAAGACCCTGTTTCAAAATAAAGTCACATCCACAGGTACCAAGGGTTAGGACTTCAACAGCTCTTCTAGGGACCCAATTCAACTATAATAGGAGCCTTCTACTGGGAGACAGAATGAAGCAGGTAACAAAGGCCTAGGGATGCTGGTTCCATTAGCCATGTCCTAACTGAGATATGAGGGCACCTGGACAGGCAGCCCTCCAAACTAGTATTCCTGGCTGACCCTGATGGTGAATCATAGAAGGAAGGGCTGATACAGGGCCCAGTCTCTGCACTGACTCTTTTTTTAACTTTAAAAAAATTTTTTGGCCACACCGCAGCGGCATGCAGTACTTCCCCGACCAGGGATTGAACCCAGTGGAAGTGCAGAGTCTTAACCACTGGACCACCAGGGAAGTCCTCTGTACTGTCTTGAGAGCCTTCCTCAGACCCAAACTTGCTTCCCTGACTTGGCAAAGCAAGCTCCGGAGTCCCTCCGTCGCCTGCCTCAGGATCTAGTTAGCAGTTGTTATCACTTGTATCAGTATTACTTATTCCACCCTCGCACTTTCCCAAAGTACTCCTTCTACCCCACCCATGGCTTCCCCTGAGAAGAGCTCCGGTTAATTAATACGATCTTCCCTCCGCTTGCTGCATTTCCAATATGTCATGGTGGCCTGTACGCACTGGCATCCCAGGCAGCCCCCCGGCACACCAGCCCCTCAGCCTCACTCTCCTCGCAGCTCTTGGCCATGGAGGGTGAGGCTACCCCATTCCCGGGCCTCGCTGCCAGGGGAGCCCGTGTGCTTGGGTATTTTCTGGTTCCAAAACATTGCCAGTGACCTGCTCTCTCTCATCCTTGATGAGACTTCTCACTTCAGTAAAGATTTGCAGATGCATCCAAATCCATCACCTGGAAAATACCAAGGACCACTGTGTCCTGTCTGAGTGGGGTCCCTCAGGCTAATCGTTTTCCGCAGGGGCAGTGGAGGGCCTGCATTGCTTCATCCCAGGGTCTTACATCCTTGACTGGAAGCATTTTCCAAGCCCACTGCAGCCTAGATAGAAAACTGCAGCGAGACTTTCCATGAGGCGGTTCTAGAAATGCCACCTTAGAGAACCATGAACTTGCCTGCGAGGGACAGGACTGCAGGTATTGAACTGTGTGTGCCCTGCTGTCCCAGGCCTGCAGGCGAGGGCCCTGGCATCACCCACTCCATTTCCCTCCATACCGTCCCCAGAGGGCACTGCCATTGCCCAACACGTTCTGGGAGGCAGAAAGGAGAAGAACCATCCCGAGGGAACTGAGGTCAGTGGCAGCACATCTGCAGCAAGGGGTACAGGGCTGCTGTGCCAACTCGTCCATTCAATACACTGTGAGCAGTGCCTTCTGGAATAGGGTTCTGGCTGCAGTGCAGAGGCCTGGCAAGGGTGGGGCAGACATCCGTGAGTGAAGGAGAAGTCTTCTGGAAAGGAAAGTGAACATCTCATGGGAGCTGTATGATAGGAAGTGCCTGTGCCGTCGGTACCTGGACCCCCTTTGTGCTCAAAAAGATGTGAACACTTTTTGGAACTTCAGTGGCTGTGTTTCTTTGAGACCCTGCACCAGGATTGGATCACATGGGTGTCAGAGCCTCAGTAGGGTTCCATGTGCTTTGCCCTCTATAATCCTCACAACCACCCTGAGATGATGGTGGTGGCGTTATTATCCCCATTTTACAGATGAGAAAACCAAGGACCAGGCAGATTAAGTGACTGGTTGAAGATCTCCCATGACTGGTTTGTGCAGAGCTGGGATTTAGAACCCTGGTCTGGACACCTCACCTCTTCCCACCTCCTTGGTGCTGTGTTCCCTGAGTCAGAATGGCCTAACCCAGACTTGGGAATCCAGTGCTCCAGGGCCTGGAATTGGCCAGAGCTCTCAGAGCCATAAATAGACCCCATTCCCAGTGGGATGTGCTGTGTGGAGACACTGAGTCTCCTTGCAGCCCAGGAAAAGCATCAGAAATGCCCATGGGGAGAGTCTGCAGGGCTGCTCCCCCCACCCCGCACCCCCCTCCCCCCACGGGGAGAGCATGGAGCTGCAGGTCCCACAGGGAAGGAAAGCCAGCCCAGCCTGGCTTTGTGCCTTTCTCCATTTGGCCTAAGAACGGAGGACACCCTTTGGATACCCCAGGACTTCACGGGCCGTGAGGGCCACAGTGGCCAAGAGGTGATAAATCTGAGTGGGTCCTTCCTTCTCAGTGGGCCGTCGGCATGAGATTACAAATAAGTGACAGTTTCCATAATTACTGTGCTGCCTATTCTGAAGCAAGGGTGGATGCGGGTCAGGGCTCTAGAATCAGCGCCGGGTTCAAGTCCTGGTCCTTCTGTGGTGTTGGCCTCATGACCTCAGGCAAGTGAGCCAGCTGGCAAGACTGACCTTGGACTCGGCTCACCCTCACGGCTGCTTTCCCTCCAGACCAGCACCCACACAACCCCACAACCGGCACACGAGTGGAGCCAAGACTCGCAAGTGGTGTGAACCAGACTACCTAGCACCTCCCATGAAGACATGCCCAGAGTTTGGGGCTCAAGCAACCTAAACAGGAAGGGGAGGAAGACATCCTCCAGATCAAGGGAGCCCAGAGCCTTCGCCAGGGTGGCTGGAGAAGGGCCTACACCAACCCACAGGAACCCCCCCTGCCATTCCAGTGACCTCTTAGTCACACACTGCCACATCCACTGAACATCCACTGATCCATCACGTGCTAATAGGGAGCCACCCAGTCTTATGGCATTTTGTTACGTCATCCTGAGCTAAGACGGTGCAGCTCCAGGCACAGAGCGTGCTTCTGAAGCCTCTGGTTCATTTCCATCACTAGGTTCAGGGCTGGGCACCAGTCAGCCAGGGAGCTGCACCCACCACCGTCAGGTTCTCCAGGGCTGATGACTGACACTGCATTGCCTGATTGCTTCCTAGGAACTGAGCCCCCAGCTTATCAGCCACTTAGTACCACACTCCGCATGCGCAGCCCTGAGCTGGCAAGGGTCTGTGCCAGGTCACTGTTCCCACATACCCTGATCCAAGGGAAATCTCTGCATGGCTCCCAACTCCCTAGGATCTGACATATTAAAGCCTCCAGCCCCTCCCCCAACCCAGGCCGAAGGGATGTGTCAGGAACTCACCGGGTATGCAAATGTATACATGTATGTTCATAACACAATAGGCTGGATTCTTGCCTGATGTTTCACTTCAGACTGAGGTCTGCTGCAAAAGAAGACACTGGGAGGGGCTCACACATGAGAATAGGATTCAATTTCTGGAGGGTGAGAGGCCAGGCAATGGATGCCTGTCCAGAGAAACAAGGTGTCCCAACAGGCAGGTGTGCAGAGCACAGCAACAAGAAATTCACTCACTGCACAGGAATTAAGTGCCTGTTGTTTGCCAGGCTCTGTGAGGGGCTCTGGGATACAGACAGGACACAGACCACGGAGGCTTAGAAGTCAAGCTCTAGAATCAACCACCCCTGGTCCAACCCTGGCTCCATTTAGCATCTCTGTGAAGCCAAGAACATCTTTTTTTCTGCCAACATCGATTCTCAGCCCCTCTGGTAACTATACCCCTATTGTTCTCTGGGGAACCATCCCTGTGATTCACGTTGTCCCAGAGAAGCTGACCTCAGGCCCAGTTCCTGGGGAAGAGTGAGGGATCCCCTCACCCCGAGCCAATCACTGGCTCCCAGGAGCAGGCAGGCACGTGACCAAGCCAGGGCCCTGGTCACAACCCTAGACGCCCCTGAGCTCCTGCCAGACCTGAAACCAGAGAGGAGGTAGGGACCACTTCCTGTCTCCATCTGGCCACTAGACAGAGCCCCAAACTGAAGCAAACACAACAGAAGCAGGAACCAGAGATGGGGGGAAACCGAGGCCTGACAGCATGTGAGTCTTGGGTTAGCCATGCCTGAAATAGCTGCATGCCCACACCTCTCAGTTCAGTAAGTAAATTAATTACCTCTTTTCTTTTAAATTGTCTTGTATAAGCCAGATTAAATTAGGCTCTGCCGTGTACAACTCTTCTAATACACATACGTACCCAAAGCAATTGCAGGTTTATGAAAATGGAGAATGAACCCAGACTACAGTGTCTCCAGGTTGTACTCGGTTACACACGGTTGGTGAGGGCTTACTGATAAGGTGCCGATCTGTGGTTAGCGTTGGCGAATGTCAGATGTAGGCAGAAGGGCTTCTCATCTAAGTGGCTTTGTGGATACCAGATAAAGTCTGACCTTTTCCCCTTCTTTTTTGAGAGTGCCTCACAGGCAGACTGGTTACTCCTTGGGTACCCCAAGGGGTGAGAGCCTCACCCATCACTCTAGGGACCCTGAGGGTAGAGGTTTTCAACTCCCCACCCTGACAGCCTGCAATGGCCATAGCTCCGTGCAGATTCACTGACCCCTCAGCGAGCACTTTCAACTCATCCAGGAACAGGATTCTTAGATTAAAAGAGGGGCAAGGGAAGCAAAAACTAGAAATGGCCCCAATGTCCATCAACAGGAGAATGGATGAACAAACTGTGGTTTACAATGGAATACTACTTGCCAATAAAAAAGGAACAGCTACTTGGCAATAAAAAAGGAACAAACAACAATACCCAAGATAACATGGATGAAAAAAAGAGTGGATATATGTATATGCATAACTGATTCACTTTGCTGTACACCTGAAGCTAACACAACATTGTAAATCAACTAGACTCTAATAAAAATAAAAATTAAAAAAAGATCATCGTAAGCCTCAAAAAAAAAAAAAGATAACATGGATGAATCTCATAAACATATTAAGCAGGAAAAGCCAAACAAAAAAGGGTATATTCCATTTATACGAAATTCTAGGACAGGCTAAGTAATGCACAGGACAGCCCCCAAGAACAAAGAATTATTTGGACCAAAATGTCAATAATGCTGACAGTGGTGGGAAAAAAATCAGAACAGTGGTTGTCTCTTGGAGGATGGAGGCAAGGATTGCCTGAGGATGGCCATGAAGGAATTTTCTAGGGTAATGGTAAGGTCTCATATTTTGATTGCAGTTTGGGTCACACAGGTGTATTCATTTGTCAAAATTCAGCAAATGTGTACTTAGGATTTTTGCATTTCATTGTATATAAATTTGATTAAAAACTGAAAAAAAATTGAACATTAATGAATGACATATGCTGAAGTATTTAGGGGAGTGCAGTGATGCCTGTAATTTGCTTTGAAATACATTAAAAAATAAGGTGGATTGATGGATGGATAGAGGGATGGATAGATGGATAAATATATCTAGGTAATTATTTTTTCTTTTTTAAAATTTTATTCATTAAACTATAGTTGATTTACAGTATTGTATTAGTTTGCAGGTGTATGGCTTTAGATTCTTTTCCATTATAGGTTATTACAAGATATTGACTATAGTTCCATGTGCTATGCAGTTGTCCTTGTTGTTTATTTTATATATAATGGTGTGTATCTATTACTCCTAATTTATCCCTCCCCTTTCCCCTTTGGTAACCATAAATATGTTTTCTATGTCTGTGACTCTGTTTCTGTTTTGTAAATGAGTTGATTTGTATTTTTTTAGATCCACATATAAATGATATCATATTTGTCTTTCTCTGTCTGACTTACTTCACTTTGTATGATATTCTCTAGGCCCATCCATGTTGCTGCAAATGGCGATATTTCATTCTTTTTAATGGCTGAGTAATATTCCATTGTATATATGTATACACCACATCTTCTTTATCCATTCATCTGTCAGTGGATATTTAGATCGTTTCCATGTCTTGGTGATTGAATAGTGCTGCTTTGAACATTGGGGTGCATGTGTCTTTTTGAATTATGGTTTTCTCTGGGTATATGCCCAGGAGTGGGATTGCTGGATCATATGGTAACTCTATTTTTAGTTTTTTGAGGAACCTCCATACTGTTCTCCATAGTGGTGGCACCGATGTACATTCCTACCCACAGTGTAGGAGGGTCCCCTTTTCTCCACACCCTCTCCAGCATTTATTATGTGTGGACTTTTTGATGATGGCCATTCTGATCTAGGTAATTATTTACATTAAATTTTCTCCATTCATATGGTTAACGTGGCTTCTGTTGCCCACGTGGACCTTCCTGGATACATCCACTGAGCACCCATTCTAAAAGGCAAATGTGATCATGCCACTTCCCTGTTTAAGACCTTTTAATAGCTCCCCATCGCCAACCAGATAAACTGCTTAGCCCATCATTCAAGGCTCTTCAACATACAACAAACACATACACACTATGTACTCTAAATTGTAGTCACAGCCAGCAACTTGCTATTTCACGAACACAATTCTAGCCTTTCTACAACCACTACCCCCAGGAGAGTTTGTACCTCCTCTTCTCTTTGCCTGGAATGTCTTCCTTCTCCTCCTGGAATGTCACCTGCTCCTCCTGGTAAACTTCTATGTGTCAGTTACCTCCTCTGAGAAGCCTTCCTTGATTTTTCTCAGGGAGAGAAAAGAACTGCCTCTTCTGGGCTTCCCCAGTGTCCTCCCAGAGCACTCATCCAGCTATGTGAGTGCTGGCACCACTGCATTCTCCCAGAGCAGTGGCTGCTCAAGGCTGGGGATCCACCACTGCCCCTTACTGAAGCCTGTGAACCTAGAACGCTGCCTGGCACTGGGCAAAGCTCAATTCGTGTCTGTTAAGTGAAAACCTGTAGAAACAGATCTACCCTTCAGTCGATTTGCAGATTTAAGTGAAATCATGCCCAAGGGTAAAGAAAAGTGGTATCCAAGATTTAACAAACAATAAAGTTAACGTTTTAAAAACTCAGGTTCCATCCCATTTTTTAAATATTTATTTATTTATTTACTAATTTTCGGCTGCGTTGGATCTCCATTGCTGCACGTGGGCTTTCTTTAGTTGCGGCAAGCGGGGGCTTCTCTTCGTTGCGGTGCACAGGCCTCTCATTATGGTGGCTTCTCTTATTGTGGAGCACGGGCTCTAGGTGCATGGGCTTCAGCAGTTGTGGCACGTGGGCTCAGTAGTTGTGGCTCACGGGCACCAGAGCGCAGGCTCAGTAGTTGTGGCGCACAGGCCCCGTCTCTCAGTGGCATGTGGGATCCTCCCAGACCAGGGGTTGAACCCGTGTCCCCTGCATTGGCAGGCGGAAACACAAAAATTATTTTACGAACATAATTGTTAGCCTGGGTCTTGTTTTCCCTCTTTACACAGAGTTCTACTCATTTTCAGAGAGAGGTCTGCTTCTTGGAGTGGCTTTAATAAATTCATAAAAGGTCATTTGACAAGTTTATAAAAGTTCATTTAACAAATTCATAAAAGCCAGACTTGCCTTGACACTTTGCCAGAAGGGTCAGTTTCCTCTTACTGCATGCACATTATTTTTAATTATATTTTATTATTAAAATTATACATGCTTTTGTAAATTAAAAACAATGGAAAGTAAAACAGATAAGAGATGGGTAAAGAAGAAACTAGAAAATCCCTTAAAATCCACTACCCAGAAATAACCATTTTAGCATTTGGTGAACAGAATGCGCCAGTAAGAACCCAAGCTGCCTCTTTTAAAAATGATCCCGTACTTTAGATTTTTCATGATTTCAGACTGTCTTTCTGCCTGATTGCTGAGCCTGGGCACACAGACGGTCAAGGCCTTACCTGTAGGAAGCAGACACCCCAGCCACAAAACACAGGTCTCGGCTCTGAGATCCACAGGGCTGGTGTGAGCATGGGTTCAAAGAGAAAAACAACAATGGGAAGATATCTGGAGGGTGATGAAATGACAGTCCAGTGAACGTGTTTCAAAAGCACACTCATTTTTGAAAGACAGATCTATTAAATTAGCAAAAAAGAACACAGACCCAACAGAGCTGAGTTTCCAAATGTCTTTTTGAAATAATTAACTCCAGGCATCAGGGATCAAGTATATTCACTGCAAGTGGGAAGTGGCTGCGGGACCTGAAGCTGGAAGGTGGCCCTGCAGAAGGGTGTGTGGAAGAGGGCTTGGGGAGGGGGCTGTGTAAGGAAAACAGGCATTTCCACCAACATGAGGAAGCTCTTGGGAAGAGGGGTGAAGAGCACAGGCTTGGAGATCTGGGCTAGAGTCTTTGTTCACCACTTACCAGCGGTAAGATTGCTAGTAAATTTCCCCAAGCTTTGATCTTCTCATCTATAAAATGGGGATAATCTCAGTTACTAGTTCATAGGATTATGGCGACAAATATATAGAACATTTCAGATGGATTAGCAGTCTGTGGTCAGCAGTCAATGCTTGCAGGTGATTACTATGGTTGCTCCTAGGATGAATGAGATGGAAGAGGTTCAGAGCCAGTTCTGGAGTAGGAGGGGACGGAGCACCACCAGGGTCACCAAAATGACTTTGAACCTTAGAACCAGACTTGCTGATTCACTATAGGCAAGGAATCATACAGCAAGATTAAAGCAGGCAAAGTTAGCCTCAAGAGCCTCTGAAAAAAAATAGATTGATCCTGGTGAACTAGTCAACTATGGCTGCAATAATGCTGTGTAACAAACCATCCACAAATTCAGGGGCTTACCACCACAAGTGTTTGCTTTTCTTGCTCAGGGGTCTGCATGCTGTCTGGGGCAGTTCTGCTCTAGTCCACAGTGCATTGTCAGGCCTGCTCCCTGCATCTCATTCTGTGGCCCAGGGTCTGTAGTGGGAGCTACCCAGTGTGTGTCCTTTTCAATTCAATAGGCAGGAGTTCAAGGGCAGGTTCTTCAAGTTGGGCTTCCAAGTCTGGGGAAGACTTTGCTGTGATCCAGCTTTGCTCACTCCCCTGTGCTTCCAGGGAGGGGCATCCACAGAACAAACATCAGTTGTCCTGGGTCCAAGAATAGTTATGGTGATTAATTAAGCTACAGAATTAATTAATTAATTAATCAAGCTACAGAAACCAACAATGCTAAACTGGAGGAAGTGGGAGGTGGTGAGGTTTGGGGAAGCCCACTCGTTCCATTCTCAGGGTCCTAGGATGGAGGACAAGGAGCCTAGGAGACAGGACTCTGAAAGGACTCCTCCCAGGGGCATCTGGAAGAATCCCCAGCCGGTGGATTGGTCTCTAATTTTTCACAGTGGGCCACCTGCTTTGGAATCATTGAGGAAGATTATTAAAGACACAGATTCGTTGGTGCCTCTGGTCCCTCCTAACCAGGGTCCTGGAGTCAAGGCTTAGGGGCTGTGTGGGTCACAGGGTCTCCAGATGATTCTGAGAAACTTGAGCTAATCACTCAGGACCTGGGAGTTTTGAGTTTAAAATTGAGGAGGAGAAACAAATGCCTGCCCTCTGGTTTTATGTGCTAACATGCACCAAAAGCCTTAAATTCTGAGGAAAAGGGAAAACATCCAAGGAGCACTTTCTGTAATTTCCTGGAGTTTTCATTCTCATCTTCCAGAATTCCATGGTGCCAGCCATGATGTTAAGCAACTATTAACTTCAGCTATTGCCCATTTTACAGACATGGAAACTGAGATGAAGGTGACCCAGCTGCTGCCTAGACACCAGCCAGTCGGGTCTGCAAGACTTTAGCTTCTCCTTCTCCTTCCCCGTCCCCAGGTGCCCTTCCTCCCAAGAGTTTGTGATCCAAACTAATCCTTCCTTGCCTAGAGGAAGGCAGGATAGGGTGCCTGGTCAAAAGATAGGTATCAGCGTTCGCTGTCCCTCAGGCCCTGCACTCGTTGCTTCACAGGAATTCTCATCTAATCCTCCACTCAGGGAAGTAAAGAAGGAGGCAAATAAGGACAGAGAGATTAAGCAACTTGCTCAGTGTCTCATAGCTCCAAGGCTGTGGGCTCCAGGGGCCCTGGGGATCCTGCTCCCAGCCTTAGCTCTTTTTTTTTTTAATTTATTAAAAATTAAAAAAAAAATTTTGGCTGCGTTGGGTCTTCGTTGCTGCACGTGGGCTTTCTCTAGTTGCGGCGAGCAGGGGCTACTCTTCATTGCGCGTTGCTCCTCTTCTTGCAGAGCACAGGCTCTAGGCTCGGGGGCTTCAGTAGTTGTGGCATGCAGGCTCAGTAGTTGTGGCTCGCAGGCTCTAGAGTGCAGGCTCAGTAGTCGTGGCACGCAGGCTTAGTTGCTCCGCGGCATGTGGGATCTTTCCGGACCAGGGCTCGAACCCGTGTCCCCTGCATTGGCAGGCGGATTCTTAACCACTTCGCCACCAGGGAAGCCCCCCAGCCTTAGCTCTTGACCTAAGCACTGCTTCCCAGTTGCCACAGTGACTTAGCTTTTGGCTACAAGACCCAGAAGAGGCAACTCAAACGTGTTCAACTGTGAGCTCTTAAATCCATGCCCCTCCCCTGCTCCATATATAACATAAACACATGCCCTCCTCTCATGACACACATGCACACACATGCACATACACACACCATCCTCCCGTGCACACACACACTGGCGACTCGAGCCAGGGCTGTGATAAGGGGATGGTGAGTTTGGACTGTGCAGCTGCTGCTGCTTTTCTCAGGAAGCCGGGAGCTCACTAGATGTGTTGACTGGCTTGGCAAAGAGGAAAGTGCTCACAAGTCAGCAGAGGGGACTGGCTGTGCCACACCCCAGGGGCCTGCCAAGACCCAGAGAGGCTTCTAGGGGGAGGGGAGAGAGGAGAGCAAGGATGAGGGGGAAAGAGCTGCCCTTGATCCTCTCCAGGGGACTCAGCGAGGTCACAGCTCTGGCAGGCAGCATCTAGGTGCCTGCAGGAGGTAAGTAATGGGCCATAAATAATGCATCAGGGTGAGGCAGGAGCTGGTGGAAGAGAGAGACTCTGGATTTGGAGCCAGGAGACCCAGGAAGGAATCCCACCCTTGCTTTGAATTGAGGAAGGCTGGGAACTCCCTCTCATGAGCTGTTTCCCAAAATGTAAGCCAGGAGTACTAATCATGATGACTGGCCACTGTGAGGATGACAAGAGAAAACAGGATGCAAATGGGTGTGAACAGAAAGGTCTTATCCAAATGTGAGGTGGTCTTATTGCTCTTATAATCATTATTCCATCTAGAGGCAGTAGAGCGCACTGGGTAAGAACAGAGACCCTGGAGCCCCACTGCCTTTGTTCAGGCCCAATTACTGGCAGTAACCTTTCTAGACCTCAGTTTCCTAATCTGTAAAATGGGAATAATGATGGCACCCATCACATGGAATCGTTATGAGGGCTGAACCAGTTAAGGATGCTTGGTACAGTGCCCAGCGCAGTGAAGAAAGACACAAGAGCTGGCTATTCTCTCCTCTAGTGGATTGGTATCATCATGGTACTTACACAGTGGGGCTTGTTATGGACAGAATGTTTGTGTCCCCAGAATTCATATATTGAAATCCTAATGCCCCCCCGCCAATGTGATGGTATTTGGAGTTGGGGGCCTTTGAGAGGTGATTAGGTTATGAGGGTGGGGTGTTCATAAGTGGGATTAGTGCCCTTATAAAAGGATCCCAGAGGGCTCGCTCTGCTCCACCTCCTCCCGCCCCATGTGAGGACACGGTGAGAAAACAGCTGTCTGCAACCTGGGAGAGGGTCCTCCCCAGGACCTGACCATGCTGGCACCCTGATCTCAGACTTCCAGCCTCTAGAACTGTTTATAATCCACCCAGTTATGGTATTTTGTTATAGCAGCCTGAGCCGACTAACAGCTGTTAGGACCTGCCAGCAGAGGTACAGACTCAGTGCATGGTGTCCCTTCTGCCTATGGAAGCAGCAGGCGTGCACCCAAAGATGGCATCCTCGGGCCTGAGGCCATGGACAGTCCAGGATGCTGACTCAACCTGCCCAGCAGCACTGCTCACTCACACCCTGGGGCTCCCTTTCCCTAGAGGGCCCCTCATGTCATTCTCTGTGCCCACTCAGCCCAGCCTGCCAAGCCAACGGCTTGGTCTCAGGATCAAACTCTAACCCATCCTGAGACTTGAGACCTCCCATTAGGCCTCTGGTGCAGTAAATCCAGAATATACAAAAATGCTTTTTTCTTGTATGTCTTTCCTGATAGTAAGTGGGGTACATACAGTAATAATCCAATTCAGCTCAACAATCATTTAATAAGTGACCTAAGTGTGATCCTCAGCATCAGGCATTGGGCAGCGTACTAGTTTTTATTGCTGATGTGAAAAATTACCACATTAGTGGCTTAAAACAATACAAATAAATTTTCTTATAGATCTGGAGGCCCAAAGTCTGGAATGGGTCTCCCTGGGCTAAAATCAGGATGTTGGCAGGGCTGCATTCCTTTTGGAGGTTCTAGAGAAGAATCCATTTCCTTGCTTTTTCCAGCTTCTAGAGACCATCTGCTTTCCCTGGCATATGGCCATTTCCTCCATCTTCAAAGCTAGCAATGCCATCAAGCCAAGCCCTCATGCTGCCGTCTCTCTGGTTGTCTCCTGCCTCCCTCTCCCGCTTTTAAGGATCCATGTGATTACATCGGGCCCACCCAGATAATCCAGGATCATCTCCCTACTTTCGAGTCAGCTGATAAGCAACTTCACTTCATCTGCAACCTTCATTCCCGTCTGCCAAGTAATGTAACATATTCACGGGTTCCAGGGATGAGGACACCGACGTATTTGAGGGGAGGCATTATTCTGCTGACCACAAATCATTCATGGTGAGCCAAGTGCTGCATTGGTACTTTGCAATCATTCACTCACTCACTCATTTATTCAACAGATATCGGTGGAGGGCTCCTACCTACTGAGCTCATCCTAAGTACCAGGCCCAGTGCTGGATGCTGAGACTTAACAGCCAACAAGACACAATCCCTGCTCTCAGGAAGCTCATAGTCCAGGGCGGAGATGGACCGGCACACAGACAACCACTGTACAGTTGAGCCAGTTACTTCACTTCTCTGAACCTGTTTCTTCATCTGTAAAATCAGAAAAATATAACTATAGCTCTCTCTCCAAATGTTGGGAGATTCAAATGAGATAACGTATGTAGGTAATGCTCTTAGCACTATGCCTGGCATATAGTAAGGGTTTCTTAAATGGTAGACTGTTATTATTATTATTATTATTATTATTATTGAGAATGTGGTATGATGGAAGCACAGAGGAAGGCAGTCAGGGAATCAGGGAGTCAGGTGAAGTCTAAATTGACACCCCCAGGGATGAGCAGGATTAGCCCAGGGAAGTGTAGGAAGTGGAAGGAAGGGCTCCCTGGGCAGAAAGAATGCATGTGCAAAGGCCCTGTGGTGAACAGGCCTCTCGATCCTCATGATACCCCAATAGCCCACCAGCTCTCTTCCTGCTGCATACATGAGTTGTGCTCCCACTCCCAAAGTCCAGAGGCCAGAAGGACCTCCTGGCTTCCAAACACCCAGCTCCAAGGCAGTACTGCACCCACTGTACTCATCACGAGGATCCCACCTGCCCCCACACCTTGTACCTGGAACCACAAAATTCACTGTCCTAACAGCCACTCATCAATGGGCCCCAACTAGGTGCTGCTGGGCCCTGAGCTGAGGGTTCTTCAGTTAGCAACTCACTAATTCCTCACATCTATATAATTAGACCTGTTGGAGAGAGGAGGAAATTCTACAAGTGTGTGAAACTTACCCAAGGTCACCCAGGTAGTAGATGGTGAAACCCAAGGCTGTTCTGACTCCCCATCTCAAGGCCGGCTCAGGCCAACAGCCCAGGCCTTTGGTGGCTCAGCTCCATGCATGGAGGCTGGACCGTGAGGAAACAGGATGAAGTGGGACCTTAGAAGAACATCTGGTCTACCCTAGAGTTTGAACTAGGGGTGCCTGGAGCCTGGGGTAAGGGCAAGGGCAGGGGTCAGGGCATTTGTTAAAAAGAACAGGCTCGTCTCTTTCCCAGGATAAGCTGCAACAGCAGCAAGGCGCAAGAAAGGAAAGGACAAACTGGCTTGGACGCTTAAGGAGGGTCCCAGACTGAGCCCTCCCACCCTCAGCAAAGCCTGGTCCTACCCAAGAGCGGGGACACCCAGACCCAGAGCTAACACAGGAGCCAGAGGGAGCATCTCAGCCTATCTGTTCCTTGACTGGGGACAAAGCTGTGTGGACAAACAAGAAAAGCATATATATCAGAGTCCTGGTGTACACTGGTGGCTCCTGGCCCCTTCCCTCATCTTCAAAGCTAACAATGTAGGGCCACCTGTTTTCTCTTGGGGAGTGCTAACCCCTATCACATCATGATGTCCGGACTACCTTCTTGGAGTTAAACTTCCTTTCTTGTGTGAAATCATGGTGATAATAGATGACAGTTTGCGTGTGCTTGTGGCAAAATAAATGATTGGTATCTGTGCAGCAAGGGGTTCGCTCAGCAGGCTTGGATTGCTTGAATCCTGGACTTTCCAAAGAAAGGACTAGTCCTTGGTGCTCCTGCTGCCTGACGGGAGTGTTTGTGTGTGTTTGAGGCCTCGGGCCACACTGTATGGGTCTGACCAGATAGTTAACACTCACAGCGTGACGTCTGGGGAAAGCCTGTGTTTGGAGGCCCGAGGCCCTGGGCCACACTGTGTCAGTTTGACTTCTGGGGGCCTGGAGACTGAGTAGCTTAGGTCAGTTGCGCAGGTGCTGCATGCCTATGTGACCGACTCTCAGTAAAAACCCTGCACTCCAAGGCTCAGGCGAGCGTCCCCGGTTGGTGCTCTGCTCGTGTTATCACACATCAGTGCTGGCAGCATTGACTGTGCCCCTGTGCGACTCCACTGGGAGGGGCACTGGAAGCTTGCGCCTGGTGTCTCCTGGACTCCACTCGTGCACCCTTTCTCTTTACTGATTTGATCCGTGTCCTTTCGCTGCAGTAAATGGTAACCATGAAGGAAATAGCTTTTCTGAGTTTTATGAGTCCTTCTAGTAAATCATCAAGCTTGAGGGTGGTCCTGGGGACCCTTAACACAGCATGCTATGTCAGTTCCTCAGTTTCTATTATCTGGAAACTTGGTTGGAACCTCTGATTCAAACCAATCCTGTCATTGTGGTGCTGAGGACACTGCGGCCCCCTGAGAGGGAGGCGTGCCCAGGGCAGACTACCATATGGTCCACCCTAGGTCTGGGGCATGGCACCCCAACTCTGGGCATGGCTTTAGCTCAAGCCTGGGGTGGGGCTGGGACAATCACCCTGTAGAAAGGGGGCCATTCTCTCCAGAACTTCAGGCTTCTCCAGACATGTGTGTCCTCTTTGGAAGGAGAATGGCTTAGCTCTCCTCCAAAGAGCAAATCTTAGCTTTTCGTCTGCTTTCTGCAAATTCATGTCTACGTAAGGAGCTCCCTGGGGCCCAGGGAAAGCTGTGACTCCTTCCTGACTTCTTGGTTCTCCCTTCCCACTGAAAATGGGGTTGATCAGGCCCCTCAGGCTCACGCCTGGGGCCAGCAGCAGAGTTAGGATCAAGGAAAGCCTGGAGGGCCACCCAGCACCCGCCAGGAGAGCTGTCTTTCCCTGGAACATTTCCTGTCCTTCAGGGGAAACTGAGACAGGGAACTCTTAGCTCTGGACCTTGTGACAAAGTGTGGACTTAAAAACATTCGTTCCTGAATCTGGGGCCAAATAGTTCCCTCCAGGACTGCCTTGGGTGTGTTTGTGTTTTTAGCTTTTTATTTGAAATAATTATAGATTTACAGGAAGTTGCAAAATAATAGAGAGAGGTCCTGTGTACCCTTAACTAAGTTTCCTCCAGTGGTAACACCTTACACATACAAGATCAAAACAACTCAGGCTTTAAAGTGAAATTAGCACAATTGGGAAGGTGGGGCAGCAACCACTCCACTCCTTCCCCAAGATTCCCCCAAGAACCTGCGTAGATGCAAAGCCAATCGGGAGACCACACACAGGTCTCCTTTCAAGGATGGATGGGCTGGCCTTGGTGGAGGTCAGAGACCAAGCACCCAGGCAAAGGGAGGCTGCAGAGTGGCCTTAGGAGGTCATCCAAGAGATGTGGGCAAGGCAGCATCTTGGGGTAAATTGCTAGCAACACTGTTTCCAACAATGCAAAATTGGAAACATCCTAAATGCCCAACACTATGGGATGGGCTAAGAAAATAATGAAGCATCCACACAATACAGTGCAGCTATTATCATTACACTGTGGAAGAATAGTTTTTATCAGGGTAAATGTTCATGATATACTGGCAAGTGAAAAAAGATTGAGTGGCAAAAATATGTGCAATATGATTCCTTGGGGACACACACACACACACACACACACACACACACACACACACACACACACAAAGTGCTGAAGGACATATCCCTCCCCTCTGCCCCAATGTTAACATGTTAACACTGGTTATCTTTAGGCAATGGCATTATGAGTGATTTTAATTTTTTCCTCTGCATTGAGCATATATGACTATTGGAATTTTAAAAATATATTATCAGACCTACCCCTTGCCTGGACTCAGCACATACTGGGGCTCCATGTGTCTGGTAAAGCTTCCAGGGGAGGTGGAAGGGCATTCTCAAAGGGAACTGGAGGGGGTTCTGCTGTCCTCTTAGATCAGGGAGGACAGAGTGGGGTGTCTGGAGTTCCCTGGAGAGCAAAGGGCAGGCACTGAAGGGGGAGGGTCTTAACATGTTATGGGAGAAAGGGGGTGGCAACATAGCCACTGAGTGGTCCAGGGTGGCCCAGGAGCAGGGAGCAGATAATCTGGTGGCTGGCGAGATTCCAGAGGCAGCCTGAGACCAGGCACTCACCGCTGCCTACTTGCTCATTCCAGCTTCCTCACCATCTGCTCACGCACACCCAGCCTTCTCCACCTAAATGCAGGAGCTCCTGTCAGAGGGCAGGGCTGCAACATGCTCAGCTCTATGCCTCCCTGAGCTTAGCATGGGGCCTAGCTGACCCACTGCAGGATGGATGGATGGATGGATGCTCTCCCCCAAACACCCTCTCTTCTGTCTCCATCTGCTCACCTTCCACCTCTCTGCAGGCTCACATGCCTCTACCTCCAAGGAGCCCTTGCTGACCCCTCCAGAACCCCCTGTACTGCACGGTAACCTCAATTGCACATGTTAGCAGAGCCCGCCCAGTACCCAGATTATGGCACTCTGAGGTGGTTTCCTCCATTGGTGCACAAACCTGAAAGGCAAGGTCAGTGCCCGGTCTGCTCTGGTTCTCCAGTGCACTCAGCACAGAGCTTGGCACCAAAGAGGCACTCAACCAAGCCTATAAAAGAAGAGAAAGGATCCTCTCTTCTCTTCCTGAGGCCATCTTACTCATCATTAGTGAGTGGGGAGTGTTAGTGGGGACGGGGGGACAGTTCCTGCTCATCCTCCCCCTGCTAACAGAGGGGGCTTCGATGGCCCCAGGCTCCCCTGCACCCGTGACCCCCACCTGCTTCTTTTCACTTGCTCCCAGTCATGGTCACAAGGGGACTGGAGAGGAACGGTGACTCAGCCCAATTCATCACCACAGTGGAAAAACCCAGTCACCTGCCCTCCTGGCAAAGGGACCGGAGCTGCCTCTGCATCTGGAAGGGCAGCGAGCCACACTGTTCTCAAGGTCCTTTTGTCTTTCACCTGCTGAAAAATCAGAGTAAAGGATGTAGGAGCATCACCACTTGACCCTGTAGACTTGCAGTGTGATATGACCCTCAGTGACCCGGGACGGTGTGTGCCCTCCATGCCAGGCTCCGAGTTAAGTGCCCATGTGTGTCATCTCACAGCAGTTTCACAACAAGTCCATTATTATCTGAAGTGGGCACTGGCCACTCTTTTGGCCACCAGCATCTGACATGCCCTTCCTATGAGGCAGAGTCCACCTCCTATTAGAGGAACTGAAAACACATTTTTCCCAGCCTCCCTTGTACCTTTTACAGGCATCTCCAATCAGACATCACATTCCTGACTGTGAATTAGAAACTGGTGACACGAACAAGCCGAGACCACACCAAGTCCATTCTGGTGACAGTGTGGCAGTGGCAGCAGCAGCCCCTCTGGCTTCAGAGGCGGCCATGGTCCTGATGCCAGCACCCCGTGTCCCTGCCCAGGGGCAGTGCTGGCTGCAGCATCTGTTCCCGGGGATGGCAGCAGTGGTTTATATATATATTTATTTATTTATTGCTCGCTTGCTTGCTTGCTTGCTTGCTGTGTTGGGTCTTCGTTTCTGTGCGAGGGCTTTCTCTAGCTGCAGCAAGCGGGGGCCACTCTTCATCGCGGTGTGCGGGGCCTCTCACCGTCGTGGCCTCTCTTGTTGCGGGGCACAGGCTCCAGACGCGCAGGCTCAGTAGTTGTGGCTCACGGGCCTAGTCGCTCCGCGGCATGTGGGATCCTCCCGGACCAGGGCTCGAACCTGTGTCCCCTGCATTGGCAGGCGGACTCTCAACCACTGCGCCACCAGGGAAGCCCGCAGCAGTGGTTTTGACACCAGACCAATGCTACAGGGTTGGGCCTGGCTCCTGAGATCCCGAGGGCTGCCCACCATCCTTTTAACAAAGCCCTGTTTTGCTTAAATCAGACAGAGTAGGTTTCTATTTCCTGCAGTCACCCAGACTGATTCGGTAGCCTGAGTTTCCGGATGGGGAAATGAAGGCCCAAAGAGATGTTCAGACAGGCTGGGTCTCGTCTCTAGCTGAGGTACAGGCCAGTCTCCTCCCTGCTTTACAAATGGGAAAAGGGCAGTCCAGAGAGGGCAACAACTTTCACAGCATTTGTCTACATTAGTTCAAGTCTATGGCAGACAGCATTCCACACAGATCTGTCTGTGTGCAGATGTGTCACAGTGTCAAAGCTCTCATTAGGCAGCCTTTTACATCCTCCTGGAGCCTGCCTGTATTCCTCCAAGGAATTCAGAACAGGCTAGGCCTCATGAATTATGTTACTAGAACATCAACAGTTAGTTTTATTCAATAACCAGGCCTGAAATTATTGGAAAGGGTAGAATTCAGAAAAGCCTGAAAGAATCTGTAATGCAATAATAACAGTTTTATCATCAGTAATCACAAGGACTGTTTATTGAGCACTTCAACCATGTGTCTGGCACTATGCTAAGCATTTTATGCCATCATTTAATTCTTAGGAGCCCTCTGAGGTCAGCATTATCCCAATTTTACAGAGTATAACATGAAGCCTCAGAGAGAATAAGTCACACAGCCAGGAAATTATAGAACCAGCCTGTGCTCTTAAGGACCGGTTCCAGACTTGTATATATAGAACCAGTTTCCTGGATGTTTTGGATGCAGAGGTTTACTCTATCACCACCTCCCCTCATCATCCCTTTACAAAGGAGGAAACTGAGAGGCAAGAATTTCCCCAAGGTGAGCCCCAGAGTTGTGAGGAGAACCCAAGCTTGCTGCCTTCTGTGCAGTTTATATACTGCACCCCAAGCAGGAATGTGCCCCCCATGTGGGGCCACCAAATCTTACCAGCTTCCTAAACATTGCAGAGTCGGTTAATTCAGAGTCATAGTAGCTTCCACGGAAGCCTGGAGCTGAGGGAAAGCTGGGACCTCATTACAAACCAGCACAGTTAAAGGTCCAGTGAAGGGGGAGACACACTGAAGGATCCTCTTGACGTCTCAGCCCGCACCATCCCGGACCTCCCAGAGGACCTGGTCCAACACAGTCACTCTGCACCGGAAAGGCCGGAATCGGGAGCGGCAGAGCCCCGCCCAAGGTCAGTGGCAGAGCCTGAATAGAAGCCCCGTCTCCAGGAGCCCTCCTCTTGAGCTGTCTTGCCCAAGTAAATTTTTTCAGGTCATCACATTTCCATTCTCCCTACAGTAGGACTCCATCCAGGGACTTTGGTGTTCCCTCTTTTGGGGTAACAGGTGAGAGCAACATCACTGGGCCTGACCAGAGTGAGCCTGAGCACCAAAGGGGTGCCCAGTTCCCTTTCCTGCTGGCTCAGATAATGGAGGGTGAATGGAGGAGAGCAGGGACCTCGCCACGTTGGGGGGGGGGGGGCGGGGCGAGGGCCCAGAACACCTCTGCCTGGAGTCACTCCCGCATGAGTTCCCCAAGGAAACCCTAGGGCTCTGAAAACGGGGGACGATGACCCAAATCCCCCTCAGCGCCTGGCTCTTCCCGACCCCCCAGGGCTTTTCCCCAGCGGCTCCCAGCCGGCGACAGGGGCGGGGGAGGGGTGCTGTCTCCTCCGGGATCCTGGGGAATCTAAACAAAGACTGGGGCAGAGACCGCTCCCTCCCGCGGGAGCCCGACACCACGCGGCTACCAGGGGACTGGCGGCGCGGGCGGGGCCTCCCATCGCCCCCGGCGCACTCCGAGCAGCGGGGAACCCTTCTTCCGGGCGCCTGCAGGAGGTGAGGAGCAGGCCGATCGACCCGGGGTCTCCTCTAGGTTCGGGTGTCCGGGAGTCTAGCTCGGCCGCCCACTGGGCGCTCCAGCCGCAGCGGGAGGCGGAAGCCGAGCGCGCAGAACCGCCTCCCGGGTCCAGCCCCCAGGCCGGGCCCAGCACCTGGGCGAGCGCCCACGCTCCCCGCGCCCACGTGGGCACGCCCCCCGCGGCGCACCACCCCCGGCCCGGCCCCCGCCCCCAGCGGCGGCGGCTCTGCAGAGGGGCCGGGCGCTGCCGGCACCTGCACCCGCGCGTTGGCTGCAGCAGCGCAGAGGCCCGGCTCCCCGCCTGCGCGTCTGTCTTTCTCGCCTCACCCTAGGTGAGTCGGCGGCGCCCCGAGACCCATCTCCCCCCATTTCCCGGCCACTGCGGCCGCGGCCGGTCCCCCGCCCCGGCGCAGCCCCCGCGAGCGGGCCGCCTTGTCGCCGGGCCACACTTCGCCTACGAGGGCTGCACCCCCACCCCCAGCCCACTCCGCCCCGCCTGGGGTCTTCCTCCTCGCCTTCCCGGCCAGAGGCGCGGACCCCCAGGGCCACGGCCCCGCGGCCGCCCGCGCCTCCCTGATCGCGACATCGGGGGCGGCTGGGCCTCTTTGTTCGGGCGGCGGGCACAGGGGCCCACTCCCGCCGCCTCCCAGAGTGTCACCCGCACCCACTCCGCGCGCTCTCTCAGCCTCCCGGAGTTCACCCGGACCAGGTGGCGGCGGGCGCCTTTGAGGGGTGCGCGGTCGTGTAATTGGTGGATTTTTTTAAACCTGTTTGGAGGGGGGAGCGCGGCGTGGGGGGGGCGGCGAGAGCTCTCCCGGCTGCTCTTCCTGCTTCGCTTCTCGCTCTCCTGCTGTTTCCCTCCTCGCCTTCCGCGCTCCTCTCCCCTGCTCGGCTGAGCGCACTCCCCCGACGCCTCAGCCCCGAGCCGGGCAGCGCGGGACGCAGACATGAAGGTGTTGGGACACAAGATCGAGCTGCTGACAGGTACCGCCGGCCTTTCCCCGCCGCCGCCCCTCCGCGCGGCCCTCGCTGCCCGCTACTTTCCGAGTTGGAGCGGGGCTTGGTGGTGGTGGCCGCGGGTTTGGGGTGGCTCGGGTTCGAGCAGGAGGAGGGGGTGCAGATACCAGCTAAGTCCTAGCTTGTGCGCTGCGGGTTCCTGTGCGGAGCCCGGCCCCGGGAGAGGACTTGGGGCGGTGCCCTGCTCTGCTCGGCTTTGCTCTCTGAGGGGCCCGGGCGTTCGGGTGCGTAGAGCGCTTGCCGCAGGGGCGCGCGTTCGAGGACTGGCCCCCTGGAGTCTCCGACTAGTCAAGCTCTAGGCAGGTCCCCCAAAAGGGAAAGAGAGCTTAGAGCCCCTGCCCTTCAATCAATGTCACTCAGTCCCCCCAAGAAAGGAGCTTCCTGGGCTCCCAACAGGACCTCTGCTGTGGGCCTCTGAGTTCCTGTTCTCCCTGTGACAGTCTGAGCACCTCTCCCTGGGAGGAGAAGTTACGTGCTCGGAGTAGAGGCCAAGTGGCCAGGAAAGTGGGAAGCCAGATTGGGCCCTGGTGACTGGGGAACTTCAGCTTTGGGGCCCCTGTGAAGAAATGGCCAGACACCCCACTGGAAACCATATCCTGGGTGCTGTGGCTGGAGATAACAGAGGACACTGGGTCTGCCCAGAAGAGCAGGCGGGCCAGGGGCCAGGGGTCTGAAGGGTGGAGACACTCTCCCAGGCGTGAAGGGCAAACAGTACAGGTGGCTTCTGTGGTCTCCCCAAGGGAGAGGTGTGGAGAGACCTAGACAGGAGAATGGGGGCTAAGAAAGGGAAACAGTTGGGAAGTCCAGATGCCACCAGGTCCTGGGCTGTAGAGGTGCTCAATCAGTGTGTACTGGATGGACACATGGATTCCAGAAACCGTCCCCTGGCACCTGGGAGGTTTGATCCCTGACTTGGAGGACCTCACCATCTAGTGCAAGGGAACAGCACAGGAGCCCTGTTACAAGAAAGGGAAGGGGGCAGCAGTGTAAGGACACACTCAGGAAACAGGTTGGAGTCTGACCGGGGGTGGGGGGTGCAGGAGGAGAGCAGATAGATTTGAGCACGTGGCAGCATTTGAACTGGACCCTAAAAGACAGAATTTCTGTTAACCGAGTGGGAGGTGGCATTACAGGCTGAAGGATGGACGGACCAGCATACACAGAGGCCCTGGGATGTGAGAGAGGCTTGCACTGGGAGTGACGTGACGTGAAGCGGAGGCTGGAGGGCCTGGAGGGGGTGGGCTGGGGTGGGCTGGGGGTCGGGTGAAGTTTCGGGCTGTGAGTACGTGTTCAAGTGACAGTGGCCACTCCTTGGCTCAGGCCAAGCTCAGGGGGAAGAGAAGGTGGGCGCTGTTCCTGGAGCGCTGGAAACACTGGCCAGGTGCTCAGAAGCGTGAGATCTGAGCCCAGTTAGCCGTGCGGCTGGCACCCCCCACCCCCAATCCCTTGCCAGCTTGCCTTGTAGAGCTCACCTGAGGCAGGCCAGTCCTCCTGACTTCAAAGGGAACTACAACAGCGGCTGAACTTGTTAATCGCCCCCCGCGGGAAAGTTTTCACCACCCCGTGGGTTTTTAGAGCCCTGCATGCAGGACAGAACTCCTAGATCCTTCCCCTTCTCCTCTCCCAGCCCCAGAAGGGCCTGGAGGAGGAGTGTTCATGGGAGACATGCGTGAGGGCTGCAACGGGGGTCCAGGCTTTGGGGTCCCAATACAGTGTACCCTCGTCTTCTGGGTACATGGGTCAGGGCCCCTCCTCCCTCATCAGACAGACTTGCCCGGTTCTCGCAGGCTCTCTAGACCCCTGGCCAGGCTGGAACAGGACTCCCTCGGTCACTATCATCAGTCTTGGACTCCCATTGCACCTGTCACCAGGCCCTGGGAGACAGGGCCTCCCTCCCAGCCGCGTCACAGTGGATTTCCCAGCCTTCCCTCTTTCTCCAGCCCCCTCCCATCCTCCTCCTCATCCCACTGATCTGGGTTCAAATCCCAGCCCCGTGTGATTTCAGATAAGTTGCTTAACCTCCCTGACTTCAGTTTTCTCATCTTAGAGATGGAAATGTTGACCCCTCCCTCTGAGAGCTGGCGTGAGGCTCACTGAGATAGTACAGGCGACACACCCGGATGGGGCCTGGCCCTGGTGGGCACCTCGTGGGCTTCATCTCCCCTCAGGTTCCTTGGTCTTGGCTGTCCCTGTGATGGAGGAGTCCAGCTGCGCTGGCTCGTTGGCCACGAGGAAGTTTGGATCTATCTCCACCCACTTTATCCGTGTCACGTGCATCTGTGAGATTTTGACCCATCTCCTCTGTTGGATGATGAGCAGGTCACGAGGTGGTGGCTGGTTTATTGTGGTGGCATACAGCAAGTGCTCAGTAGTTGTTGACTGAGTCCAGGCTCAGCAGTGTGTGTCTCCAGGATGATTTCTTAGAGGTCTCCAACTCCCTGCCCCACGCCAGCATTAGGAAATTATTTCACTGAACCTTTTGTTAAACTCATGTTTATTTAGCTGTTTATAGTTTTCACATTCTCCCGTTTTATCATCATGATCATTTACCAGTGAGGTCAGTCTCTGCCTCACGTCCTGCGGCTGAGAAGAGGTGGAGCTGGGTTTCAAACCTGAGTCCTGAGCCCTGAGCCATCCCATGCATTTCTTTTTCTTTTTTTTTTTTTTAATTTTTCATGTTCGCTTTCCCGCCTGCCTTCCTTCCTTCTTCACACAGCATGTGGGATTTTAGCTCCCTGACCCACACCCTGTGCACTGGAAGCATGGAGTCTTAACCACTGGACCACCAGGGAAGTCCGCCCATGCGTTTCTAATTGCCTGGCTCTGGGCCAGTCTCATAGCTGCTCTACATTTCACTTTCCTCATCTGTGAAATAGGTTCGTTGTGGTACCTCCCATACAGGTGTGAGACTGTATGTATGTAAAACGTTGAGAGCAGCATCTGGCAGGCAGGCAGCAAATGGCAGGTGTAGGGCTGTTGTCCCCGAGCTGCCTTCTCTGTGTCCTGGAGTCTCCTCCCCTTAACCCTGTGCTCCAGTTATTGGATTCCCTTCCTCAGGGAAGTTCCAGTTCGTCCTCTGGGTTCTCCACACAATCCAGGCCTCCCTGAGATGTGCCTCTGGGGGACCCGGCTTTGGCCTCAGGTTCCCGTCACCTGGGACAAGGTGAGGCACGACATCTGGGGTTGGGCCCTGCTGGCCGGACATCCACAGCCCTGACACCAGGTGGGCAAAGCCAGGTACCCCTCACTTACGGGGCTGGAAGGATGCCCATGAGTTTTCACCCGCAGCCCGAACATGTCTTTTTGTTCCAGAGGGAAGAAGGGGCCGTTCCTTCACAGGTGAGCGATGCTTAGGCAGCCAGCACTTAGAATTCCAGATGCCTTTACAGAGTTTTCTGGTGTAGGGAGGGCAGAGATTTGGGAATCAGAGTATGTGAATTTCAGGGTTTCCTCTCCACTTGTCAGCTCCCGAGCAAATTCTTAATTTCTCTGAGCCTCAGTCTCCTTATCAGTAAAATGGGAATAAAGGCCCTTCCTCGTTAGCATGGTAAGAAGGAGCCCAGGACTCTGTCCTGCCCACACACAAGCTCCCTGTTGTCCCCAGAGGGCGGACGCTCGGTGCCTTTTTAAATTTCTTAGTGAGATGGGGAAAAGTGGGACATTCGTCTATTTGCAAGTAGAAAGGTGATGGTTTTTGTGCATTTATACCCCAACGGTCTGTCTCCAAGATGGTTCAGAGTCAGAGCTCTAAAATGGCAGATTGAGGGCTCTGAAATAGTCCCTTGGGAGCCTCAGTATTAGACGTTGGAAATTTTTAAAAATATACTTGATGTATGATTAGAAAGCAAGCCTTTTGCCAATTCAGTCTGGAATTTTGGTATCATTTTAATGCATGGAATGTGTATTTAAATAGTGCTTGATTGTTGGCAGGTGTGTTGACCCATATATTTATATTTGGGGAAAACGGAGGCATTGATTTACCCCAGGAGGCTGAAAATAGGACCCTGAATCCTCATTTCCAGTTCATCCCTTTTAGTAAACCTCGCTGCTTCTCTGGGGCACTGCGAGAGATAGGTGCGAGGGGACACGTGGCCTGCAGGAAGAGGAGAGAAGGGGGAGCAGTTCCTTAGCGGGGTGTGGGGAGATGGGCAAGCCGTTCCGCTGGTGCAACTTTTATGAAGGGCAAGTTGGCAATGATGTATCAAAAGCTGAAAAATATGTATGATCTGTGACTCAGCAGTTGAATTTTTAGGAAAAAATAAAGATGTGTTCGGAGGTGTTTGTTCAAGGATGTTATCCCATAGTTGTTTATAGAAGAGAAGAAAAAAACTGGAAACAACCTAAATGCCCAACAGTAGGGGAGGTTAAATAAACAGGAGTGCATTCAAACCAGGGAACCCCAGTCAGCTGTGAATTATGCTACCAAAAGTTATTTACCCACCTGAACAGATGTCTCCTTATGTACATGTAATAACGTGATGACAGCTCACACTTACATGGCATTTGTCATGTGCCAGGCACAGTCCTAAGCACTTTCAATATGTTAACTCATCGTCATAACAACCCTATGAGGGATGTGCCATTATTTCCTCCTTTTAACAGATGAGGAAACTGAAGCACAGGTTAAGTAACTTGCTTAAGGTCACACAGATGGCAAGTCACTGGCTGAAATTTGCACCAGGTTATCTGGCTCCAGAGTCCAAAATATGTTTCAGTTAAAAAAGAAACAAAAAACCAAAAACCTTTTTTTCAGTGTATAGATTATTAGCACTGAAAATGAAAGGAGATAAGCAAAAATGTTAACAGTGGTTTCCTCTGGTTACTAGGATTGTATGTGATTTTTTATTTCTTTTTGCTCTTTTGCTTTTCTGACTATTCTCAGTGAATGTGTATTGCGTGAAGTTCAAGTTCTGTTTTTAAAAATGAAAAATTAACAAACGTACAGGGGAAAGTGCTAAGCGCTGGGGTTCTGATGAAACCAGAATTCCTACAGGAATTGTGAAGGAGAACTGAATTCCGGGGTTGTTGGGAGGGTGTGTTCTTGGAAAACTCGAGAGAGGAAGAGTCATTCACCATGGGTATTGAAGTTGGCTTTCCATGTTTATAGGGAGGAGGATACAGACAAAGTGAGTAACGCAGATGGGGCTGCAAGGTCGTGGGGTGTGCGTGTGCGTGTGTATAGGCGTGCTAGGCTGAATTATGGCCCCCAAACACACTCAGATCCTAATTCCTAGAACCTGTGAACGTTACTTTATATGACAAAAGAGACTTTGCAATTGTCATTAAGTTAAGGATCTGGAGATGGGGAGATTATTGTGGATTATCCAGGTGAGCCCTAAATGCAGCCACATGTATTCCTATTATGGGAGCCAGAGGGAGATGCAACCACAGACCACAGAAGAAGAAAGTGATGTGACGTCTGCAGCAAGACGCTTCCCTTCCTCCCACTACTGGCCTTGTAGATGGAGGAAGGGGGCACAAGTCAAGGAATGCAAGGAACACAGCTCTAGAAGCTGGAAAAGGCGGGAGAACACATTCTCCCCCAGAACCTCCAGAGGGAGAGTGGTCCTGCCAATACCTTGATTCAGCTCAGGGCCACTGATTTTGGACTTCTGACCTCCAGAAGTGTAAGACAATAGATATGTCTTGTTTGAAGCCACCAAAGTTGTGGTGATTTGTAATAGCAGCGCCAGGAAACCAATGCTGGGGTGCACGCAGATCCGACCCAGTGCCTCAGCCGCCGTAGAGGCTGGCCCCGTGGCCGTAGGCTTGGGGTCTGGAAACCTGCTTCTGATCAGGCCCTGGCTGTTTGACCTTGGGCTGAGCCTGGCTGAGCCCACAGAATAGTCCTGAGGATCAGCCGGGGAGATCATCATGACACTGTCTTGTAAGCAGGAGAGCATCACCCAAGCATTGGTAGGATGTGAACTTCTGCCTCGCCTACCACAAACCTGGTCTCTGTGTCGTAACAGAAGAGCTTTCATGGCACGCCCTTCCACTTTCCTTAATCCTCCGGTACTTTAAACTCCAAACCACAGATGAAAGGTACACTCCAACCAGAATGACCATACGTCTTAAGCCCCGTAACCAATACCTTTGAGGACTGAGATGTTTTTTCAGTTCGCGTGTTGGGGGCAGTGCACGGCAGGCACCGTGTGCCTAGAGATGCTCTAGTCCTGGGCAAGTGAGGATCCTGGCCTGTCCCACCTGAGCGCACCCCTGTTCCTCGTCCATCAAGTGAGTGTTCTAAGCCCGCTGCTCCCAAAGCCCCTGCCAGCTCCAAAGTGTTTGCTGTGAACCCAGCATACTGGGACAGGGCAGGGAGGGACAGTGGTCAGGGGTGGCCTGGAGGTCCCCTGCAATCTGAAGTGGTCATCCAGGAGGACCGTGGGCCCCAGAATGTTCTGGGGCTCCTTTTTACCGTTGCATCTTTGGATTCACCTGATGGAAGTGCCTGGGTTGGAAAAGGCCTGAACTGCCAGAGTGGACTGTGGTGTTGCCATTCAAGTGTGGCAGGGAAGCCCTGCCTCCAAGCCCATGAGCCCTCTGACCCCACACCCAGGCCTGGCTACCCTGTGTGATTGCCAGACAGGTGGGTGGGGTGCTGGGCTTTGCTTGGCCCCTCTGGACCATGCAGGTGAAAAGACCTTAGATGTTGTGTTAGGTCTCTTGGTTGCAAGTGACAGAAACTGAACTTAGACTGACACAAAGAAGGGAAACTAGGGTGTCTATGCAGCACAGTGAACCTACGGCCGCTGAAGGCCATCAGGCTCTGTCCCTCTCTCTCCCCGACTCCTATCAGTTCCATTCTTTGGGTTGGTTTGGCCCCAAGTCAGTCCCTTCCTCGTGGTGGCAAAATGGCTGCTGGCTCACAGACCATCCTCCTGATAACCCCAGCAAAGAGCTTCTCAAATATTCCAGCAAAGGCCTTGCCCCGATTGGAACCCACACCCCTCCCTGAACTGTCTCTGAAACCAAATGTAGTGTGTCCACTTGGTTTCCGCACCCCGCTCCGACCTCTCCAGCTGTTCCTGCACACTCTCTACTGCTTTCTCCTTATCGCCTTTCTCTAGGGCTCATCCTGGGACCGCTTCTCTGTCCTCACTCACTGCCTAACTGACCTCATCTAGTCTCATGCGTTCAAACATCGTCTGTGTGGTGATGTCTCCAGTCCTAGACTCTCCCCTGAAGTGCAGACTCTTATAACCACCTGCCATTTGCAGCCCCACCTGACTCAGGTCTAAGCCAACCACCTGGGCTTTCCCCCCACCTCTTTTCACCAAGGTCTTCCGAACTCATAAATGGCAACTCTCTCCGTCCAGTGGCTCAGGACAGAACCAAATCACCCTTGACTCTTCTCTCTCTCATACCCCACAGCTGATCCATCCTCAGCTCCCCCTGGGGCTACCCTCAGAACATACCCAGAACCTGAGGACTTCTCACCACCTCCACAACGGCCGTCAGTATCTCTCTCCCGGATTAATACAGTGACTGGTCTCCCTGTTTCCACGCTCACCCCCTAGGTCTCTTCTACACGTAGAACATGGAAATCCTGTCACATCATCCCACTGCTCAAAACCCTCCAAGGCACCTCACTCAGGAAAAGCCGGAGTTTTTCTAACAGCCTTTTAGACGAAACGTGATCTGATGCCTCTGCTCTTCCCTCTTGGTCCTCATTCCTCCTTGTCTCCCCCAACTCCCCCGCTCCAGCCACGCTGGCTTCCTCACATCCACCTGAACACGCCAGGCAAACCCCTGCCTCACAGCCTTAGCGCTTGCTGTTCCCTCTGCCCTGAGCACTCCTCCAGGCATCCACAAGGCCCCCTCCCTCACCTCCTCCACGTCTTTGCTCTGGTCACCTTCTCAGTGAGGCCTGCTCTTACACCCTGTTTCAGATCCCAGCCCCATGCTCTTTCCCCTTCTGTGACATTGCTTCCTTGTGCACCTGGCATGTCTGACACACTGTATATTTACTTAGATTTGTTGATTGTTTGCCTACCCCCTCCCCTGAAAGTTCCACAAAGGTAGGACTTTTTGTCTGTAATGATCAACCTTTTATCTCTGGTGCCTAGAACAGTGCCTGGCACATAGTAGCTGCTAAATCAATATCTGGTGAGTGAATGAAGGAAGGAAGGAAGGAAGGAAGGAAGGAAGGAAGGAAGGAAGGACTTAGGCCCGGGGCACTTGGCCGCCCCTGGGGGTGTGGTCATCCCTGCACCACATGGACTGAGGATGGGGCAGGGGTGCCATTTCCACAACCAGGTGCTGTTATGAGAAGAAATGGCCTGGGGTTGAGCAGGGGCCCCCCTTCTGCAGACATCCTATGTGAGGCAGGAAGACCCTGGGAGTTGCTTGGAGTGGGTGCTTCTCTGCCAGGTGAGTGCTGTTCTTCAAAACACGAATACCTGAGGCAATTCAGAGGGAAAGGGGGCTTTCCAGGAGAGAAATACCCAGTAAGAAAGCTGCTCCTTCGGGCTCTCTCTTTCCTGCAGACCACGTTGCAGACCTCCGAGCTGGAGGAGGCTGGTTGCCTTGGCCTACCCCTTTGAATCTTGCACAAAGATCCAGGACAAGCGTATCTTTGTTTCTGGGACATTTGCCAAATTAGGCAAAGATACAGCACTGAACTGAGGCACCTGTGTTAAAGAAACTTGAGAATTTGTGGCCAAAAGTGCCAAACAGAGCTTTTTAACTTTTGAATGTGGGTCACAGTTACTTGTGTTGATGCAGTTACTGTGTGCTGGAAGGGGCTGGCGCACTCCTTGAAGCGAGGATACTGCTCACTGCAGAGAGGAGGCTGCAGGCTCTGAATCAGCCCTAGAATTTCCCTGTGTCCCCTTAGGCAAGCCCCGTCCTATTCCTTTTCTTTTCTTTGAGTTCCTTTAGCATGTTAGGCTGGGTCTCCAAGAAAACTGTCCCAAGTTTAGATTAGCTTCAATGACATGTGACAGAAAACCCACGATAATAATAGATTAAACAACAAAACAGAAACAGACTCACAGACATAGAAAACAAACTTATGGTTACCGAAGGGGAAAGTGGGGGGAGGGATAAAATAGGAGTTTGGGATACACAAAGTATAGATACATGCTACTATATATAAGATAGATAAACAAGGACCTACTGTATAGCACAGGGAATTCTACTCAATACTCTGTAATGACCTATATGGGAAAAGAATCTGAAATATATATATATATATATATAACTGAATCACTTTGCTTAACACCTAAAACTAACACAATATTATAAATCAACTATACCTCAATTAAAAAATAGATTAAACAAGATAAAAGTGTGTTTCCCTCTTTCATAAGCAGAGTCTAGAGATAGGCCATCCAGAATTATGACTTCATGATTCTCAGGAACCTAGGCGACTTCTATATTGCCACTCTGCCACCTTTAGTATCCAGCCTCGGTCCAAAATGGCTGTCAAGCTCCCACCATCACATCTATATTCCAGCCAGCAGGAGGAAGGAAAGGTTGAAGAATGACATGTCTCCTCCCTATAAGAGCACTACCCCAAAGTCACATGCTTCCACTTACATCTAACTGGCTGATTGTTGTCACATGGTCATAAATAGGCTTTATTCCCATTGTCTACCTGCTCGTCTAAAATTTGGGAATCTATTATTAAAGAAGAAGAGGAGAACAGGTATTGGGGGACAATTAACAGTCTCTGCCCCAGTAGGACTTTTTATTGGCTCCGTACAGAAGCTGCTCACATGGAATGTGTTGTTGGGATTCCAGTTCTGTCTGCCCTTGCCCTTGGTCTGGGGATTGGAGGCTTATGATGTCTGCGTTAATACCTGGAACCACGTGTGTACAGAAACAGTTCACACATTGGTGCTGTGCCTCACCAGAAGAAAGTTTTATAGAAGAGCTATGTTATGGCAACTCTTAAGATGCACCTGTTTTTTCATAACATCTCTAAATGACAGTCTGTGTTGGTGAGGTGGGCTCCAGGACTACTGTCCTTGCCATCACAGGTACACCAAAATTTGCTGCTTGGAGAGAAATCCTGGAATCAGTGGTGGAGCACTCTTGGGAAATGCTGCACCACAGATGATCTTAATGTCAGAGGAGCTGGGACTTCATGGAAAAGCACAGCCAGCAACAACTTCAAGGCGGAGTGATTCGGAGGCATTGGACCCTGAATGTGAAGACGTTTTAGGAAGACCTGACACAGTTTATTTCACTTGTATTTTCCTTTTTAAGAATTTACAAGTGTTGTAAGCAACTATACTTCAATTAAAAAAAAAAAGAATTTACAAGAGTGATAGATGCTTTTAAAAATTTGGGTCTGGGACTTCCCTGGTGGTCCAGTGGCTAAGACTCCGCACTCCCAATGCAGGGGGCCCGGGTTCGATCCCTGGTCAGGAAACTAGATCCCACATGCGGCAACTAAAGACCCCACGTGCCGCAACTAAAGACCCCGCATGCCGCAGCTAAAAGATCCCACATGCCGCGACTAAAAGATCCTGCACAGAGAGACGAAGATCCCGCGTGCCGTAACTAAGACCCAGCATAGCTAAATAAATAAATATTTTTTAAAAATTTTGGGGCTTCCCTGGTGGCGCAGTGGTTGAGAGTCCGCCTGCCGATGCAGGGGACACGGGTTCGTGCCCCGGTCCGGGAAGATCCCACATCCCGCCGAGCGCCTGGGCCCGTGAGCCATGGCCGCTGAGCCTGCGCGTCCGGAGCCTGTGCTCCACGACGGGAGAGGCCGCAACAGTGAGAGGCCCGCGTACCGCAAATAAATAAATAAATAAATAAATAAATTTTGGGTCTAAGTCTAAAAGGATAAAATATTAAAAAAATAAAGTAAGTCCCCAAAGTTCTGAATGGTAAGAACTCATTATGTGAATAGCAGTTCTGAAATTACTCTGTGTGTATACTAGGAGTGAACAAATAAAAATATTGGGGATAATGAGAACCAGGTTTCTCATTGTGGAAGAAAAACAATTACAAATAAAGAAAGGGGGGAAGTTAGAATAAACTGAGAGGTATTGAATTGGAATTAGAGGTATCAGTATAAATTCCAGACTTTTAATAGATATACAGATACATAGATATAGAATGTGTGTGTGTGTGTGTGTGAGTGATTGAGGCAGAAAAAATGCAAGGTGAGTATGGAACATCATATAGGGCTAGAAAATTAGAAACGACTCAAAAAAATGATGGGCGCATGGTGAAAGGACCCAAGAGCCAGCTTGAAGGAACTCCCAATGGCCAAATCTGGCACAATCAGAACAATAAAGTAATAATAGAAATTGATTATAACCCATAGAATAAAATAAGTAATTGAATAAATAAGTAGATGGAGAAAAAAGACAGCTCTTTTTCTTCGAGGAGAATTCCAGTTAATAAATGTAGAAGAGATGAGGGAAATAGAAAATTATCGTTAAGCAAATACCACAGTAATAACTGTAGGCAAGCATCATCCATGGTTGCTAAAATTAGTGGGCGAAAGTATGATGAGAAACAGGATGTCTGCATAGTCTCAAAGTATCTTCCCACAAGATACGTATTAATTACAAAGGGAAAAATAGTAACTTTATACTGGAGAAACCTGGCAGACACCACCTGAATCGGGTGATCAAGCTTAACATCCCCAATAATAAAACAGATTGACATCATGTACCCCATAAAATGGTACAGTGACAAGGGTACATCTCTTCTGCTGTATTCTTACTCAAAATGCATAACCTTGGTCTAATCATAAGAAAACAACAGACAAATGCAAACTGAGGGACATTCTACAGATTTAACTAATCAGTATTTTTCAAGTGTCACCATCATAAAAGACAGACCGAGGCACTGTCCCTGACTGGAGGAGACTACATGACAACCCTGTGTAATGTGGCATCCTGGACTGGGAGACTATTGGGAAAACTGGTGAAATTCATCTCAGGTCTGCAGATTACTTCACCATAGTGTATCAGTATTTTCTTTCCTGGTTTCTCTAATTGTATTAAGGTTCTGTAGCATGGTGACATTAGGGGAAGCTGAGTGAAAGGTATATGGGAGTTTCTGTGCTTTGTTTTTTCTTTGATTTTTCTAAATTTGTAGTTATTTCAAAATAAAAAGTTAAAAGGTAGGGGACAGTATTATGTCTTAATTTAATTGGCAGTGTTTTTTCTCTTGGTACATAAAATGTTATTCTCAGCTATAATTGATGGTATCTTAGATTTGATAATATCTGCTGTGTAGAATAAAGTCTCCTTTTAGACCCTTCCAAACCCATATCCTTCTCCAGAGGTGAGCATTACAGTTACCCTGATTCATTTGAGGACTTTTTTTTTTTTTTTTACTTTGCAAATATATGTACCTGTTCGATGCATGTATTTTTTACATAAATGGGCTTATTTATTTATACTTATTATTCTGTGGCATTCCTTTTTCTCTTAACCGCATATTTTAGAATGCTTTCCCTATCTGTTTGAGTGGAGCTGCCTTATTTTTTAAATAGCTGCATGGTGCTCTGGGGTGTAGATGTGCCATGGTTTATTGAACCATTCTCCTGACGTTTGTTTGGGTTGTTTTCTGTTTTTTCCTGTTCCAAAGAGTGCTGCAGCGAGCATCCCTGTGCACAGCCTCTTAGTGTTTTCTTTAGGATAAATATCTAGAGATATAATTGCAAAGTTGATAGATATTTGCATTTTTACAAACTACCAACTCGCCCTCCAGATGAAGGTGAACCCACTGCAGTCGAGCCAACAGTGTATGAGAGTATGTGCTGTTTCCCCACAAGCTCACCAACGCTGAATGTTATCAGTCGTTTAATACTTTGCAGTCTGGGTGAAGAAGCATTCCTTCACTCCATCTCATTCAACAAAAACATATCAAGTGTCAGAGAAGATTAACAAATCGTTTTTGTCATTATTGTTGTTGTAGGGATGTGATAGGGAAAGGTATTTCAGGCAGAAGGAACGGCATGAACAAAGGCACGTGCATCCTGTGGGTAGAATGGACCTACTGAGTCAGCTGGGGGTCCTTAGCTCTGAGCGTCAGAATCCAAATACGGCTGCCTTAAGCACAGTGGGAGTGAGTGAGTGAGTGTGTGTGTGTGTGTGTGTGTGTGTGTGTGTGTGTGTGTGTGTGTGGGCAGGGTTGCAGTGGCTGTGGGGAGATAGGAATTCATAGGCCCAAATCAAGAAAAAAGCAGGAGAAGTGGTCAGGTGGGGCCTAAATCAAGGGGCTGTAACGAGAGAGGAAATGTAGGCTGGCCAGAACAAAAGATCATGTTCCCTGCACCCTTCTGTTGGGCTGTGTACTTGGGGAGACAGAATCCCTGCAGAGTAGGGTTTAAGAGCACAGGCTCTGGGGTCCCTTCCTGGATTAGCCGCCAGGGGACTTGCACCTGTTTTTGTCTCACCTGTGAGACGGGGATGCTGAGGGAAGGTCTAGTCCCCATCCCAGCCCTATACCCCCAGTGCTGTCCCAACCCTCTGAGGCCAGGATCGGGACAGGGACAGTGATATGAGGGGCCAGCCCCCCAGAGGCTCTAAACCCTCTACATAGCACAGTTGGAAGTTGAGTTTCTGATTTCTGGGATCCCTGAGTTCTGGGGCTTCTTTTCAAGCCACAGGGCTGGCGTGGTGTGGGTGGAAGGACCTCAGGTGCCCAGGCTTGAACGTGAGCCATCTGCCTGCCCTTAGCGACGTTGTTCTTAATCTGTGGCGCAGACCCCTCCCCCAGGGCAGAGCTGGCCAAGCCGGGTTGGCTCTGCTCCCTGTTGCGTTTGCTTGCAACCTTTCTTATAATAATGGGACCTTATAACCAGGGCTTTCAGGAGTGCACCATCCACAGGGCGTCTTGGACCAAGACCTTGACCATGACCTTCCAAGAGGCCCCCTCACTCCTGTGGTTAAAAAAAAAAAAAAAGCCATTCCACAGCCCTTCCACTTTTACAGTTTGGTTTCTCCCTGTCCCACAAGGCCTGGTTCGCTTGCATGTGCTAACTTTACCCTGTTGATGTCTGGCCTTCCTTCACCGTCAGCTCTTGCATTTCTTGGTGGGACAGGTCTGGGTGTTTTGGGGTGGGGAGCGATGCTTGGCTGGGCAGCACTGTCCCCACACGACCTTCCTCGCCTCTGGCTCTCGGGTACTAGATGCTGTAGGAGCCCCCAGTTGCTGAGACAACCCAAAATCCCCACGTGTATTTCCAAACGCCCCCCACTACTGCTGAGCAATGCTCCCACTAAACAGTTGCTTTATCCCATGGGCTGTGTAACTGCCTCTGATCAATTAAATTGAAGCACTTATTGACAAGGCTCAGGAATGATCACAGTAATTGTTTATATTTTTAACCCTAATACGTGTGAGGGTCCACATGGCCCAGGGAATCACATTTAAAGAAGCACGAACCAACAACCAAAAGTAATTGAATCACAGCACAGGATCACATTTAATGACGCACAAATCAGCAACCAAAAGTAATTGAAAAGAAATGCAGTTCCTCTTAAAGAATCCACCCACATTCACGCTGCTCGGGAGCTCCTTTCTGTCACCCAGCCAAAGAGCCCGGGGTTTTCTCTCCCTCATCCCTTTCCCGTCCCTTTATTGAAACATCAGCGGAGCCTCCCTGCCAGCAGGTATGAACCCTTCCTTAAATAGGAGACAAGAGAAAAAGAAACTCCAGAGTTGTCTTAAGTAGGCAGAGGAAGGTTAGGAGGACCCCGGTCACTTATGTTATTTTTGTCCCATCCAAATGGGTACAGAAATCTTCCTTTTAAAAAGCATGTTTCTTTCTATCTGTTGTCTCTGTTGTACCTCAAAGCTCTCAGAGGTGGGCAGAGGAAGGCTACCGCTCCCATTTTGCAGATAAGCAATCCTCTTAGTGATCTGCCCCAAATAAAGCTAGGCAGTGAGTGATACAGAAGAGATTCCAGTGACTCTAGGCCGGAGCACTGAGAAGCTGAGGGCTGGAATTCACCCCAGGCCCATTTGGTTCTAACACTCTGTGTTGCCTTTAGAGAATCTGGGATCAAGAGGGGAAAAAAGGCAAAGTGAAAAGGTCCCTTACTGTTGCTTCACAGACCCGTGGGATCTCGCACCCCATTTGCCTTGTGCTCCCTGATTCCTGACAAACCTGACTCAGGCTTCCCTGTGGGCGGTTGACAGGAATCTCACGCTCTGTTGATAGGACTCTCACACTCTCTCTTTGTTTTTTGTTTTTTTTTTTTTTTTTGGATTTTTCTAAACTTTATTTTATAGCAATTGTCATGATTAGAGAAGTAAATAACACATTTAAAAACCTTCTCAGGGCCAAGGGATACCAGAATATTTACAAACACATTCACGCTCTTTTTTGAAAAATTTTTTCTGGCTTTACTGAGATACAGTTGACATATAACATCGTATAAGTTTCAGGCATACAATATACTGATTTGATTGGAATCTCATTTTCTTGTAACATCATCTAGCTGCTTTTTTAAAAATCATAACGTTCTTAGGAAGAAACTCATCTGCCACCACCCTGTGGGAGTGTCCCCTCCGGCCTCTGTTCCCGAGCCCCACGTCACCTGCTGGGCCCTGGGCTGTCCCCGTTTTCCACAGGCTGAGACATCCCCAGTCCTCTGGATTATGAGGTTTCTCTCTGCAGCCCCCTTCCCCGCCACCCCCTCATCACAGCCATCTGTCCCTGCGCTGCCCACTCTCAGCCCTTTTAATAGAACCGTCCTTGGGGAGGATGGTCTCCAGTGTGGTTTCATAACAGGCCTGGGAGAGGGCGGGGACACCCCAGTGCTGCCAAAGCATTTAATTGAATTCAGTATTCAGGGGGGTTGGCGGCTAAAAAGGCCCTAATGGGAGAAGAGTTTTCCAGGCTGGCCCTTCTTTCAGCTCCCCACCCGGATGGATGGATGAGTGTGCACACGTCAGAAAGGGTGGAAGAGAAAGTGGGGGAGAGGGGAGAGGATGCCTTTCTAAAAATACAGCCCGTCTGCATTGTGTTAGCCGGTTTCCCCAGAAGCCGCTGGGAACCAAGAGCTCCAGCATGGCACTAAGATGCAGGGACCTGGGTACCTGGGTGGGCAGGGGCCTCCCTGCCTGGCCTCTTTATGCTGGGGACAAGGCTTTCCCAGGGGGGCTGCACAGCTCTGGATTAACCTTCCAGGAGGCCTGAGTGGCCAGCGGCTCCCAGCACAGCCCCAGCACGTCTCAACCCAAACTACACTCAGGTGGGGACCCCCATGCGATTACAAGGCACCGTCTTTGTTAGCATTCTGGAGGGCTGATGCTTCCCGCTTCTGACAGGATGGAAGGAAGCCCAGGCAGGGTCTGGAGCTACAACCTGGTCTCAGGACCTCCCTGCCACAGAAATGGGTTCCACCCGAGGCCATGTGCCCTTGGGTCCCAGGAAGCCACTGCGCTGACTCCCCAGTCACTGGGGCTTCCACAGGGAGAAGCCAGAGGAGCAGGGGTGGGCAGGGCTGGGGGGCATCTTCTGACCAACCAGCTAGTGGGACTGTCAGCCTTTCAGGGCAGAAGGGAAAGTCTGAGGGCTTCACTCTTGAGAAAGACTAAAAATAGAATTGGGAAGGAAGGGAAGAGGGGTGGAGAGGGAAGATAGGAAGCCATCCTTCCATCCTTCCAGGTCAGGCCGCCGTGGTGTTACAGAACGAGCACTGGGACAGACTAAGAATCCAAAGACCCCATTTCCAGGCCTGGGCCCATCTGGGCGAGCCGTGGAACCTCTCTCAGCCTTGGTTTACCTCCTCACCGCACTTCCCATCAGGGTGAAATCTAATAGCACAGGAAAGCACCTTGGGAGATGTGAAGTGCTTTGCAAGAATAAAGAATTGGTAATGATCTACAGTCTTTCTTAAATATTGTTTTTTCCTGATTTCAGACTGTTGCCCCTAATTTTCAGTCCTTCGCCCAGGGATAATGCCTGTTAACTTTGTGAAAAGCCTCCCAGGCTTTTTTATGGAACTATTCATATTTCTCATAATTTGGATAATACTGTATGTTGTATAACTGCTTTTAAAAAAATCTATTACAACACAAGCATTTTACCGTGTTATTAAATAATGTTTTACAAGTTATTTATCCGTAGTTTGTCTAGTGCCCTACTTATGGACATTTAGCTTTTTTAGCTTGTTTTGGTTTTTTTTTTTTTTTGGATTATAAATGGCACCGTGGTGAACATTCTTACAGATAAATCATTAGGTGCCCTCTCTAGTTTCCTTAGGAAATTTCTCCCAGGGAGAAGATTGCTGAGTCCAAAAGTAAGAACCTTTTAAATGATCTTAATTCATTCTGTACAACTGCCCTCCAGAAAGATGTACCGATTTATACACTCACAAGCAGTATAAGAAAAGTGCCAGTTTTAGTGCATCTTTGCCAGCACTGCAAATGTTGCCAATTCCATTGGCAAAAAAAAGAAAGAATATCTTTGACTTCTAGTGAGCTTTAACATTTTCCCATGTGTTTACTGACCAGTTGTAATTCTTTTATGAATTTCCAGCTCATATCCTTGCCTAGTGTTTCTCTTGGTGCATTATGATTTGTGCCATCCTGAAATCCAAGTGAGGAATGGCAGTGCCAGGCTAGATAGACAGATTGTGGGGTCCTGGCACCCTCTGTCTGCCTTCCCCCACCACTGGATCCTCCAAACACACAGGTGCACATATGACCCGTTCCTCTCCTGAGGTTCAGAGGCCCGGGGTCTCCCACGAACACGCAGCCATTAGGGTCTGGGCCCCTCTGCCTGGAGGCTGTGGGTGGAGTGGTCACTGTGGCATCCCTCCCTGCTGGTGGTACATCATGACCAGCACCTTCAATGTCGCTCTGCCTGCCGCACTGCCAGGCCCTCCCTTCTCCCCTCTCAGAGCCATCCTCACCCAGGCCTGTCCTTCTGGGCACTCAGGACAGCCCTCAGCTCTCTTCCTCTGTGTCCTCCCAGAGCCCACTCTCCACTTTTGACCACAGGGGGCTTCCGACCCTGTGTTTGGCTTCCCCACACTTGTCCCTCTGCTTCTTAATAAATGCAGTTTACTTGAAATTATTCAAGGGTCATCCTGTATTGTGTCGCCTTGCTTTTCTTTCTTCCTTACCCCCCCCTTCTTCCTTCTTTTTTCCTTTTTTTTGGGGGGTGGCAGGGAACATGTTTTAACTTTTAAGACCAAATAATACAATGACCTTCCCTGAGCCAAGCAGGCGAGTCTTGCAGACGGAGCCTTGCTGCCCGGGTGAAGCGCCGCGCTGGGCCTGCGCTTGGGAACCGGGCCGGGATGGAGGGGTCGGTGTGGTCCCCGGTGCCCCTGCCCCAGCCCGGGCTTGCGCTGGCCCCTCCGCCCGACGAGAGAGTCCGAGCAGGGCCCAGGCGTGCCCGTCGCAGCAGGGCCCAACCCTCGTCCTCGCCTTCCCTCCCTAGGGCTTCTGCTCCACGACCTGACCATGGCCGGCCTGCAGGAGCTGCGATTCCCCGAGGAGAAGCCACTGCTCCGGGGCCAGGACGCCGCTGAGCTGGTGAGTCGCCCCTTCGCGGTCCTGAGGGCGGAGGGCGCCACCTCGTGACGGAGAAGGAAACCGCAGCTTTCCCTTTCGTCTTTTTTTTTTTTTTAACATCTTTATTGGAGTATAATTGCAACAAAGTGAATCAGTTATACATATGTTCCCATATCTC
>NC_041230.1:29664719-29704265 GCF_002837175.3 Physeter macrocephalus
TCCCATCTTACCCCTAGGTTCTTCATGATCTTTTTTTTTTTCTTAGATTCCATATATATGTGTTAGCATACGGTATTTGTTTTTCTCTTTTTGACTTGCTTCACTCTGTATGACAGACTCTAGGTCCATCCACCTCACTACAGATAGTCTTGCTGATGGCTAGGAGATGGCCCTCCATCCCGTGAGGCACCCTGAGAAGCCTTGTCCCCGCCTTGGGAGAGTTCCCGGCAGGGCTGAACGCCCATGCGGCTAAAACCCAGCCAACCTCGCTGTGGCTTTGGCTGTCTTTGAGGCTGGGAGGCTCTGTAGAAGAGTTATTCCCATTTCAGTGATGAGAAAACCGAGGCACAGAAAGGATAACTCACTCGGCCAGGGTCACACGGCTCTCGGGGAATGAGGCCCCTATTCAACCCCTGGTTGTGGGCGGCCGTTGAGCCCCAAGAGGGTCCCCGCTGGGCAGTGCTGCCTCCAGTGGGGTCACGATGCTTCCCCAACTACCTGGACCTTTCATGTCTGCAGCCTCTCTTTTTTCTTCATAAGCCTCTGAGGTACCAGCAGTGTTTCCAGGAGCAGCGGGATCAAGGCATTTGAGGTTATTTTATCCCAAAGGGTCCTCATCTGAACACCAGGCGTTAGATTTCAGAATTAGTTCTACCCACGTTTTCTTTTTTTTTTTAATAGCATTTTTTTTAAACGTTCTTTATTTTATTTATTTATTTATTTGGCTCCGTTGGGTTTTCGTTGCTGCGCGCGGGCTTTCTCTAGTTGCGGTGAGCAGGGGCTGCTCTTCGTTGAGGTGCTCGGGCTTCTCACTGAGGTGGCCTCTCTTGTAGCCGAGCACGGGGTCTAGGCGCGTGGGCTTCAGTAGCTGTGGCTCGCGGGCTCTAGAGCGCAGGCTCAGTAGTGGCGACGCATGGGCTTGGTTGCTCCACGGCATGTGGGATCTTCCCGGACCAGGGCTCGAACCCGTGTCCCCTGCGTTGGCAGGCGGATTCTTACGTTTTCTTGTTGTGGTGACACCCAGCGCAGCTTCCCTTTCCCTCCTGCAAGGAAAAGATATGGGTCCACTGCTCATAGAATTCTGGGGCATCACGTCTGCAGGTCCCTGCTGGTTATGCCGCCCAGCCCCCCTCACTTTACAGATGGGGAAGCCAGGAGCCCAGTCCCTGGGTCCTCGGCACACCCTTCTTTGCTCTGCCCCAGCCTCCCAGATCCTCCCTCCAGAAGGAGGTGAGCCCAAGAGCTGCTGAGCTCCACGTGTTGGGACAGAGTGGCTGTCCTGGTGCCAGGGGCCCAACCACATGAGGCCGGCAGTCCTGTCCCCAAGAAGGGTAGAGTCTTTTTTTTTTTTTTCTTTTGCCCCACCACTTGCAGGATCGTAGTTCCGCACCCCCCCCACCCCCACCAGGGATTGAACCCGGGCCCTCAGCAGTGTGAGCGCGGGGTCCTAACCACTGGACCACCAGGGAATTCCCAGGGTGCAGTCTTACTTTTAAAACAGAACCTCAAGTTGACTTATGAGACCTGATTACCTGAGGGCAACCCCCAGGAATGGTCGGGGAACAGCTGGTGAGCTGGACACTTTGTAGACTTTTGATTCTAATTCTACTTCCTCCCCGTTCCAAGCCCCCATCGTCTCTTGCCCAGGTGCTCCCCGCTGGTACGGGTGTGCATATGTGGGTGGTACAGAAGGCTGAGGGCACCTCGGCCTCGCACGCTCTCTTCCACTCCTCGCCTCGGCCCGGCAGCCCCACCCCCCTCCTTTCTGCCTGAAGGAGCCTCCCCACTGGTCTCCTTGCTCTGTACCACCTTTTAAAATACATCATGTCACTTCTGGCTTTCTGATGTGTTCCATTCCCTTGTTCCAGCCCTTCATGAGTCCTGCCCTCGGCTTGGTAAGGCACCCTTGTATCCTAATTATCAATTTCCCTTTTTTGCTTAGACTGACCAGATTTGATTTCTGTTACTGGCCACCATCCCTCCTGAGGCCTGTCTTTAACTATTGTTCTTGGCTTTGGTAAGGTACCCCCGTAATTATATCCTTTTTGCGTAAACTAAAAAGTCCACACATCATGTCACTTTTCTGCTTACAGTTGGCCAGTGGCTGCCACAGCACTCGGAGTTGCAGCCACAGTCCTTCCCGGGGCCCGGGGTGTGCGCTGCACCCCTCCCCCTGCTGCTCCTATCCTGTCTCCCAGGCTCACTGCTCTTCCTTGAACAAGCTGATCATATTCCCAGCTGCTCCCTCCGCCTGGGACACGCTAGCCGCAGGACTTTTCAGGGCCGGCCCTTCATTTTGTTCAGGCTCCGCTCAAATGCCCCCTCCTCAGGAAGGCCTTCTCTGACCACCGGGTCTAATATTGACACCCACACACCCTCCGGGCCTGGCACTTAGTGCTTTTGGGCTCTGCCCCACAGGCCCCTGGAGCAGAGACCCTGTCCCTTTTGTTCCCCGATCTCCCCAGTTCCTAGCACAGTGCCTGGTACACAGTAGGCTCTCAGTAAAGACTTGGGTCGGGTGGAAGCTATAGACCGATGCAGCTCAGAAGAAAGAAGTTTTTCAGAACTCTCTGAAAAGTCCCTCCTCCCCACAAACAGCCCGTCTTTCGAGGCATGCGAGCAGAGACCAGCCTTCTTGTGAGGGCGTCGTGGGCCGGATGGTGGCTCTCAGGGGTAGGGGGGTGCCTGCTGGTACGGGGTGTGCAGCTGTGGGCGGCATAGAGCCCACGGGGCACCTTGGCCTCACACGTTCTATGCCTGTCTCTTCCACTCCCCACCTTGGCAGGGCACCCCAAGCGATGCCCTCGCACCTCTTCTCTGCCCAGCCTGGCCCAGCACCTTGCTGCCCCTCCCTCCCTGAGCCCCTTTGACCAGCCCCCTGGCTCTGCCTTCTTCCTGCTGCACTTGGTGTCTCTCACCTCATCCCACCTGGACCAGAGTTGGCTCCCCTACACGAGGGTCTGCGTCTCAGTCCTCCACGGAGGCTGCAAATCCCCAGCTCAGTTTCTCTCCTTTCTCGTGTCAGCACAAGCCCCGCGGACCTGGTCACTGGTCACGTCTGCTTGTCCCAAGGCGTATTAATGGCCCTATCCTCAACCCCCCAAAATCCTCCTAGGTGCTCCCAGTGTGGCCTTTCCAGATTTCAGTGACAACTGGTGCAGTCCTGTCTTGAAGTTCTGCCTCGTTCTCTGCCTCTCTCTCCCAGGCGGTTACACCCACAGACAGAGTCCCCTGTCCAGCTGCACGGGACAGAAGTGCCAATCCTTTTCCCTTTTTAAATCTTCCTCAGCCTTCCAGGTGCAGATTCCCTGAGTCCACTGAGGAGCAAATACTTCCACACGGTTACCCACTGTCCCTCCGCCATTTCAGACTCGCTCTTCTTCTGAAGTCTTTGCCTGGTGTGTCCAGGGCTCCGTGGAAGAATTATTGATTCTCCCCGTGCCTGCATTCCCCACCTGGGTCTCCTTAGGCCGCTCCTGGGCCTCCTCCCCTCCTCTCAGCTGGGCCCTCTCTCCCACCGGTTTTCCTCGGAATGTTCATGTGGTTCCTCCCGGGCCTCCGGTGTCTCTGGATTGGCTTGTATTATTCCTGCTGTTTCTTGGTCTGGGGTCCTGCCCATCTGAAGCTTCCCATCCCCTTGAAAGTCTCCTACATCTCTTTCCCTGGCCCCTCCTCGTGCAAGGTCTTCCAAGGTAAGAAGATTCATTGATAACCAGCCTCGACCCTTTCCCCCAGACCCCCGCCCCCTTCCTTGGAGGGTCCAGGAGTGGCCACCTCCATGCTCTCCTCCCCTCCCCAGGCAGAGCCCTCAGGCCCTGGAGGAGCCAGGAGGGGAGGGGATAGCCGTTGTTGATTTCACCTGAGACCTGGCTTTCCTTTTTCGTGTGAGAGCCTCTAGTGCTGTCTGATTTTTTTCCACCACCCCTCCCACTCTAACTGCCAGAATGCAGGTGGGTGAACTTATTTTGAGAGTAAAACATCAGCGTCGCTGCTTTTCATTGTTTTCCTCCCTGCTCCTGTGATTTGGGTTCATTTTCCTTCTTGTTGCGCCTAGTAGCCCTGCCCTTCGCTTGCTGTCCTCCCATAATATCCTGGGTCTAGTCTGTCTCATTTATCCACGTAGGTATTCAGTAGCATCTGTAGCACACAGAGTCCAGTGCAGGAGCGCCAAGGACAGAATGACTGCTCTCTGTGCCCCTTGTTTAATCCTCACAGACACTGAGGCTTGGAAGCTAAGTGATCTGCCCACAGGGAGCAGAGGAGAGCAGAGAGGGTTCTAGACAGACACAGTAGAAGGCAGGGCAGAGGCCCCAGATCTCTGTTCTTCCTGGGTATGTGGGATCCCCCCATGAGATTTCCTTCCCCAGACAGAGACCCAAGGCGGGTGTAGAGTGTCTGAGGGCCGCCGGGCTGCATCGGGGAGAGCCTGGCAACGCAGACACATGGGGTTCAGGCCCCCATTCCTCCACTCTCCATTTCTGCCACCTTATAAACAGTGGGTATATCTAAACCGTGCTCCCCTCATTCATGAAGTTAGACCTGTTCACCCAGATCTGTTTGTGTTTGAGGAGCCTGGTCCATGCCAGGCTTTATGCTGAGAGCCGAGCCCGACGTGGTCCACACCCTCTCGGTGCCTGCAGTCCAGTAGGAGGGGTGGGCACCAATCAGAGACTCACACCAGTCACCATAAATGAGCCTAAAAGCAGGGGATTTGGGTGCTTTGAGAGCATGAAGCAGGCAGGTCTGGAAAGGTGGGAGCAGCTACTGCAGAGGCCCAGACAGCGCCTTTGTGCAGGTCAGAAAAGCCCCCTTCTCCCTCAGCTTCTCCATCCCTAAAGTGGGTGTGATAGTCAGGCCCGCCTCTGCGCTTGTGCCCTGATGGGCGACCTCAAAAGTCATCTGTGGGGGCAGCGGGCAAAGTGCTGAACAGCAAGAGTTTGGGGTCAGAGATTATTCCATCACTTTCTAGCCATGTGCTTCCATCTCTCTGAGCCTCACCCTTCTCACCTGCAAAGTGGAAATCTTCACATTTTCAATTAACAGGTAAAAAAAAAAATTAACAGGTAAAATCGATGTGTGTAGCTGCTTGTAACCTCATCTGTCAGGTACTAAACGGCCTGATGCCCGGCGCTTGGAAAGCCCTCTGTCACTTTGGTTAACGTTAAGATAGACTGGGGAGGGACTTCCCTGGCGGTCCAGTGGTTAAGACTCCGTGCTTCCACTGCAGGGGGCTGGGTTTGATCCCTCTTCTGGGAACTAAGATCCCACATGTCGCATGGTGCGGCCAAAAAAACCCAGATAGCCTGGGGAACAGCAAGCGAGGCTGCTGAAGGCAGAGCCCCTGTGGCCGCCTCCCTTCCCTGCCTGGGCCAGCCTGGGGCCTAACGAGCCACCCCCTCTGTTTGCCTTGCTTTAGGAGAATTCCGACACCTTCCTCTTGGCTGTGGACACAGACTGGAAGGTAGGTCTCTGCTCAGCCTCCCCAGATGGGGACCAGCTGCTGGCTGGCCCCTCCCCCGCCCAGCCTGTTTCAGAGGAGGGTCACAGCCCTTCCGCGTGCCCGCAGCCTGAAGCCACAGGGACTGGGCACTTGGAAGCCTCCAGGACCACCCCCACTGCTCACAGCGGCTTTGCCTGCCCTCTGTCCCGTGGAGAAATGCCCCCTCTCTCTTTGAACAGGACAGAGAAAGGAGGGGAGGTCTGGGGGAGTGAGGATGCTGTCATCTGAATCAGCACTTTCTTCCTATGAAAGCCAGGTTGATGCTCCGAAATAGCTCCTGTTTCCATGGCAACAGTTGCCCAGGACAACCATGTCCTCTTTAGTTTGATGCCAGATTCCCTGTGAAACTGAAATCATTCTTTGTTTTTATTTCTCTGCATGATGATTTCTGATTTTGCTCACTTGGCCAACCATTCCTCTCCTGTGAGTCCCATAGTGGCCGTTTATTTCCGGGTCTCAGAAAACGCATGACAGCAGACACAATGGGATCCTCACAGGGCTCCAGGGCCCCGCTGGCCATCATAACCGACTGAACAAAGTCAGACTTTTCTGGGACCTTCCTCCTGGCTGGCAGGAGCTAGCCCCCAGGCCACCATCCAATTTGGGTCAGTCTCTCAGCCCCATGACAGCCTCAGCCTTGTGGTCTGGACGCAGGGGTGACGTGGAAGGAGGGGTGGCCTGCCGGCTCCTCCCCCAGGCGCACGGAGCTGCAGCCAGGATCTGAGGATCTGGATCCGAACTGTGCTTTGGACCCTGGGTCACCCGTCCTTCAAGGACGCGAGCAGAGGCGTCAGAGTGGCCCTTGTGCACATGCTCTGGTCTCCTGGGAGTACCAGCTCCAAACACAAAGGCCTCTGGAGCTCGAGAAGACAGGAGGGGACCTGGGGGAGTGGGGAACTAGGGGCTGGGGAGGTGTCCACAAGGTGGCCCAGGCCCAGCCAGAGTCCCCTTTGTCCTCCCTGCTCCAAATGAGGGCTGGAATGTGTGAACAAACAGACCCTCCTCCACAGGAGGGGGCTGCTGAAATAAAATCCAGAGCAATCAGCCCCTGCCCGACACTGAGTGGGACTCACTGGATGCCAACGGTGCTGACTGCCGGCCCCCAAACACACGCACCCTGGGAGGCAGATTGGAGGGTGAAATAGGGGATGAGAATCCTGGGGTCCTCTGCACCCATCTGCCGGGCCCGGACTAGGGTGCTCACCCCATGTGTGTGGGACCTTGGTTCTCAAGATCCTTTGCTTGGTAAAGGGCAGCATGTGTTAAAACGTACCTTACTGTCTAACTCTGGGTACACCACACAGCGGCTGCTTTTTTTTTTTTTAATTGTTTTTTTATTAAAGCAGCTGCCAGGATGGCCCTTGTCTGGGCCAAGGCCTGGCAGGGATTTTATCCTGTTCAGTCCCTTGCCTCCGTGGGCCCAGCCAGTGGGGGAGGCAGAAGGACAAACTAGAGCTAGGAAGACCTGGGTCCAGGTCCTGGCCCTGCCACCTGACCTCCAGTACAGGTCACTACCTCATTTGTAGAGTGAGGCAGGCAGCTCAGCCCTCCCCGGGTGTTTGTAGGGTCGGGGTTGGTGCCCTTGGGCTGGGCACTCAGACCCTGGGCTGTGACTAGTGGCCACTAGAGTCAGACTGCCTGCATGTGGTTCTTGGCTCTGTGCCCACTGGCTGTGTGATGTTGGGCAGGTTACAGAACCTCTCTGTGCTTCATTTTCCTTGTTTGTAAAGTGGGTGTTCAGAGGATAAAATAAAGTAACATGTGCAAAGCATTTGGATGGAGTATGGCACGTGGGAGATATGGTACGAAGCATTTACTACTCTTAATGTGACCTCAGGCCCAGGGTGCTGAGATGCTGGTGAGCTCCACTGCTTACTAGCTGAGTGGGAGAATTTACTTCTCTGTGCTTCAGATTCTTCATCCTTTCTCATAGGTTTGTGAGGATTATGTGTTACCCTTGCTCCTTAAAGCTACCTGTGCAAGCAGCTACACTGCTTTTCTACCATTTACAGATGTGGAGGCTCAGAGTTGTTGACTGACTTGCCTGAGGTCACACAGCAAAGACTAGCAGGGTTTGGCTAGCAGGACCTGAGCCTGCCTTATTCAACCACAACTGTACAAACTCCAGGGAGGAGGCCAACAGGTTGGAGAGACACACAGATTATCCCATTTCTCCCCTGGGCAGGCCTGGGAGAGGCCTACATATAGGCCACTACATATAGTGATGTATGCAGCTTTTTTTCATCCTAGCAGCTCTGTGAGGAAGGCACAATTCCTCTTTGACAGTTGAGGAGACTAAGGCACAGAGGAGTTAAAAAATCTTGTCCAAGGTCACCCAGCTAGTGGGTGGGGAAGCTGGAATTTAAACTCAGGTCTGTGGATTTGAAACCACTGAGCTGAGCAGAATTGGGAGGTCACGGCCTGGGGTGGGCAGAGTCTGAGATCTCCCAGGTCCAAGGGTGGGAAAGGCTACTCAGAGGTTCAGGTGGGCATAAGGTTGGATGGGGACCGTGAAAGGGCAGGGTTTTAGTGGCTGAAAGGTTGGGAGGCCACCCCACCCTGCCCCTCTTCCAGAAGCATATGGGAGGATTTTGTGGGCAGGTCCGCAGATAGGGCTGTGCTTTTGCACACCACCTCAATTGCCAGAGCCTCTTCCTGTGCCGAAGTGGCTGCAGGGAACAGGGAACATGGCCAGAACATGAGGGGTGGGGGGATAGCCCATTCCACACCCCAGCTGCCCTGGGAGACCACAGGCCCCCAGCACTCTGCACTAGGCCCGCAGTGCGAGAGGTCAGAGAGGGGCAGGGAAAGTTATTGATGTCCCCCAGGCAGAGGACATGACCAGGAATAGCATACATGGCAGGTGCTGACCAGGTCACTAGGCACCCAGAGATGGGGAGGTGACCGCCTTCCCCCAGGGCAGCCAGCCAGCGTGCAGGGCTGCCGGCACAGGCTGGGACGAGTGGCGTGCTCCCTCACCAAAGAGACAGAATGGGGGCACAGGTGCCCCCACCCCTCCCTCTCTCTGTTGCTCTTGCTCCTCTCAGTCCTTGGGCTCCCTCCTCGGCCCCCCTCCCTGGCCTATTTCCTCTCCTCCTCTGCTCTCCTTTGCCTGCCGCTTCTAATCTCTTTACTCTGCCTGCATGTCTCTGGCCAGCTCCTCACCCAAATCTTGAGCCACGTGACCTCCAGCACCTGTCCTGCTGCTCAGGACAGCGGGAGGCGGGAGGCGGCTCAAGCATCCTGCTCCCCGGAGACTCGAGAGCCAAGCCCCAGGCTGGGTGGCCCCAGGAAAGAGGGCTGGGTGTGTCTGTGGGAGGTGGGCATGTCCACATGGACAAGCTGCCTCCTGTCCCTCCTCCTGTCTCTAGCGGCCTCCAGCCCCTTGTGCAGGATGGGGGTGGGGAGGGCAGAGCTGGTGTATGCCCACCATCTCCCTGGTCCCGCAATCTGCCCAGGCCCCCTGGCCCCAGAGCCCCCATTTCCCCAGCACGGGCAGGCGCTGGGTATACATGTGGGCAGAGTGGGGGCTGCCCAAGGGGAGACCCTGGGGGTGGAGAAGGAGCAGTCCCCTGGAGTAGGGTCATGACCCAGGTTGCCCCAGGAAGCAGTGGCTCCCCGTATCCCCTCAAGGTTAAGGGATCCAGGCCTTTCTGATGTGGAGGCGGGGCTTGGGGCGCTCTCGGGCCCTCCCTGCTCCCAGGGTATGGGTCAAGGGCTCTGCTGTCTAGGGCATGCCTGTGTGGTCCACCCTGCCCTGCTTCGGTGTGCTCGTCTTTGAGAGGCTCCTGTGTGCCTGTCACAGGGCACACCTGTACACGTGGCCTCTAGTCTTCCTAGGACCTGGTGTGCAGCTGCTGCTGTGAGCCTCTGTGCTGGGGGTGGGCCGGATGCAGGGCCTGGGGACCATCAAGACTGATGTGTTGCTGGGGGCGGGAGGAGCAGGAGATGGGGTGAGTGAGGACCTTGGAAGCCAATCAGAGCCAAGTTTGTCTCCTGAAAGCCAATCTGGGAGCAGGGGCTCCGGGTGAGCGAGTGGCTGCTCAGAAACCCCGCAGGGAGGAGGGGCCAGCCCAGGCTCCCCCGCCTCCCCAGGCTCTACATATAAATGGCCCGGGAGCTGTGCCCCGTCATAGAGCCGCTGGTCTCCTACTTGCGCTGCCCCCTCCCTCTGGACTCTGGTGACTCAGGCCTTTGTTCGCCCTTCCTAGTCGAGGCAGGTCGCCTCCCTCAGCAAGATGCCGGAGTGCTGGGATGGGGTGAGTGCGGAGTCTGGGGGTGGCGAGGCGGGCGGGGAGGGAGGGGCATCCCTCTGTCTCTGTCTGGTGGTGGTTCTGCCTTCAGTCGCCTCACCTTGGGGGTCACTGAGCAAGGCCAGCCGGTTCCAGGCACCCTGCTCTGCTGCAGCGGTCGGGGGTAGCTGCTGGTCAGGGACCACAGGGGAGGGCGGGGAAGGCTGAAATCTCTGCACAAACTGGAATGGGCTGTGACTTGTTTGTAAGCCTGTGTGGATCGGTGTGTAGGCATGTGTATATCCCACTGACGGTGCGCCCTCCGCCTGGCACGTGCCCAGCTGGCTCTGCCTGGCGCCTGTGACCACCTCAGCCCTGTGGAAGCTGTTCCCTGCGTGTCTGGGGTGTCTGTGCCTGCAGACACCTCCTGACCCTGCGGGGGTTGTCTTGGTTGTTTGGGGGACTGCAGGGTGCCAGTCAGGCAGAAGTAGGGAAGTCTGGGTTATGGTGTTAACTGGTCCGTCAGGCTGGGGTCCCTGCAGGGAGAAGGGGGTCGCTGTGCCTTATTTTCTGGGCGTAGGAAGGCAATGCTCGAGGGATGAACCTGCAGGGCTAGGGGCCCCGGGGGGACCAGGGTGCCTCCTTCTGCCTGGGGGCAGCAGGTGCCCAGGCTCGGTGCTGTTCTAACTCCAGGAGGGAGAGGCAGGGGCAGACATACCCCTCTACCCACTAGCCTGCCCTGCCGGGTCCGGAGGCCATGGGGCCGACCTCTACCCAGGCAACGACGTCAGCGCCTACCCGCCGCTGCAGACCCGGTCCTTGAATTATTGATGCGCTTGATGGGAGGAATCCAAGCGCGCGACCTGAAGCCCAACTCGGAAGGCCCCCCGCAGCGCTCAAGGTCACGGATGAGGGGAGCCGGACAGGCAGAGAGGACATCAGAGCCCCCTCCCTTGCTGCCGCAGTGCCTCGCACTGGCGCCCACCTGGAGGCGGGGACGGGCTCTGACGTCACCAAGAGCCAATGAGAGCCCTCGGCCCTGGGGATTGGGGGACTCAAAGCGCGTCTGGCTGCGGCCTTTGGGGCGCCCTTCTTGGGGACCTTTGGCCTCTATCAGGATTACCTGGATCTGAACTCCTGGGTCGGGAGGGTGCAGGGAGGTCGGTGGGGGGGTTCAGCCAAGGTCAGTGGGCAACCGGCCTGGTGCTCCCAATGGCCTGTCCAGGCCCAGCCCAGCCCGTCCCCGGGGGGCTGAGCCTTGGTGGTGCAAGCACTGCGACGCATGGGGACCTGGGCGGCCACACCGGGATTGGGAGGGGCAGACACTGCCCTCACACACACACCCCCACGGGGCGGTGGAGATCTGGGAGGACCACGCCCTGGGCCCTGACTTGTGCTCTGCGGGCTAGAGCTGACCCCGCTCCGAGAACTATGCCGCAGGAAGCGCACTGCAGCTCTTGTGCTGTGGATGCCCTCTCCTGCCCCCAGCCCACCCTCCATAGCACCGAGCGCCCCTCCTGCCCCATCCCACCTTCCTTAGCACTGTGCACTCTTCCTGCCCCAGGCCCTGCCCTCCAGAGCCAACAGAGCATGGGGGGTGGGATGAGGCAGGGCCCCCCAGCAGGGACAGGCACCCTGTGGAGAGGCTGCCTGCTTAGAAGTCTCTTGCATGGAGCTTGATCTCTTCCTCAGAAAAAGCAGCCTGAGGCCGGCACCTGGCAAGGCCCCCCCTCTGCCTTCTCGGAACTTGGCCTTGGGCAAGTCAGTTCTTTCCCAGCCTCAGGTCCCTCCTCTGTGAGGATAAATAAGAAGATACATGAAAAGTGTCTGGTCAGTGGTCAGCGAGCAGGAAGTGTTCCTTGTCTTGACAGCCCTGCAGGAGGACAGGCCTGGGCCGTGGGGAGGCTGTGGTGGACTCGGGCCCGCCTGGAGGACTCCCAGAAGTGTGGCTCCCGGGGCGCAGCCTCGAGCCACAGGGTTGGCACTGCCTTGCCTCTCCCCACTGGAGACAGGCCTCGACAGTGGTCCTCTGAGCCCAGACCCAAGAAGGCCAGTCCCCAAGAAGATGTTTCCGGCCTGAGTCTCCACTTTCCTGTCGGAGGCAAGAACTTAGGTTGTCTCTGAATCTGAGCATCCTAGTGTCCTCCACCTGAAAGATGGGGAAAAGAGCTCCTTCTCTCTTGCATAACACCTGGCACACAGTAGATGCTCGGTCACATCTGACTGTCCTTGACCCTAGCCCCACCTCCAACTCCCTGGGGCCACCCCCCTGTAGTTCCCAGGACTCCCCCTGGTGCCAGCAGGGCTGTTTATTCAGCTTTGACAGACCCTCTTGGAGCCTCCCCATGAGTGGCCAAGAGGGAATAGTTTGCAGAAGCACCAGCCAGCAGGGCGCCTCCCCAGGGCTCGGGGATGCACACTCGGCAGATATCAGCTTGTTGAGTTCTCACAGAGTCCTGATAAGGTGGCTCAGGCAGAGGTGGCTGAGGCACAGAGAAGTGCATGCCCTGCTCAGAGTCACACAGTAAGGGCCGGAGCGGGTCTTGAACCTGCAGCATCCAGCTCCTGCTTCCTGAAGAACTGACGACCCTGAGCAGCAAAACCAAAGGCGTGAACACAGGAGGACCCCAGAGTGGCCACTGCAGAAGGCCTTTGGGGAGGGGGTGGGAGTCTAGCCTGAGGGAGGCCTTGGGGATCACGGAGAGGCAGGAGCAAGAGCCTGGAGGTGGAACCAGGGGCAGGTGTCGGGGTGGGAGGCTGGGCTGGCCAGCAAGGGGTCTTTGCCATGGATTCTAGGCGAGCTGTTGAGGCCAGTCCCCTTCAGGAGCTGCGGCCGTTTTGAAGGCTTCTGAGTCGAGGGGGAACACGATGAGGGCGGGACTCAGTGGGGATGGTAGAGCTGTCCTGGAGGGGCTGCAGTGAGATGGGGAAAATGGGCTTCACTGGACCCTGGAGGCCTGAGTGCAGCAGGGCCTGAGCCTGGGCCTGGGCAGCGGCAGCTCGTCCCACTGGCTGGTTTGCAGAGGAGACCAGAACTTTCACGTGCAGACCAGTTCACGTTGCCCCTGTGCTGAACAGCCTTGGGAAGGGGTGCTCCCTCTGGTCTGTCCTCTCTGGGGGTGGCTGGGGGGGGGGTGAGAAGGGGATGCCCCACCCTATGGGGGTGAAAGTCCCGCCAGAGGCCCAGCAGCCCCCAGGCTGCGCCACAGCATCGTTTCCCGGAAGAGCCAGGAGTGGGGGCTGCCCGGAGTGTCCAGCGCTGTCTCTCCCCTCCAGGAGCACGACATTGAGACGCCTTACGGCCTTCTGCACGTGGTGATCCGGGGCTCCCCCAAGGGGAACCGCCCGGCCATCCTCACCTACCATGACGTGGGTCTCAACCGTAAGTGCGCCTCAGCATCGTTTGGCCCTCCACTGCCTCGAGTCTCCCGGAACAGTGGGGCCCCCCTCCCTCCCCACAGATCCCCGTAGATCCCCACTCACGCTTAGCTCTGTGCCCCTACCCATTTGGGTCTCGGTTTCCCCGCTGAACCATGAGGCTGATCGCCTCTGCCTCGACCTCCCTTTCAGCATCCATGGTCCTCCCTCCCTGCCTCTCCCGGCTCAGCCACAGCTGAGAGCGTTGTCTTTGCAGACAAGCTGTGCTTCAATACCTTCTTCAACTTTGAGGACATGCAGGAGATCACCAAGCACTTCGTGGTGTGTCACGTGGATGCCCCCGGTCAGCAGGTGGGGGCGTCGCAGTTTCCTCAGGGGTAGGTACCTGGAGCGACCCGCCCCCCCCAGCTTTCCCCAGCCCTGTACCCCCGGCTGCACTGGGCCTGACCTCCTGCTCTGCCTGCAGGTACCAGTTCCCCTCCATGGAGCAGCTAGCCGCCATGCTCCCCAGTGTGGTGCAGCACTTTGGGTGAGTCCTCGCACAGCCCTGCCCTGCCCCTGTGCTGGGGGCCAGGGGGCGCCCACCATCTCCGCAGAGCCAGCAGGCTCTAGCTGAGCGCTGAGGGCTATGGGTGGGTCCGCTGTGGATGGCAATCATGGGAAACCCCTAGAGTGACCAGCCATGCTCTCTGTCAGGTTCAAGTACGTGATTGGCATTGGAGTGGGAGCCGGAGCCTACGTGCTGGCCAAGTTTGCAGTGAGTCTCTCCACCGGCCCCCGTAACTAATCCCAGGACTGGTCTCTCCCAGGGGCAACCCCACAGGAACTTTCCTTCCTCTCTTCCTTTCCTCCTCCCCCTACTTCCTCTTCACTTAGGAAAGTCCTTTTTTCTTTTTTTCCTCCAAGGAAATTAACTTTAAAAAAAAAAAAAAGGTTACATTTTCTAAACAATTCCTTAAAACACTATGCGTCATAAGTTGCTTCAACCATTATCCAAAACCAAACTTTCCCTTAGCAACAAACTATACAACTAATTACTCCAGCCACTAAATAAGGATTATCCTACTCACTCATTCACTAATTAGGGTAATACTTAAACATGAATCATTTTTTAATCTAAAATTACACGTATGTTAAGTTTGCGAGGTTTAAAGTCAGGTTTCAGAAACATCATGTCGGGTGGGAGCTCACAAGCTTTCCATCTCTAAAAGCAAAAACTTAATTTTTAGGATTCAAAGTATTTCTTTCTTCAAAAAAAACAAAACTGACTAAGAATTTTCAACTCCAATTTCCACTGCAGTACTTAACCACTTTGTTAACTGTCAACTATTCCCAGTCACCCCAGACAACCTTGACATGACCTCAGTATTGTATATATATATCACCATTTTCCCCTAAACACAGGCAGACAGTCGAACAGAAAACTCGAATCTCTTTTACAAGGTCTAACACAAAACAGGCTTTGGAAAGGTCAGTTTCTTAATATCACTAGGATTTTTTCTATGAAAGCAAAGAAACAAAATATTTCATTGAAGATGTTTAATCTTTAGTGTTGCAACAGTAGCCTCTTCAAAGATATATTAAAGGGGCTGAAAAACAGTGATATCGGCATAGATTCCAAATAAAAGGGTTTTGAAAGGTTCCAGCTGGGGAGGAGGATGAGCAGGGGCGCTGGAAGGGGCCCCAGGCAAGTTCCCAGCTGAAGGCACTTGGTTATCAGTGGTACCTTGAAGCCCTTACAGAGCGCCGCCTTCTCTTCAGATCCTAGCAACCGCCTGTGAGAGGGGCAGGGCCAGAATTTTACAGTCCGTTTTCCAGGTGGGAAGACTGGGGCTCCCTGCACCCTGCTCCGCCCCGCAAGCCCTGTCTCCCTGTCCCGGCAGCTCATCTTCCCCGACCTGGTGGAGGGGCTGGTGCTGATCAACATCGACCCCAACGGCAAAGGCTGGATCGACTGGGCGGCCACCAAGGTGAGCGCGGTCCGCCTGGAAGGGGTGGGGTGGGGCGGTGCGGTGCGGGGCGTCCCTCACACTGGCTCCGCCTCGGCCCGCAGCTCTCCAGCCTGACCAGCACTTTACCCGACACGGTGCTCTCCCACCTCTTCAGGCAGGTAAGGGGGCGGGGCCGTCCTCACGCAGGAGCAGGAGCGGCCGGGCTGGGACTCTCCCGAGGGCCTGGTTCTGCCCCCTCGCGGGGGGTACCCGGGGTTTCTGCCCCCGCTCCCGGCCGGGCAGGAGCAAGAGGGTGGCGGGGTGATGGGGCATCAGACATGCCTCACCCCTACCCCGGGAACAGCCGCGAAACTGCAGCACCCGAGACAGACTGGGGAGACGGATGGGGCGGGGTCCCCTGCCCTCCCAAGGCCGTGGGCTCCCCCCCCCCACTCTTCCCCCTCCCGCAGCACCCGAGACAGACTGGGGAGACGGATGGGGCGGGGTCCCCTGCCCTCCCAAGGCCGTGGGCTCCCCCCCCCACTCTTCCCCCTCCCGCCTCCCTCCCCACCACTGGGGCAGGGGCCGCTCAGGGCAGAGATGCCCCCTCTGAGCCAGTCCCCCTCTGTGTCTCCCCACCGCCCTGCCGCGCGTGCGCTCATCCCCCGTCCCCGGGGCCCAGGAGGAGCTGGTGAGCAACACAGAATTGGTGCAGAGCTACCGGCAGCAGATCGCGAATGTGGTGAACCAGGCCAACCTGCAGCTCTTCTGGAACATGTACAACAGGTGTGGGCGGCTCGGGTCCCAGCTGGCGGCACCAGGACGGGAGCGTTCACGCAGTTGGGGGACCCCCCCCTCCCCGGTACAGCTGCCCACGGCTGGCAACACACTCTCCCAGTTCGTAGATGAGTGGACCGATGAGCCTCCGAGAGGGGTGACCTCTTGCCCAGGGTCACACCCCGCGAGGGGCAGAGGGGGAGCAGGGCTCTTCCACTCCTCCCCCTGCCTTGGGCGTTGCCAGCGGGAGCAGCAGGGGATGTGGGCGCCACCCGCTGCCCCCACTGCCCTGAGCCTCAGTGCTGACATCCGTAAGTTGAGAGGAGGTTGGATTAAGTGCTCCTTGGAGCCCCTTAGGGGTTGTCCTGCAGGGGAGTGGCCAGGGCCCCCCCCCCCCCCCGCTGGCCTGCCCCTCCTTCTCTTTCTCCTACAAATATTTACGGAACGCCTGCTGTGTGCATGGTGCTGGAGAAACACTGGAGAAGGAGGGAAGCCCCGGCCGGCCTGCCTCTAAGGCGCGGGACTCCCATCACAGGTGGTGGTGCACAGCCCGTGATGAGAGCCAAATGTGAGGGCCCACCTGGCATGACTTGGGGGGGTCCCGGAAGAAGTCACATGAGGGGAACCCTCAGGCCCCTACTTATGCAGAACAGGTCTCTTGTCTCCGCATTTTACCAATGGCATGTGTGAGGCTTTGTCTCACCGTTGAGACACTAGAGCGTAAGCCCCAAATCTGGGGCCAGCCTGGCACCTCCAGGGATGTTGGGCCATAATTGCCATGTGGAGGGATGGGGTTGAAATACGGCAGTGTCAGGCTTGGGGACATTCCCCAACGCCCCGCCCCGGGATCCAGTCCTGGGATGCCCACCTCCGCCTCTCCCTGCAGCCGCAGAGACCTGGACATTAACCGGCCTGGAACAGTGCCCAACGCCAAGACGCTCCGGTGAGTGCCCTGCCCCCTCCAGCCTGCCCGGCCTTTGTAACCCCCTCTCCGGTGCCCAGGCCAGACAGCCCTTCTCCTCTGTGTCTGCAGCTGCCCTGTGATGCTGGTGGTCGGGGATAACGCACCTGCCGAGGAGGGGGTGGTGAGTGAGGGATTGTGCCCCGGTGCCAGTGGGTGGCAGGGGCAAAGGGGTCACTGGCTCCTGGCCAACGGGGCCAATTCCTGACCCTGCCCCGGGAAGCCTCGGGGGGACGCCGGATGGTGGGCTTCTCATCCCACTTCCCCACCATCTTGCCGGGCACCAGTGCCTGAGACAGCCCCCATCCTTCAGGTGAGGGAGGCCCGGAGACAGGAGGGGCCTGGGGCCAGGACCGGGCCACCTGATTGCCCCACCCTACCCCTCCCTGCAGCACGGCAGCCCCTCCGCACTCTTCTCCATCGATTTTAGGCCCAGAGACTAAGATCTCTCTTTTCTCTAAAACTGGATTCATTTGTTATGAAATAAGCAATTCATGAGCACAGCAATGGTCCCCCTTTGACCATCACATGCATCCATTATGTTTGGGGATCATGTGTCACCTCTCCTGTTGGAACTCTGAGGGCAGGCACCCCGGGCTGTTTCATGTACCCCCAGAGGGTCAGGGGTCCAGGAGTGCCCAGGGAAGCCCCCAGCGTGCACCCAAACTACGACACCCTCCGTGTGCCTGAGGGCTTCGGGGAGCAGGGCTGTGGGCTGCGCCTGCCATCTCGACCCAGGCAGGGTCAGGGCTTCAGAGTCTCCTGCTGACCCTTGGCCCTCCCTCACTTCTGACGCCCGACTTCTGGGGTCCCTTGTGCTTTCCCAGCCTCCCCCGCCAAGGTGGCCCTGGCTCGCTGTGAGGCCACTGCCCAGCCCCTGCCCCCAGCCCAGCAGCAGTTGTGAGTGCAGTAGAGGGTCTCAGGCCCTCAGGGGGCTGCTTCCTGATCCCCAGGGCCTTGGCCTTGCCAAGGTGCCTATGTCTGCCCCCTGCACTCCCTCCCTCGCCTGTAGAGCCTCGCAGCTCTGGGGATAGACCCTCCCTTAGCATCTGGGGCAGGGGGGACGCCTGATAGCCCTCGGGCGCCTCACTCTGCTGAAGCCCGTTCCTTGTCCCCAGGTCGAGTGCAACTCCAAACTGGATCCAACCACCACGACCTTCCTGAAGGTGAGGCCCTCCTCCCCACCCTGGGCCCAGCCACAGGGAGGGGCCTGCCTGGGGTCCCAGCCAAGGCGGGAGCAGGACGGTGTGTCTGGTCAGGGGAGCCTGTCCAGGTGTGCCAGGGACAGGCAGGGTGTGGTGTGAGGGGGCCCCTGCTCAGCTCACCCCCCTCTCTCCCCTGCAGATGGCAGATTCCGGGGGGCTCCCCCAGGTCACACAGGTGAGACTCTTGGCCCTCCCTCCATCCCTTACCTGGCCAGGGGTTGGGGAAGTCTCCCCTCTCCCTGAATCCCAGGCAGCCAAACAAAGCATGTACCTGTCCCTCGTCCTGCAGCCCGGGAAGCTGACTGAAGCCTTCAAATACTTCCTGCAAGGCATGGGCTACAGTAAGTATACCTCCACCGCGCCCTGCCCTAGAGACTGGGGGGCAGGCAGCAAGTTGGGGCTGACGCTGTGCCTGGGGGCCTCTAGGGCATCTCCACCTAGGTTGTAATTTGATTGTCCCAGGCCAGGTCCTGCCCTTGGGGAGGCTTTGGGGCACTGTTCTCCTGACAGGGCTGGGCCTTTTGGGGTGGGGGACTGTTCTCCCAGCTCTGGGGAGCAGGGCCCGGGGCTGAGTCCTGCCGGGGAAGCCTGCCTAGGGGTGGGTCACCCACACCACCCAGCGCCTGCTGGGCCTACAGCACCTGAGAAGGGCTGAGAAGATGCCGGATGGTACCAGGGGCATCAGAGGAGTGGACTTGGAGTCTGGGGACTGGGGAAGGCATGTGAGGCCATCTGGGTGTTAGGAGAGCTGAAGGCAGCCAAACTGGGAGTGGCATATCTGAAGACCCTGAGGAAAGAGGGGTGGAACTGGCTCCCTGCCCGCCCCCGACTTCCCCTCGTGCGGGGGTGAGACACTGCTCGGGAGCGCCACCAGCGCACGTGCCCCCCTGGTGACACACGTGTATCTCCTCAGTTCCTTCCATCTCCCCGCCTTGCGCCTGGCTCTCCTCCTGGAAGCGAACTTCCTCTGCCCGAATTTTTCCTCGCCCCAGACCTCAGCCTCTGGAGCTTGTGCCTTCTGGGGAGGACAGGCCTGTGGGGGAAGGCTGGGGCCAGCCAGGAACAGAACTCCACCCCCCACCCCCAGGGGACCGGGGCCCCCTGCCAGCCTGTCTGTTGAGAAGTAGGGCAGCAAGAGGCCAAGACCCACAGTGAGACCCAGCAGGGGCTCTGAGGCTGGGCCCTGAGCCCAGGAAGTGCCTGGCGGACACTGCTGGGGCGGGTGGGTGAGTGGTAATTGTCACGGGGCTGGGACCCGTCCTCAGGGCCCCGGGACAAATACCACCAGGTAGCCCAAGAGCTGGGAAGGAGTTGGGAGGTCATACGGGCCTCCCGCATTCTGTCCACGGGGAGAGTGAGCCCCAGCACAATGGAGAGGGTGCTGGCACTAGGTTATAGGCCCTGAAGGCTTTGTGGGCGTGAGCCCCCAGTGCCGCAGCTCAGGCTGGAGAATCAGGGGGTGAGACGAGCACCCCACCCTGCTCTCCCGACTCCTAGGGCCAGACTGACATCAGTCAGTGCTGTGGTTCCTTCTGTGGCCGCTGCTTCGGTGGGTGGGCAGGAGTGGGCTTCCTGAGGCTCTGGCCCTGCCCCCAGCCTGCTCTGTGCCTTCCTCTCCTCTCTGACCCATCTCGATGCCCTCACCTCGCCGGACCTCCTCTTCACCCGTGTTCTGTCTCCCCAACCCTGCCCCTCTGGCTCTGTCTTCTCTCTTAGTTGCATACTTGAAGGACCGAAGGCTGAGTGGAGGAGCAGGTAGCCCCGCACCCCCTCCCCTAATGCATGGGCCGCCCCCGTCCTGCCTCCTCCCCCCTGCCACCCCAGGATCCCCTGCTCCTTCCTCTGTGCAGTGCTGCAGCCAGGCCGCATCTTGCCATGGGAACTTCTTGTGTCCTGCTCTTCCGTGGGCTCTGTCCCATTTAGGGCTCCAGATTGGCTGGGTTTTAGATCACCCTTGCTTCTAGGTTGCCATGGCCCCGTGGCTTCCAGAACTCTGGCAGTTGGAACCAGAACTTCTCAGAGGTGTCGGCCCTGGGGTCAGGGGCAAGCCATGCCTGAGTTGGACAGGTGGCTAGTTGAGGTCAGGAAGGTGGAATTTGCTCCCTGCAAGTCTCGCTTGTGAAACTCTACATAAGGGCAGAAACAGGATTTAGGGCAGTCTGGGGCCGTCACACCTTGCCCTTCTTTCCAGAACTGGTCTCATTCCTCCTGCCCCATCATCCTCTTGAGGGAGGCAGAGTTGGAAATAATGTCCCGTGCTTGCCCCAGCTCGAGGACACCCGGTCAGCTGCCACCCCATTTTGGCCACAGCTCTGGCCAGCTCTTGTGAGGAGGGTCCTGCCGGCCTCTGTGGCCCCCCCGCCCCTTTGGCTCACTCCCTGTCGCTGGCGTTGCATGCCTGGGGCTTGACAGAGCAAATGTAGAGCCCTGGCTTGGGATGAGCCTCCATGCCTTCGTCGGAAGAACAGGTCTCGCTGGCCGCTTTGCTTGCGTAAATCCTTCTCCCGCCTGCCTGCGCCCGGCCCCGCCTGCCGGTCCTCACCCCCGATGCCCTCTCTGTCTGCAGTGCCCTCGGCCAGCATGACCCGTCTCGCCCGCTCTCGCACCTCGTCCCTCACCAGCGCCAGCTCGGTGGACGGCAGCCGCCCGCAGGCCTGCACCCACTCAGAGAGCAGTGAGGGGCTGGGCCAGGTCAACCACACCATGGAGGTGTCCTGTTGAAGCCCTTGGTCCCACGAAGATGCTCACCTGCCCCCCAACCTGCATCGACGTCCCACTGCCATCCTCGCGCAGCTCATTTCCCCTTTAGTTTATTTTTGCGAGGGCGAAGGGGAGGAAATGGGGTTACTTTTCTTTTGTTTAAAAAGATGAGGGGATCCGTCCTAGATGCTGCGGTGGAACAGTCTCCAGATGGTTTGAGGGGCTAACTCCTCCCCTACCCCACCCCCTCCCTCACCTCGTTAACTTGGCTGACTTAGACCCTCTCTTCCAGTTCCCCAAGGCCCAGGCACGGTCAGGGCAGGGCTCCAGGGAAGAAGGAGATTAGCTAAGGAAAGACTTTGAGTCCTTCTCTGGCCAGGATCCAGGATAATATCCTGAATTAAAGAAAGCATGGGTTGACCCCCTCAGGCAGGCAGGTTTGAAGGTGGGATGGGGTTTTGAGGTGGTAGGTGCTGGGACAGCAGGAACACAGGGTCCAGCTCAGTCACTGGCGTGAGAACCAGGAGACAGCAGCAGGGAGCACTCAGAGGCAGGAGCCCGGCAGCCCTGCAGGCCCCTTTCCCACCCCCGAGCCCCACCATCAAGCACATCTGTTTCTGACTTTAGCACCCGTGACAATCATCTGAACAGTAGCCACAAGGGGGCGCTTCTACCAGACAGCAGTTTTCCTGGTGCTCTCTGGGTGGGCCTGGTGCTGTAGGGCCAGGCAGGTAGGGGCTGAAAGGGGTTTCTCTGCCCAAGGAAGACAGAACATAGAGGACCTTGAGGGCAGGAACCCCACAGACTGTCCCTTCCAGCCCACAGTCTGCCGCCTCCTGGCCCTGTCCCGTTTCTGAGCTAAGGTCCTGAGGCAGAAAGTCACCTGGTCCTCTGCCTCTAGGGAGCTGACTAGGGCTGAGGTTAAAGGCTGGGATAGCCTCTGAGTGTTGGGTGCGCCTCTGAGAACTTCGTGGTGACTGCCTTTGGAAGCCAGCAGGCAGTGGTGGCTCAGAGTTCCTATAGAGTTCCCCCAGAGACCCCCTTTTCACCCCTAGGTTCCATGGAGGACAACTTAATCAGCAGCAGCATGGCCAAGGCCATTGGAAACATTTCTAGGGAGAGGTCTAGTCAAGCTATGCCAATGTTTCACATAGACATCACTGAGAGAGTTCATTTGGAGAAAACCGGCCCAAGATAGCAGGACTTGGCAGTCCCAAATCACCACGCTAGCCAGTTGGAGTAGGCTCAGGCTGGGGCTTGCTGGGTCCTGGGGTGGGAGGTGACGTTCCCTGAAGTGAACAAGGGCCCGGCAGAGGAGAAAGGCTCCCCACACACCCCAGCCCCTTCCAGCCAGCTGAAGCCCAGGGCTGTGCCATATACTTCCTGTTCATCCACCTTACTGGGTAGAATCTCCTGGCCCAGGAACCAGAAGCCATTTGTCTCTGAGACTAAATCAGTTGCCACAAGCCCAAGAAAAAAGTAAAAGCCACAAGTAAAAAAGAGGAGAGAGCAATGAAAAAGGCAGGGCTGTGGAGGGTGGGTGTGTGTGTGTGGGGCTGAGGGGACACCTGCTTCCACATTTCCTCGGCACACATCACCCCCTTCTGTCATCTTAAGCCATTATAGAGCCCAGTGGAGTGTTAGTCTGTTAGTTATATTCACTCACATGCTTCCTTTGAATATAGAATGTGACTGTTTGAAAAGCTGGTAGAATTAATCCCTCTTACTGTAGATAGCGCTGTGAATCTTGGATTTTTTTTCCCGTGTTCTTTCAGATGAGATCTATAAATATCTATACATTATATATATATGTATATTGGGTACTCCGGCGTGTGGCTTTCCATCGGAGGTTGTGTCTTCTTTGGTCAAAGTGAACTATTAATGGAATTTGTTATTTTCTTCTCTGTACAAAGTGAAGAGCCTACTTTTGTGTATTCTGGTGCCTGATGTCATGAGACTTTGAGGTGACAAAATGTAAAACAAAAACCCTTGTCAACGTAGAAAGAGTTAACTGTGCTGAAAAACTAATAAAGAAACTAAGAAGAATTTGAGTATGGTGATGCCATGCCCATCGTGAGAAGCTTCGGAAGAGACAGAATGTTTAAGCTGGTGAGGCTGGTGCTTCTTGGGTTTAGTTGGGGTTGACCGTTCAGAGTGAAGACAGGCATTTCCATCTATCTCTGTATTTCCATATCTTGTCACATTATCTTACCAATCCTTACATTAATTCCATAGGGTAGATACTAATTATCTTAGTTTCACAGTTGAGGAAACTGAATTTGCCCTTATTAATAAGAGGCCAAGCTGGGAGGTTGCCTTGACAGTATTTGACTTCAAAACCCAGACCTGTAACCTCTATGTTCGCTGCCTCATTTTCTTAAATTTAACGGCATGCTATTTCCCCATGTTTAACCACCATTTCTGATTCATTTACTCAGCCATTTATCCAATAAATAGATATTGAGTTCCTGCTGTGTGTCAGCAACTAAAGAAGCAAGTAAATAAGCCCCTCCATGTGCTATGCAGAAGATGAAAAACTGAGCGGGTCGATTCTATCAATAGTTCTGGGAGCCCTGACCACACCACTCCGAAACACGTGCACAAACTGCTCTAATTGCGCTCCCAGCCGGCCTCCCGCGAGGCCTTCCCTTCTCATCCAGAAACGGGATTTTGCACTTCAACCGGACTTCTACCCCGAGGGGTTTCAGCTGTCACAGACCAAGACTGGGAAGGGTTGTGCCTGGCTCAGACCAGGCTCAAGGCGGCAAGGGGACACATCTTCCTGCACCCGGCGGCACGTTTTCTAAACCCAAGTGGGGAGACCCGGCCTCAAGGATGTCCTCAAGGATGTTCTCAGCAGGGGTGGTACGACCAGGTGCAAACCCCCGCTCGTCTTCCGCGTGGAAGTCGAAACGAACGTCACGTGGTCCTGGGGCGGGAACATAGGCCCCGCCCCTGAGAGTCCTGCCCCCGGACGCCGGAAGCGCCTGCGCGGGGCTGCGGAGTCGCGGGGCTGTGCGCCCTTGGACCATGGCGACCCAGGCGAAGCGCCGGCGGGTGAGTTGTGGCGGCAGACGCAGGCACACCCCTCTCCGCCGCGCCTCGCCGCTCCCCGGTCCGCAGCGCCGTCCCGCACGCGGCTGCGCGGCCTGCCGCGGGTCACTTGCCGCGCTCCACATCCCCTCCCCCAACCCTGGCCCTTTCTCCGTGCGCGCGCGCCGCCTTCTTCTCCGCCCCCAGCGAGCTCTTCCGGGCGGGGCAACGCCACTGCGCTTGCTTATCTCAGGTGGCAGGGCTTGTGGGCTGCGAGGACCCGACCCCGGTGGCCGGCTTCCTGAGCTGGTGCCGGCGGGTGGGACTGGAGCTGAGTCCCAAGGTGAGTGGGGGGCGGGGTGGAGGCGGGCGCGGCGGGGAAGCGGGCGCTGTCTAGCTCTGACCGGCCGCTCTCCCTGCTCAGGTGGCGGTGAGCCGGCAGGGCACGGTGGCCGGCTACGGCATGGTGGCCCGGGAGAGCGTGCAGCCCGGGGAGCTGCTGTTCGCGGTGCCGCGGGCCGCACTCCTGTCGCAGCACACCTGCTCAATCAGCGGCCTGCTGGAGCGAGGTGGGCACGCCGGCGGGCTGGGACGCCGAGGCGGGCCTGCGGGACCGGCCGGGGCCCTAACCTCTTTGTCTCCCTCAGAGCGAGGCGCGCTGCAGAGCCAGTCGGGATGGGTGCCGCTGCTGCTGGCGCTGCTCCACGAGCTGCAGGCCCCGGCCTCGCCCTGGAGCCCCTACTTTGCGCTGTGGCCCGAGCTGGGCCGCTTGGAGCACCCCATGTTCTGGTGAGAGCCGCAGGAGGGGCAGCACCGTAGGTAGCCTGGCTCGAACCGCCCTGCTCTTGGGACACGGGTCCCAAGCGCTAGTCCCGGTAGATGGTGTGAAGAACCTGGGTGGGGGTGTCACTGCAGGCCAGAGGAGGAGCGCCGGCGATTGCTGCAGGGCACCGGCGTACCCGAGGCCGTGGAGAAGGATTTGGCCAGCATCCGCAGCGAGTATTATTCCATCGTGCTGCCCTTCATGGAAGCCCACCCCGATCTTTTCAGCCCCAGGGTTCGCTCTCTGGAACTGTACCGCCAGCTCGTGGCTCTTGTGATGGCCTACAGGTCAGTGAGCGGAGCCTTAAAAAGGACCCCTGTTTTTAGAACTCTATTGAGGGAGCAGAAGGGAAAAAACAGTGAACCCCACTCGCCTCTCACCCTGCACTGGGCTTTAGCAAAGTTCTCTCTGTGGCAGCTTTCAAGAACCACTGGAGGAAGAGGATGATGAAAAGGAGCCAAACTCCCCTTTGATGGTGCCTGCTGCAGACGTACTAAACCACTTAGCCAATCACAATGCCAATCTAGAATACTCTCCAGTGAGTGGATCTGTCCCAGTTCTTGTTCTTATGTGCACTGATGATTGGGCATTTGATTCAAACCGGTGTGTGACTTATGCTGGCCTGGCAGTTGAGCTAAACAGGCTCCATTCTCCTCAGTAATACTAAGAACGTGTAGGTGGAATTACCTCCTCCTCTGTGTACTTTTGCGTATTCCACTGAAATCCTCTGAACATAAAACATCTCAAAACCTTCCAAGAAAGCTGGGGTTAATCCTCTGATAAACCTTGCACCCTCAATGATTTGGTTCTATAGGTTGCTTGTTCTGTGCAGTGCCAGTGAACCAAGATTGTTTCCGGGCCCTGTGGACAGCAGTCTGGAACAGCCATAGTGTCAATACTTTTCAGAAGAGGGGATGTTTGTAAGACCGGTTTAAGATGATACCAAGGCTGTGTTTGGATCAATTCTATTTGCTAAGTGGAAAGTTGCAAAAAAAAAAGATATGTTTATGGAATTAAAAATTAGGAAATGGTTTAAAATTATTTTTGGCCATGTTGGGTCTGTTGCTGCATGCAGGCTTTCTCTAGTTGCAGCATGCAGGGGGCTACTGTTCGTTGTTGGTGCGTGGGCATCTCATTGCGGAGGACAGGCTCTAGGCACACGGGCTCAGTAGTTGTGGCTCACGGGCTCTAGAGTGCAGGCTCAGTAGTTGTGGTGCACGGGCTTAGTTGCTCCGTGGCACGTAGGATCTTCCCGGACCAGGGATCGAACCCGTGTCCCCTGCATTGGCAGGCAGATTCTTAACCACTGTGCCACCAGGGAAGTCCCTGGCTATTACTTTTAAAAGCTTGTGTCCATTTGCTGTTCCTACTTTGATCTGGGTTTTTTGGTTTTTGTTTTTGATTTTTTGCTACACTGTGCAGAGCCTAGTTCCCTGCTCAGGGATTGAACCAGGGCCCCAGCAGTCTCAACCACTGGGCTGCAGGGAAGTCCCTAATTCATTTCTGTAAAGCTAGAAACTTTTTTTTTTTTTTTTTTTTTTTTTTTGGCTATGTCACCACTGTGCCACCAGGGAAGTCCCTGGCTATTACTTTTAAAAGCTTGTGTCCATTTGCTGTTCCTACTTTGATCTGGGTTTTTTGGTTTTTGTTTTTGATTTTTTGCTACACTGTGCAGAGCCTAGTTCCCTGCTCAGGGATTGAACCAGGGCCCCAGCAGTCTCAACCACTGGGCTGCAGGGAAGTCCCTAATTCATTTCTGTAAAGCTAGCAACTTTTTTTTTTGGCTATGTCGGGTCTTAGTTGTGTCACACGGGCTCTTTGTTGCTGTGCACAGGCTTCTCTCTAGTTGTGGTGTGTGGGCTTAGTTGCCCCGTGGCATGTGATGGGATCTTAGTTCCCTCACCAGGGATTGAACCTGTGTCCCCTGCATTGGAAGGTGGATTCTTAAACACTGGACCACCAGAAGTCCCCAACCAAAGCTAGCAACTTTTTAAGTGTTTGTGAGATGACTGAGCGGAGATTACCTACTAAACCATTGGGATGACCTTTGACCTTTGTAAGCCTCACCACTTTTATTCTACAGTACAGGATCTTAGTAAGAACTAAAGGTAGAATGTTGGTATAGTGTCAGTCCCATCACTGAACTATACCTGCTGGAGGGAACTGTACCCTCCTAGGAGGGAAGTAATCTTCACGAGGCGGGCCTGGGAAGGGCCTGGCCCCAGTTTCTCCCTTCCACCCCAGAATTGTCTTCGGATGGTGGCCACTCAGCCCATTCCTGAAGGCCATGAGATTTTCAACACTTACGGGCAAATGGCTAACTGGCAGTTGATTCACATGTATGGTTTTGCTGAACCGTATCCTGACAACACGGATGACACGGCTGACATTCAGATGGTGACGGTTCGTGAAGCAGCATTACAGGGTGAGTGATTAAACCTTGGACACTGGTGTATGTCTCCATCCCCCTGCCCCAGGTGCTCTGCCAATAGTAGTTGCTCCCTTTTTGTAGACTAAGGAGAAATGAGCTCTTGGGTATACTGACTTTCACACCAGTACTTTCTGTCTACAGGAACAAAAGTTGAAGCTGAAAGGCTCCTACTGTATGAACGCTGGGATTTCTTATGCAAACTGGAGATGGTAGGGGAAGAGGGAGCCTTTGTGATTGGGCGGGAGGAGGTGCTGACAGAAGAGGAACTGGCCATGACACTCAAGGTAAATGCTCAAAATAAGTATTTAGATCTAGGTGCGAGGAAAAGTGGCATGGATGGAGAGGACACTTAAATACTGTCAAGATAGGTTGGCTTCTCTAAATCAATTCCGGAAATACGCAAGTAAAGGGCCCCATGGTTGCTTCTAGGTACTGTGCATGCCTGCTGAGGAGTTCAGAGAATTTAAAGAACAGGATGGATGGGGAGATGATAAAAGGGAAGAGGACAGCCTGACAATCACAAATATCCCCAAACTCAAAGCATCATGGAGACGGCTTCTTCGGGACAGTGTTTTGTTGACCCTGCAAACCTATGCCACAGACTTGAAAACTGAGCAAGATTTACTCAGTAGTAAGGAGGTCTACGCCACACTCAGCTGGAGGGAACAGCAAGCCTTACAGGTTCGTTATGGTCAGAAGATGATCTTACACCAATTATTGGAACTGACAAATTAGCAGGTTCCCTTTTTCCTGAAGAATGTCCAGGAGAAGAACTCTCTAAGCTGGTACACACTGATGCTTGAAAAGGAGGATAATTTGGACCTTTTGTTTTGCATTTCATACTAAATACCAAAAGGAAAAGTAGCAAAACTGTTGTCTAGGATGAATTCCAAGGTAAGAGTGACATGCTGAAGGATTGGGAACAGTAGACGTGGGAACTGCTGCTTATTGTTATGAACACTAATAAATTTTAGAGCTGTTTGGTTCTCAGTTTGATCCAAAGTTGGCAGAAATGTGATAGGGATACATTTTGTTGTAGTCTGGCATTTAATAACATGGACTTTGAAAGTAGACGTGGTTCAAATCCAGGTCTATTTTGAACAAGTCACTTTCCCTTTTTAACAACTGTTTCCTGTTGGAGGATTTAATAAGCTGTGTCACTGGGACTCTGAGCAATTGTTTAAATTCCTTAAGCAGCCTAGATGGCACAACTTACCCTTAAGACGCCAATGACATTCAAGTCCCTGTGTAAGATTTCTACTGTTTAATCTTGAACCTTCTTTTTGTCCTCTCTGGCCATAAAACTTGAGTCATAAAAGGTAAGGTGTATATATATGTTTTAAATATATACCTACTCCTTTTCTTTTAAAAATTATATCTAACAAACATTGTATAGCAATTATAGTCCAATAAAGATGTTAAAAAATATATATTGAAACACCATGAGGGTAAAGGATGTTTTTAAATGGGCATTTTGAAATTGTTTTTGTTTAATCATAGAAACCTCCAATAATTTTTCACTGTTGGAAAGGAAAAGGAAAACACTACACAAAAATCACTTCCTTGTTTAAAGATGCCAGATTGGTAGTGGGAAAAACCTACCATTCAGCAAAAGTTGGTGTTCCCCAATGGGAAGGCTGGGTGATCCACTTTCCTCCTCACCACCAGCACTGGCTGCTACTGAGAAAGGCACAGTGGACTCGTGTGTGTGTCATGACTTTAATGTTTGTTTGACTACAGTATGCATACACATACAAGAAGTAGGGAAGCTAAAGCCCAGGAACTAGGAAGGCTACAAAATACAACACATGGACCAATACATTTACAAAACATTCAGAATCCTTACAAAAGGGGCTGTATTGGTCCTTTTGACTTTGTTGTTGTTCAGCTTAGTCTGTATGGCCATTCATTGGGATAATGGGGAAGGGCAATTCATAATATTTGGTTCCTTTCTGCACAGTTTACAAGTTATCAGGAGAGAGATGGGGGAACTTTAGGCCTGGTTTGGCTTCCCTTTATAAAAAGAAGTGTCTCAGAGGGCCCAAAGGGATGTGTTCTGCAGCAGAAAAGAGAAAATGATGCTCTGCCAGCAGCCAGCTTTAGATTTGGGGAAGAGGCAAAATAAAAATCTACGGGATCTCAATTGTGAACTCTTCCCATATTTCCTGGCATACCAAATTCTACACATCGACATTTTTTAACAACTCTGATTTTCAAGGTCCCCATCCATATTTAAAAAAAATAAGTCACACAGTATTTAAACTGGCTTTCCTGCTATTCTTTGGGACACCAGGAATGTCAGATGACATGGAGCTAAGCCCCCCGGCCCCAACAAGTGCATGGCATCAGCAGCCTCTTCAATTTTTAAGCTGGGAAGTAGGTACCACCAGTTTATCTACTTTCCTTGGACACATTTTGTACAAACCCAAGAAGTTCCAGACAAAGGTTTTCTCTTTCATATATTTACACAAGTTCAAAATGATATTCACAGCATCTTCTAAATGTTGGCCAGGAGTCAAAAAAAATGCATTTAAATTTGGAACGTGTCCACATAGACAGGAAGCTGACCCAAACAGTAATTGGGGCAGATACCCGAGACCAAAGGGCTGGGAAAGTCAGGAAGAGCTGAAAGAATCTTCAGCCAGTTTATGAACTTGGTACAGTGGGACCTCCAGGCTGACAAATTTACAACAGAGATGTGGTTCCATCTAACTGGCACCTGTCCCTTCCATTACTTGCTGAGCCTGCTTTTGTCCCATGCAGCACTGTGCGACAGACTGGAATAACCTGAAGAATGGAGACAGTTACAAGTTTGTGAGAAAACTTCAGGCCTGACTAAAACCTTGCGTCTTATTTATAATTTTGGTTACTATGGCCTTCTTAATCACCCACCCAAGCTGGAGCCATCAAATGATTCTCATTCTTCTGTGTTAAGAATGGAACAATTTAAAAATTACTTTTAACTCACTTTTCAATTTCTGGGGCACAGTGTACAAACTCGTGGTTCCAGAACTTAAACGCTGGATTTTTAATCAGCTCAATGAAGGTAATAAGAAGACCCCAAGGATGTGGCCTATTTACAATCAACCGTTCCAAAAGAACCCTGGAGAAGGGAAGAAAAGTTAGTCAATGCACAGAGAAACATACAAATTCATGACCACTTCTCCATTTGTGTTTTTTCCTAACACTTTTCCCCTGATTATTACACTACATGCAAAAGTTGTTAGCTTTACAAAAGGCAGGTGGATTAAGTCTTTTCTACAGAATGGTTAAATGCAGGTAGATTCTAGAATTATATAACAAACATGGGTCTGAATCCCTCCTCTTCCCATTACTGAGCCTAGAAGACTAAGTTAAAGGATGATAAATTACATGACACAGAGAAGATAATCACTTAAAGAATACATACTCAATGAAAGTAAATAGGAAATAAGAATTTTACTACTAGTAGTACATGTGTAAATTGGGTGGGATAATTCTTCACATCCTTTGATAAAACCGATTGTACTTCTAAATTTACCCTAAGGATGTAATAAAGCACAAGAACAAAGATTTAAGTTCGAGGAAGTTCACAAAAGCTTTATACAGTCCACAAAATAGGACTTTTACCATCTAAACATCTAATAATAAAAAGTTAATTTTTAGTATATAAACCTAAGGAATACTAATACTCCGAAACTACTATTAGGCGAAAGGGCAAGTTTAACAAGTCTGGTCCAGTTTTTTAAGTTTGTGTATACATCTCTCACTAGGATGTACCCATTTCCTGATCTCCAATGCTGTACATAGTCCAAACAATCTGCAACAGATTCCTAACTATTGTTAGTAAAACACACATATGATCCTGTTATTTCTCCTGCTTAAAACCTTCCAACCCAGAGGGAATGACAAGTCTAAGTTCTTTAACATGGCCTTTAAAAGGCCTGGGTGTTTCAGGAGTGGTTAAATAATGCTAACACCACCACCTGAGAAAAACTCCCAATCTATCAAAATGCTGCGCCTTTTGTTGAAAACTTTTTGTTTCAGCAGTGATTAGTAATTCTCTACTCGTGATTTTTTTTTTGCATCCATCAGACTATCAGGAGGGCAGAACCATGCCCATTTTGTTCACAACTATTTAACACATGTAAGTTGCTCAGTGAACATGGAATGCATAGGGAAAAAAACACTCAGAATTCATAATAAAGGGGAAGAGGCTCCATTTAGAACCCTCTGAAAAACAGACCTCTCTCTTACCTTGTGATCTGTTCTTGGATAGCTTCAGTGTTGGCCTCTGCAAAAAGGTAGAGCATGGTGCAGCTGAAGTAGTGAGTGTGGCTATTTGGGTACCGCAGCTGATTTGCAATTGCATTCAAGAAGAGATACCGACCTAGATATTAAGAAAAACCAGCTTAGTGAGAATTTACTCTGAAAGGCCAAAGTCAGAAGACAAATCATTCTGGCTGGCTGGATTTGCATTTCTGATATAGGTTCTCAAATTATCCTCTGGTTTCAACCAGCGATGCTCAGGGCCCCAAAGAGTTCATTTCTGTGGGTTTTATGTAACTATTTTTCACATTAAAAAAATTGTAGTTAAAAAAATTAGTCAATTTAAAAGTAAGAGACCTACTGCATATTAATATAACCTGTTAATAAAAATTTTAAGTATTTCCCCCCAAGAAACTTAAGAGAGTCACTGTTTCACATTCTGCTGGATTCTCATTTCTGCCCTTATGTTCAATCTGTTCCAGCCAGTACGGTTACTTCATGTGGCCTCTGGAAACCGTCACTGTACACTTGTGACAACATGAGTGTGAAAAAAAGAAAATGTCTTTTTATTATTAAAATAGTCTTAACCCCACAGCCCTCCTCCTTCTTTTTTTAAAAAATATTTATTTATTATGTATTTATTTTGGCTGCACTGGGTCTTAGTTGTGGCATGCCGGCTCCTTAGTTGCTGCATGCATGCGGGATCTAGTTCCCCAACCCGGGATCAAACCAGGGCCCCCCGCATTGGAAGCGTGGAGTCTTACCCACTGGACCACCAGGGAAGTCCCTCACGACCCTTCTATAAGGGTCTTGGGGATAAGCCACTAAGGGTTCCCAGACTATACTTTGAGAAATGCTAGTTTAAACTTTATTGGAATAAGTATTCATTGGATTTGGTTATCTCCCTCTGCTTGACATTACTGAGGTTTGTAAGGCCATCACAGTGAGCTTTAACACTTACTTAAAGGCTATCCACTTTTTTTGTTGGGCTCTGGACGTAATGGTATTCATTTGTGTTAAATCTTGATTTTAAGCTGTCTCAAACGCCCTCCTACAAATAGGCAAGTAGTATATACTCAAAATTAGCCTCTTAAAAATCCATAGCGAAGTTAAAAAAGTAGGCATCCTCCTAAAGTGTATGTGTGTTAGGCTGAGCAGGACTATATCGTTGGTCACCACCTACTATACAGAACACCAAAATTTGTAGTTCAACCAAGCAAGATGCAACCTACAATAGGAATTATACTGTGAACTTTTTTGCAGAGCAGGTAGGGGAAGTTCTATTCATTAATCTTTACACATTTAATATCTAACATATTGCCTGGCAAAGAGGCATCAATAAATGTTGGGATAAAAGGCAGGCTAACAAAAAAAGTAACATGAGCCTATTTTTAAAGAGAGGCTAGTAAAAAGAACATGTTTATTTTCACACTAAAAAAGAAAAATACTACAATCATACACACTGAAATATTAACTGATGTGGTAAGGATTCTGGATGATTTTTTTCCTTTATGCTTTGCTGTGTCTTCTGCATTGAGCAAATACTATCAAATTCAAGATAAAATAACCAACCAGACCCATAACCATATTGACAGAACATTCTCTATTGTGGCTTTAAGTATTTTGGGGACCAGACTGTGACAAAAAGTGCACAAAATTTGACTCTGAGAACTAGCTGGCTTCACTCACCTTCAGTGTCCAAGTCCACAGCCAGGTTCTGGAAGATGTCCATGTGAGCAGAGTGGGTGATCGTGCTCATTGAAGGTGTGCTGCCCTTGTTGTGGATATGTGCAATGGCCTGAGTCCCTACATAGAGCACCAGTGCATTAATGAGCTGGAGGTTGTAGCGATTACCAGGCTCATTGGATACCTAAATGAACAAAACAGAAAGCTCCTGACTTACTGTCACAGAGGACTTAGGCATCGGATTTAGGCACCGATATTTCTAAGAACCCTTTTTATGCCTTTCACAGAAAAGTTGAACTGTTCCCAATATCCTCTGTGACTTAAATTTTAGAAATCTGCTTGAATTTGAGGTTATTTAACAAATACACAGTTCCACAAGGGCAGTTGTATCAACAACAGAAATATGATTTCCCTTGGGAAACCAAAGCTTTGACAGTTAACCAGCACAAAAATAAAGTTTATAAAGTCAAAATATGCACTATCTCACTTATAAAAAAGATTTGGAGAGGGAAAAACATGTGGTTTCTTGGTATGGAAAGACTGGAAAGATAATACAGCTTCAATCAATTTCTATACAGCAAATTGAACCAGAATCCATTTACTTAGAAGAGTCTTGGAGTAGTGGATGATTATCAGCAATCTTTTCTTACAGAAAACCAGTCCATTTCCTGGCTGCCTCTTCCAAGGCTATATAGCTTGTCACTAGTAAAATGTATAATCCAGTTAATCTCATCCAACCATTAAAAACAACAACGTGCTTTACAACCTTTAAAGCAGGTTGAAAAGACTAACTTACAAGAGACCATGCACAGGACTGTGCGTACAAAGTGAAAGACACAACCAAGAGTTTAAGTCAAACCACTTAACCTGTAGGTTGCTGCGCAGATCAGACAGAAAAGTGACAGGTGATCGAGTTTTAAGATAGGAATCCAAATCCTTTTTGAACTGGGGTGGCATCACTCCAGTAAAATTGGTGAGAATGCGGGGTGCGATGTTAATTTCACTCAACATATCCACCTGCCACAAACAAATACAAGAATCATAATCACAAGTATCTGTAGGCCTTAACAGCAAACTGTATCTATGCTAGAAAGTAGTTGGATTGTTTTTCTAAAGTTATACACTTTACATCTTGAAGAGTAATCAATCTTTTTAGGAAATTTTTATTGAAGTACAGCACAATGTTGTGTTAATTTCTGCTATACAGCAGTTATTACTCATCTTTAATTAGAAGAAATAGATTCTTCTAATTAAAGGTACCCATATACAAAATGATAGTAATCTCTCATTCTATACTATTTTCTCATTCTTAAAATAAGGCATGATAGGTACCTTTTGTAGAGAAGTCTAGTTGATACCACTAATTGTGTTTTTCCTGGAATTGGATTTCAAAACAAGAGTACAGAATGAGATTCCTTGCTCACCAAGAGGCCCTAGTCTTTGAAAAGATGCCCCAAGCAGAACAAGACACTGTACTTGCCACTTTAAAAAAAAATGCATGTGAAAAGAAGAGTAAAAAAATACATAAAAATTACAATAGCCATGTCAGGGTGGTATGATTTTTAAAACAGTCCCTTCTCTCCTTCTGATAATTTAAACAAAACACAAGTACACAAATCCAAAACACCTGTGAAATATGACATTACAAGTGTCTATTCTGCAATTCTGTGCCACTGGGGCCACCCAGCAAATGACTGGCCCAATACCTAGGTTGAGGTTCTGTAAATATAGCTAAATTTAATACTGAAAACAGCAACTAGACGAATACTGTGAATCAATATTCAGCAGCAGTACCATACTTTATCAGGCTTAATAACATGACAGCTTCCCCCAAAGAGCACCCTTACCCAACAAATAAATTCTAGGTGTGTGTGCTGGGGACAGCAAATACCCCCACTTACTAGAGCAAGGACTAAAATACTAAGATATAACTTGCTTTTCCTTGAACTGTTTAGAACTTTACCTTCAGATTAGGAGTGAATGGGTCTGGGAGCCTCATGTTTCTTGGGAAGGCACTCAGGATCAGATTTCTTAGCTGGATACAATTAGGTGGGATCACATCACAGAATCCATAATGGTAATCACAAAGGAACTCAGGGAAATCATGCAAAAGAACCAGCAGCACTCTTAAAGTGCCCTATTTTTTAAAAACAAGAAAAACATTGGCTGTTTCTACATTAAGTAAGAAAATGGGAGTAGCATTTTTACTATTATAAATTTAACTGAAGTTAAAAAAAAAGGCAAAAGCATCATATGTATGCAGGCTTTAATTAACACTAGCAATAATATCACAAGTGATTTATCAAAATATCTACATCTGGAAATCATGAAAAACTAGGTACCCAGAGTTTATAATCTTGGATGCATGTGCTAGAAGAGGCCAGACAAAAACAAAAAATAAAAGCAATGATATAAGCTTCTATCTTCAAAAATTAGAAAAAGGACAGCTAATGAAAACCAAAGTAAGTAAAAGAAAAAGAGCAGAAATCAATTTAAAATTTTTTAAAGTATGAGGGTGGAGAATGGAAATCAAAGTTAGACCAGAAGTTGGTTCTCTGAAAAGATTAATAAAACTGATAAACCCTACCAAGACTGATGGAGAAAACACAATACCAGTAGAGGAATGAAAAAGTATCATCACTATAATTCCTACAGATGTGAAAGTTTAAGAGAGTACTATGCAATTTTATGCTAATAAATTTGACAGTTCAGATAAAGTACACAAATTACTTAAAATCCAACTTACCAAAGCCCAAGCAAAAAAAAAGAAAATCTGAATAGTACTTTATAATAAAGAAGTTAAATATGTTGCTAAAACCCTTCCTGCAAAGAAACACTAGGCCTAGATGGCTTTACTGGCAAATCCTTACAAATATTTAAGGAAAAATTAACACTATTCACAATCTTAATAGAAAAAGAGAGACCATTTTCCAACCCTTTCAATGAAACTTAGCGTAACCTTGATACCAAAATGCGACATGAAAATTTAAAAAAAAATCCTAAATAATACAAATGGAAATCAGTGATATATCAAAACCAAATGATCCACAAATGAATATAATGGCAGTTTAAGCTTGTGAAAATTAATGGATTTAAAACACTGACACACACACACACACAAATTACATGATCTTGAGTTCAAGAAAGCATCCAATAAAATTCAATACCCATTTAAATAATTTTAAAACTATCAGCAAATTATGAATAGAAGGGCATTTCCTTAACCAGATAATAATGGTATCTGCAAAACAAAACTACAGATTTACAAAAACATTATACAATTCCACAAAAACATCAGTATCTGGGAATATGTCTAAAGAAAGCATTGCAGAGGAAAATTAAAGACCTAACAACTAAATGGATATATACATGAATTGAAAGGTTCAATATTATTATTAAGATGTCTATTTTCTCCAAACTGATCTACATATTCAGTGCAATCTCAATCTAAATCCTAGCAAGTTTTTGGAAGAAAAGCTGATTACAAAGTTTTTATGGGACTGCAAGTGATACAGAATAGCCAAAATAATGTCACAAGAGAGCAAAGTTGAAGAGGACTTACTCTACCTGATTACACTAGCTTTACAGTAAGTCTTACAATCAAGACAGTTTGGTATTGCCCTAAGAACAGATAAACAGATCAACTAGAGAGGTACCCATACATAAATAGTCAACTATTTTGACACAGGTGCCAAATCAATTGAACAGGAAATGAAGAACTTTAAAAATGGCGCTGAAAAACCTTACCATACTTACTGGGCTGGAGAGTGTAAGGAAGGGTGAGGAAATGAACCTCATTATTCACAAAAATAAAGTTTTCTTTTTAAATATAAATGTAAAAGCCAGAATTAATGGCTTCTTGGGCAGGGGGCAGGCACGTGCAGAACAGAATGCAATTTGAGATTGGCAAAGATTTCTTACCCAAGACACAAAAAGCAACATATAATAAAAGAAGAAAACTGGTAATTTTGACTACATTAAATTTAAAGCTTCTATCCCTCAAAAGACACATTACTTTTTTTTTTGAAGGACATCAGCTCAGCTTTTATTTATTTATTTATTTATGGCTGTGTTGGGTCTTCATTTCTGTGCGAGGGCTTTCTCCAGTTGCGGCAAGTGGGGGCCACTCTTCATCACGGTGCGCGGGCCTCTCAACTATCGCGGCCTCTCTTGTTGCGGAGCACAGGCTCCAGACGCGCAGGCTCAGTAGTTGTGGCTCACGGGCCTAGCTGCTCCGCGGCATGTGGGATCTTCCCAGACCAGGGCTCGAACCCGTGTCCCCTGCACTGGCAGGCAGATTCTCAACCACTGCGCCACCAAGGAAGCCCCACACATTACTTTTAACGGAGTCAAAGGGCAAGCCACAAGAGTAGATGTTTGAATATACATCAACAAAGGGCTTACATCCAGAATACATAAAGAATCCCTGTTAAAATAAATAAGAAAAACCCAGATAATCCAATAGGAATATGAGCACAAGGCTGGAAGAAGAACATCACAAAAGGAGGATACCCAAATGGCCACAAAAATCTCATTAAGAAATCAAGGAAATGCAAATTAAATCCACAATGAGATCCTACTGCACAACTGACAAAATGACTAAAATGAAAAACAATTTCAAGTATGGTAAGGATGGGGAGAAATAGTAATTCTAATGTGCTTCTGGAAGAGTTAATTGGTATACACATATATGAACATATGAATGCCTTATGATCAAGTACTGGTTATGCAAGTATGTCTGATTTTTGTACTTTTCTGAATATATGTTATACTTTAAAAGCTTAATGATAGGGGCATCCCTGGTGGTGCAGTGGTTAAGAATCCACCTGCCAATGCAGGGGACACGGGTTTGAACCCTGGTCCGGGAAGATCCCACATGCCGCAGAGCAACTAAGCCCATGTGCCACAACCATGGAGCCTGCGCTCTACAGCCCACGAGCCACAACTACTGAAGCCCGTGCACTGCAACGAAGAGTAGCCCCTGCTTGACACAACTAGGGAAAGCCCGCGCAGCAACGGAGACCCAACACAGCCAAAAAAAAATTTTATATATATATATATATATATATATATATATACACATACATATATATATATAAAAGCTTAATGATAAAAACAAACATTGGACCTCATATTCCCAACTGAACTGTTTTTAACTGCTTTAAGTGTTAATTATTTTAAATTCAGAACTCAAAATTAATTACCTTGTAGAGGATTTGCATAGGTTTGGTGAGTTCCACATTTCTAAGGAAAGGTGCTAAATATTTGAATAAATCAATCAGTAGCTGTGCATACATAGGCCATCCCTGAAAGAAAGAAATGTATGAGTCATAATTATCCTCAGTCAGCTGCCGTCCTGCCACCAAAAAAGTTGCCCAAGCAGCTACACTGTGACTTTATTATCTTCTTCATATAGCTAGAGAATATGGACATTAGTACCTCTCTTAAAGACTGACTGGCTCGAGAAAGGAGTAAGCAAAATTATGGAGATAATGGGAAATGATATTTGAAACAAACTGGCTCCAGAAACTCCAGGATATATATAGGTCCTTGTGCCTGTAGCAACATTTTAAATAGGGGGAGGAACTTTCAGACAGAACACAAAACACGTAGCCAACTGAGAAACTTGGGTCTGTTCTCTTAAAGTCCTGGATCTCAATCATTTATTTTCCCACTCCCAATTCCCCAACTCCTGGCAAATAACCTCATCCAATTTACAACATTAATCCTCTATTTTCACGCTAACTTGGCCTCCTCACCATATCCCAATTATACCAATTATGTTCATTTTGGAGTAGTTTTTATTCGATATATTTTCCCTCCTCCTGGAATGCACTTATTTGTCAAACAAAATGAAATCCATTTAAGGATTATTCCACTTTCTTTTTTACTAAACACACAGTAGTTACATAGTCTCCTGATCTGAAGGGTCAATCAAGGGTACTTCTTGGAGTACTCATTTGCCATTTAATTGCAAGATGGGAGAGAAACTTCTCATGCTGTTTACTCACAGTTAAGACTAAAAACTCTTTACTCAAATTGATCTTAATTTTCCCGATTCAGTAGAGACCAGTGGTCCTCAACCCTGTAAAACTGGCAGGTTTCTGAGTTTCATTACTCAGAGTTTTACATAGCTGTCTACAGATGTGCTCTAAGGTTTCAACTTTTTTTGAAAATCCCTTAAGAGATTGACATAAGGTGACTCACAACAACTTGGAGAAGCAGTACCCTAATCATTGAGGAATGGCTTTCAGGCAGAGGCAGTCAAGTACTTGTTAAGCCTTTCTCCAAGACCTGACTCCACATTAAATATAAGAACTCCCAACTAAGCCTGAAAGAAGTACAATGACTACTGAATGACTAAGAGTGCTAATAAGTCCCAGGTAGTTACAGTCGTCATCTGTAGGAGATAAACTGCAGCCACACCTTCTGCTGTGGCGTATGTGCCAGCATTCTTGCAATAAATATCCGATGGGAGATCAGTTCAAGCCAAGCATACACAAAGCCAGGAGCTTTGGTAGGCCTCAAGATGTGGAATGTGTTGCTGAAAGAAGAAAACCTTAGTCAGAAGCACAAGCTTAAATATGGTAAAAAAAAAAAAAAAAAAAAAAAAAAAAAAAAAAAAAAAACATGAATATAAT
>NC_041230.1:29704288-29715124 GCF_002837175.3 Physeter macrocephalus
AAAAAAAAAAAAAAAAAAAAAAAAAAAAAAAAAAAAAAAAAAAAAAACATGAATATAATTAAGTAGACAACATGTAAACTGCATTATGAATCAACATGCCTCAAATCCACAAGAGTTCTACTTCTCAAATTTTACTACACTACAACAGCAATCCTTAACAGGAAATCCTTAACAGTATTATATTCAACAATACTCACCAGAAAGCTGTAAGTGTCTGGAAATTAATGGTTTCCAACACATGCTCAGGTGCATTGAGTTCCAAGAGCAGCATGATAAAAATTCGATGATAGGGAAGCTGCTGAAACTCACTTTGACGAACATCATGATCCTGTAGGAGAACTCCCACTACTATACCAAGGACCTATAGAGCACACAGATTACAGAGCTTGTAAATCATGAAGATAATTCATTTACCACTGTCTAGCCATGCTTTTTTACCTTGCATCGTTATACCCCACATGAAAGGAAATATAAAATTACATACTGGTAGCCAAAGGGACCATGCATTGAGGTTTGATTTACCCTACAGAATTCTGCATGGTTTCTTTGAATTTCCATACCCCTGTATATGGAAGTATAGTAGACATGTATACTTTCCACAAGTTTTTCTAAAGCTCTAGAAATCGGCATGGTACATCATATTTTATCATGTTAACACAATCAAACAACCTAATTTTTCTGGTCTGACATAAAGCTGACAAGAGGCAAATGATTTATACTTCTCTTGGCATTTAGTAGATGGAAGGTCAAGTATGCTATTAGGTTGCAGAAATATTTAAGAACTATCCTGCATTCCACTTGATTTTATCACTGAACAGTGGGGGATGTATGTGAACCCATTTGTAATTATCCAAGACCAAGCTCTAAGTTCATTTTTGCACTATCTTAACATTCAAGTTTCCAGCAATTCCACTGCATAAATCAAACAGAAATTCTGCTTTGTTCCTTTTCAGAAAATCAAGACAACTGCAACGTCACTCATGGTATTTGAGCTGCCAATTTTTGTTATCAATGGACATGTGTAGCCATCTCATTCACAGTGTTTCTGTACATGGGGGCAAATCTCATACTACCTAAATACTTTCTAGTGTACTCATTACAAACATTAACATACTGAAAATACGTTACATGTTTTTGTTTTGTTTTAGGGGAGGGGTGTCTTTCACTTAACGCACCATACTCTTCCTCTAAAATTCGGTGATTATGTTTACATATTATCTATGAATTTAATATCTGGACAGAAAAGGGGATATTACAAAATGTTTTGGGGGCCCTGTAGGGTTGAGAACCACTGATACAGACTTCAAGTGTGCAAAGACTAAGGCAAGAAAGGATTTCAGACCTTATTCAGCAGATTAATCTTTGTGACAGTGTTGGTGGCCTCCCCTGAGTGCTTTACTAGCAGTGCAATGAGTCGGACAAAGGCATCCAGGTTGTGATAGCACTTGGCTCGAATCATGGTGGGATTAGCAGCAGGATTGTGCTGCTGCTCTGCCTGAGCACGGTAACTGATTTCAACACACATTTCAGTACACAGACGAAAGAACCTTGTTATGAGGTCATCAGTCTTCAGGATTCCTTGCTGGTGCATCTACGAAGGGAACAAAAACATTGCAAGGCACAATGAGATAATACACATGAATAAAATTTTAATTTTCATGTAAGAAGTATTCTTTCATTCAATCCTATTGTCACATTTCTGATTCTTACTTTGTCAAAAAAAAAAAAGGGGGTCATGAAAATGACTTTTACGTTAAGGATCCACGAAAGAATTCCTTCAGTTTTAAGTGAGTTGAGAGATAATAAATGGCAATTTTTAACAGCAGTCCATAGCCAATAATTTCAAAAGTTAATTATGAAAACTAAACCAACTTTTAGTAACTCATTAAGTCATATTAAGACATTCTGGTCAATGTGTATTTCCCCCAAGTAAGAGATTAAGTTACATATATTTTAGTTTCTCACATAATTTCTTCTAACTGACTTAACCAATAACAACAACGTTTTTGAAACTCCAACTAGCTGCACTAGGAAAATCAAATAATAATTTATACAGAAAGTAGGTACCAAAGCAAAATGCTCACAGGTCATACGTGGCTATTTTAATGTAAATTAAGATAAAGTGGAAAGGGCAAGGGCAAGCTTATTTAAAAGAAAGGATAAAGTACAAATTTTATGACATATAATTTGGAAGTGAAGCAGAGAAGTTATTTCGCTAGTATGAAAGAAGAAAAAGAAGACAGTGTAACAAGCGTTAAGGCTGCAGAGGGAGGAGGTCAGTGCTGAAACCAAGCCCAGAATGAAAACTTGACCATTATCTTGGAAACTTTAAAACAATTTAAATGTCCCTTGATAAGCAATAACACAGCTGAATTGACAATAATATACCCTAGGAAAAACAGAAGGCCAGCAAAGGGACTTTTGTACAATGAAATCTGAAAAACTAAGGGGGGGAGAAGAAATTAGGACAGACTGCTATGATCAAGAGGGAGCAGAAAAGGAAAAAAAGGAATTCTCAAAAGGATTCAAAAGAGAATAGAAAAGTATAATACATTATCTTTTTCAAATGGAGAGAACAAGAGCAAACAAGCCAACAACTGGGGTGAGACAGGTGCCACATCCATACCCATGAAATATCAATGATCATAAAAACCAATTGATTTGATATTCCTCTATCCAATCAGAAATCAAACTGTAAGTATGCAGTAACAGCTTTTCAATAGGGTATGTTTTTATAATTCCCTCGATTCTTTTAAGGGAGAAACTTACTTGGTTTGATTTACTAAGAAATTAGTCATCTTGAAAAGTAAAACCCAATTCCTGACAACTTCTAAAATTCAAATCAGCTCTTCCACATTCAATTGTCATTTATCTGATAATAGATCTAATTTGCATCTTTCTTTGGTGGCACACCTAAGCTTTGGTCTCAGTTTGTAGAAATACAATGGTCGAACTGCAGAAATAAGCTATTTTAGGTAGATAAGGTACTTAATTTAGAAAATAAAATAAAAATCTCCACCATTTAAATATTTAAGGTTATTTTTGTTTTGTTGTGTTGTGTTTTATTTTACTTTTAAATTAAAAAAAAAAAAAATTTTTTTTTTTTTTGGCTGCACCTCAGGGCTTGCAGGATTCTTAGTTCCCTCAACCAGGGATTGATTGAACCCAGGCCACCGCAGTGAAAGCACCAAATCCTTAACCACTAGACCAGCAGGGTACTCCTTATTTTACTTTTTAAACATGGGCTATTATAAGAACCTTACAGATTAGCCCGTAATCCATGACTGCTGATTATGAAGCTGGTAAAATTACTATATACATTTGGCAATTTCATTATTCATTACCTGACCCATTGTACTTTGTAGCTGTGACAACTGAAATCGGACAAAAAGAACTAAAGGGGATGGGAAATGTTGACTTTACTGCTTAGTGACCAATGATGGGAAAATAAACAGTATCAATTTAACAGAGTAATGATGGTGACATTTTTGGTTTACATGAGTATGGAGGTAACTGACCACAGGTACATAATACTGAGCTTTAATATTGGAGGCATCACACCCTACTTATGTTGAATAAAAAGCACCTTTCTTTCCAAAAGCTCTACCTGTCCAACAAACGCAGAGAAAGCTTTGGTACTGTCACGACCAGCTGCTGCTGAATGGTAGAGATTCACCCATTCCCTCAGAAGATACTCTGCCTTCTCCCTCAGCCCTGGAGGATCATCATACTCTGAGGCTTGAGAGATCCCAGAATGCATCATAAAGTTAGGGCCTCCATGAGCACGATCAATCATTGCTTCATAGTTGGATCGCACTACTTCCATCAGCTGGGGCAATCTAGTACAATAAATCCAGAATGAAAATCAGTCTATTCATGGTTGTGATTTCACAGACATACAGTTGGACAATTTGTTTATTTAAGAGAGACCGCAAGAGTGATGATAATTTTACCATTCCCATATTTAAACAAAACTATCCTCGGTTTCTTCATATCTGTTTACTCATGAGGACATAATGTGCAAATGACTGACTTCAGTTAAGTCACTTCTTGACAAAAAAACGATGCCCTATGAAATGGAGCTCATGTTTGTGGTCAAAAAATTATTCACTGCATGCCCGCTATGTGCCATGCTTTGTGTTATTCATCTTAATTCTCAACAGTTCTTCAAGATATTATTCCCATTTTATACAAGAAACAGGCTTAGGGAGGGTAAGTCGACTTGCCTAAGATCAGATTTTAAGCAGCAGAGGCAGGCCTTAAACAGAGGACTCTGACATCAAATCTAGTGCTGTATGTACTGCTCTACAGCAAGAAGGCTTGGCAGTTATTTAAGCTTTCATATCTCAAGGGACAATATTAGGCCTCACCAAAGCTTACCATATGTGGTAGCTGAAGCAGTTATATAACAGGTAATGTTACTAAGTCTATACAGTCATTTCTAAAGCTCTTAGACGGCTGAATACACAAGAATCCCAAAGCATTTCCTTCTCACCCTTCAGGAGCATTGCCTCTGGAGTGAGCATTTATCCTCATGAGGGTTTCAATGGTGTGGAACAGATCTGCCTCAGTAACATGGGCAACACTCCTTTCATCCACCAGCAGGATTTTTACCAATTGCATAGCAAATGCCACAGCCATGTAGTTTAAACCATTCTCCATTGACTGGCAACACAGAAAGCACAAAGTAAGAAAGACAGCACTTACAGCGAACACACTTCCCAACTACCAGAGGTCACTTTTCCTGTTTAATTCCTTCCATACCTGAGCTAGGTGAAGATCATACTGTTGCATATTGACCAAATGATTGCGAATTAGCAACTCCACTGCCTCCACATTATATTTATATTCATCCCGACACTCAATTAGGCACCTAGAAAAGTCAGTATTTCTTTATTCATAAAGGCTTAACCATACTATATATCAGGTAAAATAAAGAGCCCATTTTATTAAATGGTAACTTGTTCCAAATTAAGGATGCCTTAAGAACCAACTAAAAATCAGTTTTCAAGATTCAAAATAACCAGTAAAGAAGTAGAACAGACGACCCAGTGTTAAAACACAAGTTTTGTTCTCGAAGTCTAGAAAACAAAGCATTCCATTTAAGACATTATTTATTTATGAACATCACTTCTATGAAATCACTGAAACCTTTTAAAATCCATGATCTATCATTTATTCCCCAAAACAAGGTACTGGTTTTCTGTATCCATCATGGGCACCAGATGGAAAAAGAACAAACATTCAACAATTCTCAGTACTTAGGGTCATGTATGTGAGAAAGCAGTTCAATAAATATTACTCTTCTAAGATGGCTACTGACCTTGTGATCTGTTTGTTACACCATGGAGACCCATACGCCCGGCCATCTTGAAGAGCTTTTAAGACCAAGAGGTGGCACTCTCTGTAGCGAAGCAGGAGGTCGGCATCAGCACCACTGGTGGCATCTAGTAAGCCCTCTACAGCCTATGGAAGAAAAAAAGTGTTCAGATCCATGGAAAATACAGTATTCAGCCCAATTATCAAAGTCAATAACCAAACCTTAATGCAAAGTACAACATACCTTCTAAAGCCACAAGTTAACAATCTGTCCGTTCACTAAAATCCTTTTCACTTGCCTAACACACACACTCTCTGAGTTCTTTCTAGTCCATGCTTAGTGTTCTTCCCTGTCAAGAGAGGTGACACTGTCCCTACACAGTAATAACCTAATGCTGCCCCATACCCCACCTCCTTACCCAAGTACTTGGATCAACTGTCCCTCAAAAATCTAAAGGGCTATCTTTTAAAGTTTCTTAAACAATTATAATTCCAGAAGATCTTACCTTTATGGAAAAAAGAAAAGATTTCACACTTTACTGTTGTAACTATTTACAACACTCTACTCTGCAGAAGATCATCTGCTTACTACAGAACAAAACTTGCTTTATATTAATTTTTATAATTTTAAGCATAACTTAAGTAAATAATGGTGCAGGTCACTAGATATTTACAAACCTAGTTTCTTCTAAAATTAACAGTTTAAGAACTAACCTTCTGGAGCAATCCAAGAGCAGCTATGGCATCCCGAGAGTTTCGAGATAATACTACAACCTCCAAAAGACTTCTAAGAGCCTGAGCTTGGGGGTTCATGGCCAAAGTTGGTGGGATGGCGTGAAGGTGCTGCTCCAGTTCTGTAATGCACTTATCATAAATCTGAGCTACGTCATCCGTTGCCCAAGCTTGCTGTTTTGGAGGAGGAAATAACCCAAAAAAGAGAGGGGGGAAAAATTAAAGATTTTTCACTGGCACAGGTAGGAATTTAGAAGTCTACTGGGGGGCTTCCCTGGTGGTGCAGTGGTTAAGAATCCGCCTGCCAATGCAGGGGACATGGGTTCCAGCCCTGGCCCGGGAAGATCCCACATGCTGCGGAGCAACTAAGCCCGTGTGCCACAACTAATGAGCCTGCGTGCCACAACTACTGAAGCCTGTGCCCCTAGATCCCATGCTCTGCAACAAGAGAAGCCACCGCAATGAGAAGCCCACACACCGCAATGAAGAGTAGCCCCCACTCGCCGCAACCAGAGAAAAGCCCACGTGCAGCAACGAAGACCCAACGCAGCCAAAAATAAAATAAATTAAATAAAACTAAAAAAAAAAAAGTCTACTGGGGGACTTCCCTGGTGGTCCAGTGATAAAGAATCCGCCTTCCAATGCAGGGGGAAAGGGTTCGATCCCTGGTCAGGGAAATAAGATCCCACATGCCATGGGGCAACTAAGCCCGCATGCCACAACTACTGAGCCTGCGAGCCTTAATGAGAGAGCCCGCGTGCTGCAACTACAGAGCCCACGTGCCCTGGAGCCTGCGCACCACAACTAGAGAGAGAAAATCCACACACCACAACAAAGTGCCTGCGCCGCAATTAAAGATCTCGCGTGCCGCAACTAAGACCCAACACAGCCAAAAAAATAAATGAATATATTTTTTAAAAAGTCTATTGGTATATTAACTACCCTTATTATTTTTTTCTCTCTCTTTTTCATCAAAACATGGAGGGGCTCTTCCATTCCCCTTCCTGAACTGTTTGGTCTTGATGCCATTAAGTGGTGCAGTGCAAAGCAAGCACTGGTGGGGGTGTGTTTTGTTTACTTGATAGTGGAAAGCCTTGCAGACACCAATACAATCAAGTGATGAAAGAGCATGATAAATAATGGGAAAGGCTGAGTGCAGCACCACTTGTAGCATCTAATCTGCAGCCTATGAAAGTATATAATCCAAACCATGGAAAATATAGTATTCAGGCCAACTGTCAAAACCTAATAGGACAGAATAAGAACACAGCATCATTTCTGTGGTATTCCTATCAAAGATGTACAACCTGAATCTATTCATGAGAACATATTGCACAAACCCAAATCAAGTCATTCTACAAAATCACTGGCCTGTAATCAAAGTGTGAAGGCCATGGGAAGATGAGAAAAGGAGCTGGAGTAGACCGACCTGCGGGAAAATTTTAAATATGACAACTAAATGAAATGTGTGGTTCTTTTTGGGGGGAGGGGGGCGCAGCTTTCAGGATCTTAGTTCCCTGACCAGGGATCGAACCAAGGGCCCCCCATTACAAGCGCAGAGTCCTATCCACTGGACGGCCAGGGAATTCCCTGAAATGCGTGATTCTGATTTAGGTCCTTTTACTACAAAAAGACAATACTGAGACAATTGGTAAAACTTGAATTACGTAAGGATTAGATGATACTAAGGTATCAGTGTTAACTTCCCGATTTCAATGGTTATACAATGGTCACACAGAAGAATGTCTTTGTAGGAAACACAGACCAAAGGATTCAAGAGACTGGGCCAGCAAGATCAGCACCTATGTTCAAATGGTTCTAAAGGAAAATGTTTCCCCTTACATTTTCAACTTTTGTGTAAATAACATTTCAAATTTTAAGAAAATGTTTCTACAAAGAACAGGGGAAGCCATGAGGTCACCACGTAAATTCCTTTAGTTAGGCCAAACATGAAAGTTAAATCAACCTCATGGATTTAAAAAAATTCCCGAATGCCATGCTGATCTGATACAAAGAATATCTATACTACTCAACAACCGTGGGTAATTTTTTCCCTATAACTTAAGCTCCCAGGAACCAGTGATAGATTAACTGACAAAAACATTCAAATTAAACTGTAAATTACTCAATTTAATCCAAGACGAGTATTTACCTTCATGGGCTGAGCTAAAAATCCTGTGGGCTGACTTAAATCATTTGTAGGCAAGAAGCCAGGCACATTGCGTGCAAACTCTTCATAAACAGCCAGCTGCTTTGGATCCACACCACCAACCTTGGAAGAAGAAAACTTAACTTTAACAGGATCCTCTTCACAATCAAGGGAAACCTTTTTATCAAAGTGGAAATTTTGCATGGGCGTAAGCACAGGGGTTCTGAGAAGGGACACAGGAGTCATTACAACATTTAACAGCATGACTGAATATGCATGCATGTGCGTGCACACAGTTCAGTGTTTCCTATTTCCCTGAGACCTGTTAGAGTCTCCCTTATTTATAAATTAAGAGCTTTTCCACTGGAAAATGACTCAAGTAGGACCATGCTGCCAGTGCAATTCTCCAGTGGAGCTGGTAAAAATGATAAAATTTCTCACCAACAACTAACTAGCAATAAAAACTCAAGTACCAGAGGGAAGACCAAGTTGGGAAACAAAAACAAAAAGGCACTTCAACAATAGGAGGAGGGGACACATCTAAGCTATTTCTATGTCTTCTCCACAGGTAACCTTTAAGTGAAATGAAATGCTTTCTCAGAAACAGCATTTAAACCCCCTATCCTAGTCCTGGTGAGGAGTTAAGCAACAAGAACAGAAAGAAAACAAAGATGGGGCAGGGAGAGACAGAGCCCCCAATTCTCACTTTCAGCCTGATTTGCTCTGGCATCCGCTCAGCTTGGTATGTTAACACAACAGGATCACAGTACCTGCGCCCTTCTTGCCTAGCATGTTTTCTCAGCTCAAATTCCTGCAAACAAAAAAAGTCACTGAGGTTCTTGTTATGAGGCACTTTCTTAAATGGAAAAACAAAATACTTAAAAGGCAAATGCTAAACACTTACAGTTGCTAATCTCTTGTCCATCTCAGGGCCTGCTTTTTCTACTGCAGTCTTCTGAATAAAACAGCAAGCTAATTCACAATTGTCCTGAGCTAACTGAGCAGCTGCCTGATCCATCATTTCCCTTTGTTGTGGGGATGCAGTCTATTGGGAGGGGGAGAGACAGAAAAAAATTTAAAATTTTCTGTGGGTAGACGAAACAGATAGATGGGATAATAGAAAATGCAGTGCTTAGACAAATTAATTTTAGAAGTTCCAACTCTACTTATGACTCATTAGCTGTGACCATGAAACAGTCTAACAATCATCTTCATCTACAAAATGAAAATACTACTCAACTGAAACATCTTACCAGGTTTCTGTGAAGATGGTGAACACTATGAAAGCAGTAAAGCAGTAAACAAAGGCATTATTAACCACGACATCTGAGAGCCCAAATTAATAACAGTTACCTGAAGAGAGTGTGTGTGGGGGTGTGTGTGTGTGTGTGTGTGTGTGTGTGTGTGTGTGTGTGTGTGTGCTCGCTCAGACACACAGAGTCACTTTAAGTTGTTTTGTACTGTCCTACTCCAAAGTACTTTAAATATAAATTCTTCATGGTAAACAGAATCAAGACTGTTAACTTAGGCAGTTTTTAAAAAAATCCTTCAAACCAGTAAGTATCTGGAGTATCTACTATCTGCCAAACACTATTAAGGATATAATAGTGAGCAAAGACAGACATGACGCTTCACCTCACAGAACTTACAGTCCAAAGGGGAGGACATCAAACACATATGGTAACTGTTATAATAAGTGGAAATGCTCACTGTTACTAGCAAAGGAAAAGAAACATTTTCAGATAAGCAATAATAAGTTTTATACAACAACAAGAGAATAATCAACTTACACGAAGGGCTGAGGCAAAACTGTTTTTCAGGTTGGTGGATATGCTCATGAGTAAAGGTTCCCTGCAAGTAATCATAGCCATTCCAGCAGTCAAGTTCCGCATCATGTGATGAGCTGCTATTCGCATTCGAGATTCCTCAGAATCCAGGGCAAAATCTTTCCTGACTATTTGCTCACAAGTAGTCATGGCAATCTTAATTGATCGATCCACTACAGGATGGACCAGCTCCTGGACGGCCCGTTCAATTGCCTGGCGCACACACTGCTTCAACTGTGGATGGGCCTGAAACAAGGGAATCTAGGGAGGAAAAAACAAGTCATCAGCTTGTTTAAATAAGACAACCCAATTTCTAACAGCAATCACACCCATGTTTTTGTCATTATTTCAAGGTTAACATGAACTACCAATTTCTACTTTAAATTAACCAATGAAAAGCTAAGGAAACAACCTGGGCTCCAAAGAAGACACAGTAGTCAGTATATCTTGTGATATATGATTATAGATAAAATTTAATGGGCAAACTGTTCATTACAAGATGCTTAAAGACACTACCTGCTTAGTCAAAATTTGTGGCTCAAGTACTCCTAAAGAAAGCAACTTCTTGGGACTTCCCTGGTGGTCCAGTGGTTAAAAATCCACCTTCCAATGCAGAGGACGCGGGTTCGATCCCTGGTTGGGGGACTAAGATACCACATGCCATGCCAAGGGGCAACTAAGCCCGTGTGATGCCAACTACTAATCCCATGCGCTCTGGAGCCCACGTGCCACAACTAGAAAGAAGTCTGTGCGTGACAACTCAACTAAGACCCAACGCAGCCATAAATAAATATTTAAAAAAAAAGAAAA
>NC_041230.1:29715698-29740180 GCF_002837175.3 Physeter macrocephalus
ACAGGCTCCGGACGCGCAGGCTCAGCAGCCATGGCTCACGGGCCCAGCCGCTCCGCGGCATGTGGGATCTTCCCGGACCGGGGCACAAACCCGTGTTCCCTGCATCGGCAGGCGGACTCCCAACCACTGCGCCACCAGGGAAGTCCAGTAATCAGTATTTTTATAGATTACACTCCATTAAGTTTTTACAAGATAATGGCTATAAAAGGCTCACTACAAAAACTATTATTTTCAAAATAGCAAGCGTTTTATAAAAAATTACCATACACTGAAACCTGCTTCATTGAAAGACTGCTTCCAGGTATTCAATGAATTTTTAAGAAACTTAAAAAAATATTCATGATGAAATTATAAAAATATTCAATTATTGGGAGTATTATAAAAGAGAATCATCATTTCTAGACCTGGTTTTTTCCCCCCAAAACCAAGTGCCACATCTACAGAAGCAAAAACAAACAAAAACAGGTTAAAAATGATCTCTTTAAAACCCTTTCAAAGTCCTTTAAATACAAAACTTCAATGTATTTATGTTACGACTATTTCAATTTCTAAAAAGCAAAAACCATGAAATCTGATTTTGAACTAAACAACTGTGTTAAGCAGAATAAGAGAATGAGGATAAACAAGCAATCATCACCCTCAATATACAGAGTAGAATACTACCTTTAAGTATAGGAAAAAGGACTGATGGGAAGTTATTTAATAGACAAGACAATCTCACAGAATCAGGCCACAGAAACATAACTGAGCATACTAAATCCACTGCCAGACCTTGGCCTGGAGACTTTACACACACACACACTCACACACCAGCTCAGTTCCGGCTATCTTCCAAAAGATATGGCTTAGTGGAAGACTAAGGTGACATGATAATAAAGAACAAAAACCTAGGGATTTCCCTGGTGGCACAGTGGTTAAGAATCTGCCTGCCAATGCAGGGGACATGGGTTCAAGCCCTGGTCCAGGAAGATCCCACATGCCATGGAGCAACTAAGCCCGTGCGCCACAACTACTGAGCCTGCGCTCTAGAGCCTGCAAACCATAACTCCTGAGCCTGTGTGCCACAACTACTGAAGCTTGTGCACCTAGAGCCTGTGCTCCACAACAAGAGGAGCCACCGCAATGAGAAGCCTGCGCATAGCAGCGAAGAGTAGCCCCCGCTCACTGCAACTGAGAAAGCCTGCGCACAGCAATGAAGACCCAACACAGCCAAAAATAAATAACTAAATAAATAATAATGATAAAATAAAATAATAATAAAAAAAGAAAGAACAAAAACCTATGGTATACACTAAGCATCTTCTGACTATATAAGGACTACTTGGAGATTGAGATTACATTGGCAGCTTACTTAATTTTCATGGGTTTGGATATGAGGGGCCAATATAAGTGATGTCTAGTCACAATGACTTATTTTTAGAGTAGAAAAAAGATCTCAGCTATACTACACAGCAATTCCTGATCCCTACTCTCTGCCACAAAAGCCTACAACCTAGGAATCCAGAAAGAAGGGGAAGAGGGATGGGAAAGTAACCAGTTTACCTTGTCACAAAGTAGGAATTGAGGAATAGGGTGGTGTTTACTTACTGTTGGGTTTAGAGTAATGTGTGGTGCCAGGCCCGCAAGGGAATAGACATTGATGTCATGGTAACTGTACTGTGGCTGTGGTGGAACCGTGGCTGTACAGGTGGTACTGGTAGCTGGTGTTGTAGAAGTTGCTAAATGTAGAGAGATAAAATAAGAGCTAATAAAAGGAGCACATTTCGACTTTACTATAAAATTAGCAGGGCATCATGTGGTCTTTACCTAATTAAACTAATTGAATGGGGGGGAGGGGTGGCACAGGTCACATTCTTCCACCTTGAATTATTATAAGGGAAATTGTTATTCTAATAGAGATTTGAACAAAGCATGTAAAACTGTATTGGTGCACGGTGGGCACAGAAAGCAATTGAGGGGTCATGCCACATTAGCAGGCCCAAGCCTTGTTCGATTATTCTATATTATAGATGTCAGTTTTCAACCTAGGCTGTTCCCTCGATTTACCTGGGGATTCTTAAACTGAGAGCTGAGAAAAAGAAGAAAAGCTGGTTCATTCTAACCACAACTCCCAATCATTCTACACTCCTACAGCCCCCACACTTCCAATCCTCCTGGACCCAGGTCAAATAATCCACTCCCCTAACAGGTCGAGCTGGTCTGGCCACCCCCAGATTTGAGGAATAACACAGGTCATCATGCCAATGCAATTCTTTCTCGGAGACCTCAAACAATGTAAAAGATAACCTGGCTTAGTTGGGATATGAGAAACAACTGATGAATAATATTATGAATACCACATGAACTACTCAGATAGATTCTAATACAGTAAGACAATGCCTAAACATAACTAACTTTTCCTTAATAATTTAGAAGGCTCAGCAGAAAGTACACAAAAGTTTCAGCACCCCATTACACAGAATAATTATAATTTGTTATATGCATGGGAATGTACCATTAAAGAGAACATCTGATAAACAGAGGGCTTATTATCACACTTACTTGTGGTTGTGATTGGAGGGAGCTCTTCTGGCTGCTTGACATCTTTCTTTGGAGCAGAGAGTTGCTCATCTAAGTTCTTTAGGCGATCTTTATCCTTTAGGAGGTTTCCAGGTTTCAGCTCATTGATGTCTAATGCAAGGTTCTTGCAGAGGACCTCAATCTCAAACTTCAAGTTTAACTGCATAATTCCAGTATTCAATTAGAATATTAAAAATGAAAATTTAGCTTCATAATATACAGTATTCTCACCCATTTGTCATACTGCTTCCCCCCAAATACCCTCTTTTTCCTGTAAATTTTAATTATGTAAAGCCAGAGAGTGTTCTTAGGGATAAAGAGCAACAAATTTACCTTTAAGTCATGTTCCTGATGTAGCTCAGCTAATACATTCATAATTGCCATTGTCCAGGGGTTGGGTGGCCTAAACACCTAAAGAAAACCGTTATGTTAAGCTTGCCCCAAAATTACTCTTTAATTTGTATTATCTAAACGTTAAGCACTTACATCTATGTGGCCATAATAAAAACCCTAGCCTTCCCAGCCATAATATTATATTTCAGAAAAACAGCAGAACTCAAAACCACCCATTAAAATCAGTCCTATAATACTACTTGGCTTCTCAATTTGGAAAACCTGAGTTTCCCTGAGGAAAACTAACTGAACTAGCTCTATGTCCATAAGAACTAAGGATATAGCCTCTAAACCTTGTGCTAAAACAAACTAACTCTTACAAATTAGCCATCAATAAAATATTAAAATTTACTCACCACACTACGAATGCTAGATTCTAAGACTTTGGCAACAAAGGGGACTACATAGAGCAACTCTTGCTGTCCTTTAACATAAGCCTCTAGCAGCAAAGATTTTACATCCAAGTCCTAGAATAAAAAACATATTTTTAAAAGCTGGTAATATACTAGAAAATCCCTCACAAAACACCCCCAATTATACCTTGCCAAACTCGCCCCTGAAATTGGAATCAATAACTTGACCCTCGCCTTATGAAAAGGAAGGGGTAACAATCATACCTTATTGGCTTTTGTTTACCCTGCTAAAACAATGTGAGGCCATGAGCATGCAATTTAGGGATTCAAAACATGCGCCAAACTTTTACAGCCCCAAATAAAGTCAAGACTTTTAAACAGAATATGCTGTATGAACATTCTCAAGTTTTACATGAGCTTTTAGTTGAAACTCACAGTGTGTAAGATGGGTTTATTTTTAGCTAGTGTGATCATTCCTAGCCAATGTCCCAAATTCTTCAGCAAAGAACGATCAGAGAAATTGGCTGCAGCTTTATCAGAGGTCAGGAGCACCTGAAATAGTGCAGGATTAAGGAAGGTATGACAATGAGCTTATAAAAAAAAAATTCTCAACTAAATGTTTAAGAATTCCATTATTCTACATTAAAAACAAGCTGTCAATAGAGAACATGCCCCCAAAGTAGGTCTCATCCATGTATCATTGTGATATTTTGTTGTATTCAGTGATATTTTTACCTTCAAATGCCTTTCCATTAAAAAAAAAAAAAGGTAATACAAATATATTGTATAAAGTAACACAAGGGTAAAAGTATCATGTATGGTCCCACAACTGAACATTTTAGCTAGGTTTGAAGCAGGGACCCAACTGCAAATCTATCTGGAAGAGCTAAATTCAATTCAAATGAGGACTACAGCTATACTTTTTAAGTCCTTCCCAGACAGCAGGCATACTGAGGAACATAACAAGATTGCAGTAAATGTTGTTGATCTTTAGCATTATCTCTGGAGACAACTAAGATAACTTTCTAGAATACAGTGTAATATTGCTTACACACTTATCACATTTCTAGGAGAACTAATCCATTTCTTCAATTCTTTACTTGTTACTTTCTTAAGGGGGACAAAACCAACACATGAGAGTGCCTAGGGTACACACGAAGAGTGTCTTGGGTACACACATATATCCACTTACTATATGATACCTTTTAAGTTATGACTTTAAGTTTAAATTTGTAATTTAACTTTTGTTTAAAAGAAAGGATCTTGAAATTCTGCTCCAGATTATGTGGAAATTTTCATATATCCCAATCATCCTTGCTATCAAATAACAAAGGCTGAATACAGTTATGTTCCTTAACTCCATACAGCAACAGCAGAATGGCACAAAGTCAGCTGAGCAACAGAAAGGAGCCAGGAATTCTATTGCACTACAGCGTAACCAAGAATAGGGAAAATTCCTATCCACAGGTTTAAATATAGTGCTGGTTCCTAAGCCAATACTCCAAGTTATTCAGCAAAGAACGTTTTCAGCTACATGCTGGTTCACACTGTTTTCTTGAAAAGTTATTCCTCCTAAGAAAAATACTTGGATTTTATAGAACAAGCATTAGCTCATTAGGAAGAATTTGAACTTAAAATAAACTTCTGAGAATGCTAAACAACAGCTATTCTACAATAGGTCTAGAGTCTTGAGATATCTGGCATTTAAGACATAAGGGAAAATACTCACTGCAGCACTGTTTCTGTAATAGTGAAAGATATTAACAACCAATATAATGGATTTCTATAAGACTATTAAAAACAGAGGGATTAAAGCTAAGAGTATATAATCAAATAATATGCGGAGGGAGAAAAAAGAACTGAAACTTCTACCGTCACCTTAAACTTTAAAATTACAAAGTATGTGTCCCTCAACCCCATCTTACTTACTCTCCACTTGACCAAAAGAGGATAAATTACTAATCTACATACAACCTGCTATTAACAGACCTGACACCAGAACTATTGTTTTCCTAAAAACATGCACAAATGGTAAAGATTTCAAAACCATGCATAGAATGATGAAAACAAATTCACAAGAGTGGTTACTTTCTAAGTAAACAGTGCATAGAATGTGTCTGTAAGACTAAGTTCTTCAAGAAAATTTAGTTCTATATTTGAAACAAGCCCTAGAGCAACTTTCATAAATACTTTAACATATACACATACAGGGGAAAACAGCAATACCCCTCCCCCTCCAATTACACCTGTACAATCAAGTATTTCCAAACTCAAAACATTAATAAAAAGAAATACAAGAACACTTACTTTGATGTTTCTATAGGTCTCATTCAGAACCATCTTATTAAATTCAGGATTCTTCAGTGTGTCAAGGAAGTTTGAATATAGGCTGTGAAAGTTTGGCTCAATACTGACTCTCTTCATAACCAGATATTGTGAAACCCAAGGCATAAATTCTTCCTTCACAGTTTCCTTTAGTTCTTCAACCTAGCCAACCATTATGACATGGGAAGCATTCAATTAAAAGATGATAAAATAATAGTTTTGTGTTTCGTTTCTGTGAACAATACTACAGCATGTGGCTCCTTGCAAAATTAGATGCTGAAATACATGCTAGGGCTTCCCTAGTGGCTCAGTGCTTAAGAATCCGCTTGCCAATGCAGGGGACATGGGTTCGGAGCCCTGCTCGGGGAAGATCCCACATGCCACGGAGCAACTAAGCTCGTGCGCCACAACTACTGAGGCCACGTGCCGCAACTACTGAAGCCCACGCGCCTAGAGCCCGTGCTCCGTAACAAGGAAAGCCACTGCATTGAGAAGCTCACGCACCACACAAGGAAGAGTAGCCCCCGCTCGCCACAACTAGAGAAAGCCTGCGCGCAGCAATGAAGACCCAACACAGACAAAAATAAATAAATTAATAAAAATAAATAAAGTACCATGCTACATCTCTCCCCAATTTCACACAGATGCTATCCAAGTACAGTATGTTCAATTCCATCTAAGTATAGAGTCAATCATCTCTTTAACTGGGTGATTAGAACTGAAACATCTACCGTCACTTTAAACTTTAAAATTACAAAGTATGTAGTCCCTCAACCCCATCTTACTTACTCTCCATTTGACCAAAAGATGATAAATTACTAATCTACAAACCTGCTATTAACAGACCTGACACCAGAACTATTGTTTTCCTAAATTTATATCTCCAGGAATTATCTGTGAAGTTTGAAACTTCTCTTCCAAAAGGGATGCTGAGTGCTTCAAAATTCTCCCCCAATCAATTATGGTGAGATTTTCAAAGACAGTACTTGCATTATAAATTACACCTCAAAACCCACTTGTTCAGTCTAATCTTGTTGACTAAAATGGACATTTCCAAGTACTGTCTTAGCACATAATCTTGTGCATCATTACTTTTCAGAAGCTCTACCTCACTTATTAGGCACCTAATGGTTTCTGGAAGGACATGAATTGTGATTAGAAATACAAATGAAATTTCCATCATCATGAAATCATTTTCAAGTCTACTTCAAAAAGGCTGTAACTCATTGCAAAACAACGCTATTTGGGACTTCCCTGGAGGTCCAGTGGTTAAGACGCCGTGCTTCCACTGCAGGGGGTGTGGGTTCGATTCCTGGTCAGAGAACTAAGACCCCATACGCCGCAAGCTGCGGCCAAAATACAAAAAAATAAAATAAAATAAAAAATAAAACCAGTGCTATTTAATGTCTACAAAATCCACAACCAGTAGTTGTATATCCATGTTCCCTTCATTTTCATTCTATTATCTCTACCTTTAAAAGTATTAAAATGGTGCAGAATGTCATATATAAATCCCCCAACCCATCAAGGAAAAGAATAGAGAGCATTTGTAGTGATATATAAACTATTATTTCAGACTCACCTTTTGTGTCATATTTGACTGGGAGAGGTTGTTGAAGATAAAAGCAATTTTCTCTTGGATATTTTCTGGGGGCTCTACGATTCTCTCTGTTTGATCTGTGGCCACAAGTAATGTATCTATATTTGTAGTATTAATAGAAGGCTAAAGAAATAAAATACATAAAATAAACAAACTGAAATCCTTCCTAGACAAATCCCAGGGGGGAAAATGTATACAGATTTCTTTAGTATAGAAAATATACATGGTGTGTATGATTGTGTACTGGAAGTGCTGGAAAGAATATGTATTGAACTATTATTAATAGTGGCTGTGTGTGGGAAATCGGGGTGGGAAGGAGGAGAGACAAAGGGAGAAATGCTTTTTTTTTTTTTTTAGTAGGCATGTGTTGTTTATATTTATAATAAAATAAAAAGACATGTTCACTACTGGATATATTACAACATATCAAATCCAACAAAGAAAAAAGATAGACCTACTTACTGGCACATCTTTCTTAAAGCTGACTCCAGTTGGCCTGGTGACTGTAACTGTTTTAGCAACAGTGGTGGTTGTTGAGGTGGTTACCATAGTGCTAACCTGACCAGCAAGGGGAGCTTTCGCTGGAACCTGGGCCTGGGCCTGGGCTTGAGCCAGTGCAATACTTCCAGGGGTTGTGATAGAGCCCTGCATTTTCACAGGAGGATCTCTAGATTGCTGTCCATACTCGATATACTATGGGGGTAGGGAAAGAGAAACACATTAAAAGAGTTCTTAACAGAAACTGAAATTTTTGAATTACACCTCACTCACTACTGAGAGAAAAGAAATTATTTCAGAGCACTCTTCTGGTTCATCTATCTCCCTTAAGTCTCACCCCATTCTGGTCCATATTCTTATTATCTATAATATATAGTGGATACCATGAACCCCTTAAGGAGTAAAGGAAAAATATTAGTATGTTTTGAAAGTATTTATAAGAGAACTAGTCTAACAAAACAAGTTCCAAAAGAGTAGCCACAAATGCCTGCATATAAATTTCCTTAAATCCATTAATACACGTAAACTTTAAAGTTTTAAAATTTATATAGTAAACTGATTTCTTTTTTAAAAATTTTACTCATTTATTTTTGGCTGTGTTGGGTCTTTGTGGCTGCGTGCGGGCTTTCTCTAGTTGCCCTGAGTGGGGGGGTACTCTTTGTTGTGGTGCATGGGCTTCTCATTGCGGTGGCTTCTCTTGTTGTGGAGCACGGGCTCTAGGCGTGCGGGCTTCAGTAGTTGTGGCGCACGGGCTTAGTTGCTCCGCGGCATGTGGGATCTTCCCGGACCAGGGCTCTAACCCATGTCCCCTGCATTGGCAGGCGGATTCTTAACCACTGCGCCACCAGGGAAGCCCAAACTAATTTCTTTTCTATTGGATGCTGATGAGAAAACCATGTCCTAAAAACCACACTGCAATGTGAGTCCTCTCTCAATAAAGCTATTACCACAGAACAGTGTATACCACACCACCTAGCCAACTGGAGGTAAAAGCATGATACTGGATGTCCTAGGACAAGTTTTTTTTTTTTTTTTCATTTCACAGACCAATAAAATTCCTTCTCACACACAAATCAGAAGACTGACACACCCTCTGTGATACTATTTCCCACAGCTTGTACCTATAACAAAACAAACTATTATCTATATATACAATAACTTTATTCAAAAAAGGGGACATTTTCAAGGAAGGACAATCTCTGAAGAAAGTACAGCCCTTCAAATTGACTATAGAAATATAAACAATGACCTCCCTTCTCTTCTCTGGGTATCTTGTTACAGTGGGAACTAGGATCACTGCTTTGTGTGATCACTTTCATACCACCTCCCTTGTTTTCAAACTCTGCTTTCCTGTCTAGTTTTCAGTGCTATAGTTTTGGCACAGTCCTCCACCCCCTCAAGAGGCATGAATACACTCCTGCCCCACCATGCTATGGTTTCCTAGGCTAAACCATCATAATGACCCCACCCTCCTACAAACAAACCCAGTGCGATGAGGTAGAAAGCGGTGGACTAAATTACAATAGAATTAAAAGTAGGTTAAAATTCTGATCTTTCTGATTTCTTAAAAATATGATCTTATAAAGCAGTTCATCTTTTATTTTTAAAAAGTAAAACAAAGTTAATAGAGATTAATCAACTTTCTTTGTTCTCTATAAGCTGACTTTGACCAAAGGTAAGGCAAAAGTGTGAATGTTTAGAACTAATCACCTAAAATCAATCACTAAAGTAATAGTTTACAAATTTCAAGAATAATCACATAACATGGCTTAAAATGTATATTCTCTAGGTCCATTTCCTCAGGGACTGTCTCCTTTTTAACCTCAAAGGAATCTAAAAGCAGGTAGTTTAAGAAGGCTGTATTTTTAAGAAACAGCTGGGTCTGAAAGTTTTATATGAAACAGCTCTGGGAATTCCCTGGTGGTCCAGTGGTTAGGACTCGGAGCTAGCTTTCACTGCCGTGGCCCTGGTTCAATCCCTGGTTGGGGAACTAAGATTCTACCAGCCGCGTGGAGCAGCACGCCCCCCGCCCAAAACCAAACAAACAAAAAACAAACCACCACCACCAACAAAACAACAAAAAGAAACAGGTCTGATTCATGTTAACATTTAAATCAGAGGGACAACTCTACTTATTTTAATCAGTCCCACTCCAAATCCTTTTTAGACTCAGGCAAGGGATTCTTGGTAACAGCGAAAGATGTCTACCTCAATAGCATTATTAGGCTAAAAGAACTAGCAAAAGCCTTTTATTAAATCAAGCAAAACCACTGCTTACAAAAGGTAACCCAAAATCCATATTTTTTCATGATTAAGCTGCAAAACAAGCAACAAATAATACGTATACCTGTATCATGCCAATCATTAAGAAATCTTAATGCCACAGTAAATCCAAATTCAAATTAAAACAGATAAACCAGCCAACTCCTTAGGTACTGAAGACACTTACCTCCTGTAAATGATGTGGAAATTGCATAAAGTGACTAATAGAAGCCAAGTGCTGACAATACTGGGGATAGTCCTTCAATCTGCCAACAAAAACATTTGTTCTTTACCATTTCATGTAGAACAGAGGCAGCACAAATTAAAATTTTTCAAAAGCTAGTCTAGGCCATTTCCCCCCTTTCTAACTTTCAAATACCTTATTTGAAGAGAATGCCAAAAGGAAGAACAAAGATGTAAAGGGGTGGATATTTATGAACTTCACCCCTTTTACATCAAAAAACAGTATCACTGATTGTTTTTTAAAGGTCTTATTCCACTTAATATTAGATTACAATGAGCCACTAAAACTACTGTCTGGAAACGACTCCAAATGTTCATCAACAGGTGAAAAGAAAAACAATTTGCTAATGAACCCATACATTGGAATACTACTCAGCAATAAAAAGAAACAGACTATTGAAACATGCAGTAACATGGATAAATCTCAAAAGCATCGTGCTATGTGCAAGTGAGACTCATACACATTGTGTATGATTCCATTTAAATAATACTCTGGAAAAACTAAACAAATCAGATCAATGATTGCCAGGGGTTAGACGTGAGGGAAAGTTAACTACAAAGGGGGAATAAGAAAACTTCGTGGGGGTGACGAAAACATTCCGTATCTTGATTGTGGTGTTGGTGGCAGTGGTTATACAACTGTTAGAATTTGTCAAACTTCAAAGACCTGTTCACCTACAATACTGACTTTTACGTATATAAAGTATACCTCAATCAACAAACCAAAAAAATTGCTATTTCATTTTATACTTTTCCTACCACATATTTGTCAATTGTAACGAATTTAACTGTCTTCACTTCTTCTTTTACTTCATACAGTCATTAAGATTAGTTAATATACACATAATGATAAGGCATGGCAAGAATTAGTTGAAAAGTAAGCTACTGTTTCTCCTTATATTAAAAAAGAGAGGCTTCACAGGAAACCTATCCACTCACCTATTTTTAAATCTATCCAGTGCAGCAATCCCAAAATAATACATTTTGGATCCAAAAGGCTTGCGTAAGGCTTCAAGAACATATCGTAGAGCCAAACCTAGTGCCATGTAAGTGACCAGTCCTTTTTCAATTATCCCACCGAACAGGCAGGCTGTTATATGTAACTCTTTATCAGGGTACTGGGGGAAGAACCGATATTCTTCGAACAAGTTCCTTAGCATACAGTTAAATACTTCTCGTTCTCTCTTTATGGTAGAATCTTTAAACCTCTGTAGCATTTCTAATACCTGGAGAAAGCAAGACAAAAATAATATACACATAAAGGAAACCATTATTAAGAGCATTCCTCAAATATTCTTTATTGTCAAGCAGAATATTTAACAACAAACTGAGCTTGAGACAAATATTAAGGTTTCCAAAGATGCACAGACATATCAAAACACTTTGTGTTGAGATTTCACTTTGAAAAGGGCATTTATTTAAGATTTACCTAAACCATAAAGAATTAGATTGTCCTAGACACTCACCTCATCAACAGACATGGTTGGATGTGGTGGGTGATTATATATTCTCTGGAAATAGCTGTTTGCTTCATCATCTATCTCTTTACTAAAGTGCTGATTTGCCTCTGGCCACACCTGAGACAAGTCCGCTGTCAGAAACAGAAAAGCAACCAGTGGGCATTTAGGCTCTTCCTTCACTCCCCCACATAAAGCAGAGCCAGAGAGACCAATATAGTTTGAATTTTAAGGAAAAAATAAAGTGAAGTGTTTTAAGTGGTCAAGTTTCAATATTCAAGTGCTCTAGGGACACAAAAGATTCTCACAAAACTGCCTTACAACCATAGTCCTACCCTAGTACTTTCTTCATAAGGATTTATCACACCATGAAAGTTCACTAGGTTCAAATTCATAATGCACTTACCCTCAATACAACCTCACTCGAGGTTAACAAATCTTTACTACTTTATTAAAAAAAAAAATCACCTTTTACATGTAAGAATTCTCAATGCATGTGCATGACACTTGATATAAACACAACGCATGCTACAAAACATAACATTCAGACAAGTCTTTCACACTAACATTTTCAAGTCACTTGGTATACTTTCAAACCTTGTATGATATTTAGTCCCAATGACAAGGATATTTATAAGCCAATGATACCTACGTATTTACAAAGAGGATGTCTCTGATTTTGAAATAACCTACTAAAGGAGATTAAAACTTAAAAAAATTGGTTTTTGTAGCATCATATATATGGCAATAATTATGTGTACTATAAGGCTATATATATCATAAAGTTATTATATTAAAATTAACAAACATTAAAGTAAATAAAATAGTTATTTACTTTATAAACTGCCAAGCTGAAACAGAAATCTGAAATTCTCCTGGCTGCTCTCGATTTGTTTAAAAAAAAAAAAAACCAAAACCAAACAAACACTAAAAAATCTTTAGGATAAGTATAAGACTTACATACATAGACTTATACTGCTGAAAGTCTTTTCTCTTTACTTCTTACTTTTAGGATGACACCTCGAAGGATGCTACCTCTTTATTAACTGTCACCTTGTTCTGGCAATCAAGGATCAGAGAATGATACCTCAAATTTTTGTTTTAATAATTTAAATGTATGAATTTACTCCCACTGATCTAGGAGGCGTATCAACGGCCCTACTAACAATATATTAGGATAAGTCAATGTCTTTGTCCATATAACTCTAGGGACAACAAATTGGACATGCAAGTTTTATATGCATCAGTCACACTTCACAATCACAGACAACACTACCACTTACAAGGTTTCATCTTACTCTGCTGGAATGTAGGCTGGTTCAGTCCAGAGGTGCCCAGTTTCCTCTGCACAAAAGGATCGTTATTCACTGCAGGGAGTCCAAGAGCCCCAGTTCCTATACCAGTCAGGCTGCCTGTGCCAAGACCACCTACTAGAAAGAACGAAGGCAGCCAGAAGTCTTATCGTTACTCATATTCTTGACTTTATTCACATCAAAGATGTAAGTTTTTAATTAAAAACTTATATTAATTAAAAAATTAGGGTCTTTTGTTAACTCAGTGGTAACTAGGTTACAGAGTTATTAAAATATTTCACTCCTTAGGTTTTAGTACTCTAAACGTATACTCCGGCAATAAAAGATTCAGATAGCTTAGGAGAAACATGTGGTTACTAGAGGGGGAAAAAAATGTAACCTTTACTTCAACATTAAGTTAAAAGCCAAAATACATGGAAAAGTTTTAGGGATTTACTATCATTTTCAAGGTAGGTGCAAAAAGGCAGAACATATACCTGAATCTGATGTGTGAAATATTCTTCCTTTATTATACCAACCTTGAGTAATTCATAAAGCTATGAGTTTTGATCTAAGCCTAAGTTCTTCAGAATGTGGTTAACACACTTTTAATATTTATACTATCATCTGGTAATAGAATCCTTACTGAATAATTCAACTAACTTTACAAGCACAAACATCCTCATTGCAATTTGACTAAATTAATGTAATGTTTTTCTCTTCCCAACTTTGGATATGAGAGCAATTTTTCACGATTTAGTTCTAGCAGCTTTCCTTTATCATAGTGACTGCAAAACACCTTATATACACTAAGGCACGATGAGGCTTACAAATAATCTGCACCCCTACCCACCAACCCCCTTACCTGGAAGCTGTGATGAAAGTCCTCCAATACCACTGAATGCAGTTGTCTGATTTGGGGTTGAAAGGGGTGGAAATGCTTTTGCTGGTGACTGTGGGGTACTGAATGCAGAACCCAAATTTGGAGGAAAGCCCTGCATACTCTGGGTGTGAGGGGCAGCTGAACCACCTATACTAAGAGATGCCATTCCAGCAAGAGGGTCAATCTAAAGAAAAACATTATAAAAACATATTAAACATACTTCAAGCAAAGGCAGACAAACGACACAGGTAAAGCAATCTTTAGCAACAGCTCTTCAAATGCTTTATATAAAGTAAACTGCAAAACCACACACAATCTTGATGATGCTTAAATCCCCAAATCAAGAGTACCAGTCATTTTTCTTATTATATCATAGATGGATTAGGTTTAAAGAGTTAGCCCCTGCCAGAGAACCAGAGCCACAATATGAGGGCTATAAAACTTCAAGAATAACATTTCAGATGAATTTCTCTGAAGCTGTACTACTAAACATTTAGTAGTGACATGGGGCAGTCCGTAAAATTTCCAGTAAGCCCCTTTAAAACAAACACAAATCTCTCAATGCAAGTTATTTAACTTTCAACACAATAAAAGCATTAGAAATTAGAAATCTAGTCAAAACAAATATATCTAGTCAAAATTTGGGAACCTTGGGGTTGGAGGAGACCAGCTCTGATTAAAAAATTAAAAAAAAAAATCAAAACAAAAAAAAAACCCCAAACAAAAACAGAAACAAAAAACAAGGTATACTATTCACCAAAAGATTTTATAATATATCTAATAACTGCACTTCTAAGCTTCTTAGTTTGTGGCATTATTTCAGACCTTTGTGACTATAGAAAATAATACACAAAATGCCTTTTATAAAGTGGTCACTGAAGAATCACTCAATGCTCTTTTCTTAAAATAAACCCCAATCTGCCATTCAATGCAGCTGAAAATAGAAGCGGAATATGTTGCTCCCAGAGAGAAGGGGGTGGTTGGTGTCAGGGAGTAACTTAAATGTACCTTGTTTTTAAAAGAGCAGTTCAGTTGAGAGCTGAAGAGCCCCAGTTATAACAAGTCCTTATGCTCTAGCACTGTTGCTTGGCCCGTGAAGCTACAAACAAGACACATCAGGTTCAAAGGCAGTGCTTATTTCTCAAGTCTAAGTTATTCTTATTTTAAAAAGAAGCCCTAAATAAGTTGTTTTGTATCTTTCCTCTCATAGTCATGTTCTTTCTACTTAATGATTAAAATCTGTTCTCAGCCACAATGCCTATTTATGGATCTCCTTTAAGTGGATACTAGACATGCAGTTATCTAAAATGTAATAAATTCAGACAAAAATTTCCTTTGAGTAGATTATTAATGATGATGTAGAAGTTTATTCTATTCCAAGTCTATGAACAAATGGAGATGTACCAAGTGTAGTGTTCATTTACCTGAACAGGAGAAATGGCATCTAAGCTGCTAGCACTAGGAGGGCGTCCTTTTGGCATAACTCCAGGTGGTGGCTGTCTGGCCTTGTTCATAACATTACTGCAGTTGGCTACCATGGTGAGGATGGTTTCTGATAACTCCTGAGAAACACTCCTTAAGAGAAATGAAAAGTGAAAAACGTCACTTATTATTCCCTAGAACACCTAAATTAACAAATCTGGGTTTCTAATAAAGAAAACTTGCTGGAACCTATGGCCAAATTTCCACCATATCCCATGTTTTTGCACCTGTCATTAATCACCAGGATTTTCTGAGCACTGGCTTTCTCTTGAAAATATTTTTTACACCTCTGAAATTAAGCCTTGTGTATAGTGTTGCCTATGTATTTTGAAATACTGCTCTGTAAGAAACATTCCGTATCCTCAACTACTTCATCAAAAATTATGCCCTAGCAGAAACTAACACACCACTGTAAAGCAATTATACTCCAATAAAGATGTTAAAAAAAAATTATGCCCAAATCTGGACATATCAAAGTAAACAGGTAAGCAATTTTTAACTAGGTTCTCATAGTCAAAAATAAGACTTTTATTTAAGTATAGATAAAAATGCCATACACATAGTCAGTAACTATATTTGGCAAGCACATACAGAATTGACTGACTTCTAAAATGTCAAATAGGATGTGCGGGTTCGATCCTTGGTCGCAGAACTAAGATCCTGCATGCTGTGTGGCATGGCCAACAAAAACAGCACTACACCAAAATGTACAATTTTTTTATTTTTTCCAACATGAAAAAAATGAGTGGTTCAAATACGGACTAGAGGGAGGGGGCAATGTAGGGGCAGGGGATTGATAGGTACAAACTATTATGTATAAAATAAGCTACACGGTTATATTGTACAATATAAGATATACAGCCAGTATTTTATAATAACCATAAATGAAGTATAACCTTTAAAAATTGTGAATTAGTACACCTGTGACATATAGTATTGTAAATCAAGGATATTCAATAAAAATTAAAAATATGGACTACAAATGAAAATGAACAATGAGTTATTTTTTCATCTACTGAAGCAAAGGAGAAAAATATTACAGACCATGGAAAAGAAAAGAGAGATGTCAACACCTAAAGGTGTGGGTCTACTTATTTAAGTTAGTAGTAAGTAGTAAAACCATTTCCAAAAGGTATTTCAAATAGAAGAACATGAGTAGCTGTCTCTAGTCTCTATGTATCTGGGTTAAAAATACCCACCTCCCCTGTAATTAAAACTTCATGTTAAAAAAACTTCACGGAGATAGCATATTTCATCTTTCAGATTAGCTACAAGGCAGTGGGGAAATAGACAAACTGCCTCTAGTTATACTAAAAGGAGAACTTGCTATGGAGAAAAATTTTGCACCTAACAAAATTACACATGCATTTCCCTTTAACCTAACAATTACACTTCTGGTGGGCCCAAATATACACTGGCAAAGATGACAGATGCAAAATGCTATTTGTTGCAACATTATTTGTGACACAGAGTGGAATAAACAGAGTTATCTACCAATGGGTACTGATTTACTAAGGCACAAAACATCTATTCAGTGGAGTACAACAGAGTAATTACAAGAAATAAGGAAACTATAATTTTATGGCGTGGACTCTGGGATATATTATCAAATGAAAGAAGCATAGTGCAATAAGTATATAATATACTACCTTTTCTACAGAAAGAGGAAAATATATACTTTTCTAACACAGAGATAACCCACAAAATAAACAAAAATGGTTAACTACAGGCGAAGAAAAGAACAAGGTGGAAGTAACAGTTCAAGGAAAATTTCACTGAATATACCATTTTCGAATTTTTAAGTATGGAACCGTATCTATGAAAACAAACAAAAAAAACTCTTTAAATTAGAAAAGAAACCATTCCAAAGACACCTATGCCATGTTAATGGCTACTAGTAATAGATAGTAATTATCATATTGTATTGAATACAAAATGCCTTCAATTGTAAGCCACACCATTATTTTACACACTACACAAAAAGAAAATAACTGGGTTAATTCTAACTGTAAGAGGTCACCAATGAGATGCATCATCATTTCAGAGATGTTAAAATATTAAAAACTGGGTGTCTTAGGATTGATAAAATATGGTTAATTAAAATATTATTCTTACTATTTCAAAAGAACTTGTCATAACTGACACAATTCCAAACTTAAAAGACGCTATACTACTACAAGAAACTCCCATAAATGCTTCACTCACCAATTAGTTACATTTTGCCCTATTTATTTAACCATTCTTTCTATATACTACTCTCTCTCCCAAACATTTTTAGGTTAGATACATCATGTATCTTTTATCCCTAAATAGTTTACTACCTGTTTTCTAAGAACAAGGACATTTTCTTACATAGCCTTGTAAAATAATGATCAGGAAGTTTAACACACGTTTAACAAGGATAGGCCAAGGTTCAAATTACATCAGTTGTTCCCATAATGTCCTCAATGCTATTTCCCCCTTGGATCAGAATCCAATCCATTGCATTGAGCTGTCACATCTCTTTAGCTTATTTTTTTTAACAAAAACAATTTTATTTTATTTATTTATTTTTGGCTGCATAGGGTTTTAGTTGCTGCACGCAGGATCTGTCGCTGTGGTGCGTGGGTTCCAGAGCACGTGGACTCTGCAGTCGCGGTGCATGGGATCCACAGCGCGTGGGCTCTGTAGTTGCCCTGCGGCACTGTGGGATCTTAGTTCCCCGACCAGGGATCAAACCCGCATCCCCTGCATTGGAAGGGAAGTCCCTCTTTAACTGGAAGAATTCATCAACTTTTACTTCTCTTTCTTAAACTTGATTTGAAAACCAAGTCAGTTTTTTAATACAATGTCCCTTGATTTGTGTTTGTCTGCTACTTTGTACTTTAGATGCACTGATGGCAGGACTACCATGTAACTTACACAACATTCTTCTCAATGCATTTGATCATGAGGCACATCGTGTAGAAATGAGCTAGTGATCTCCTGACCAATAACTTAATGTGGTATATGCCAGATTTCTCTACCATAAAGTTACTACCTTTCCTCTTCGTGATTATTAAGTGATTTGTGGGGAAATACCATGAAATTATGTAATTATCCTGTTCCTCAAATATTCACTCATTACTTTTAGCATCCACTGAAGTTTTAACTCCACTGCAATTACTTCTATATTTATTACTGGAGGAACTTTCCTTCTTTGGCATTTATTTACTTTTAACAGTATAGACTCTGAATACTTTACATGCATTATTTCATTAAATTCTTCAAGACGGGAATTTCTAATAAATCAACAAAAGAAATTGAAACTGGGAGTTAGGTAAACTATCTCCCTATATATAAATCCAATATATTTTTTCCAATTTTAATATGCACTTAAATTTCCAAGAGAATATTCAATACCAGATGGATTAAAATATATAAATGTGAGGGGCCAAACTTTAAAATTTTAGAACACTTAGAACTTATATAACAGGGTTTCTCAACTGTTGCACTATTAGCACTCTGGACTGTATAATTCTTCATTGTGGGAGGCTCTCCCATGCCTTGTAAGATATTTAACAGCATCCCTGGGCTTTACTCACTATACACCAGTAGCACACTTTTCTCCAATTATGAAAATCAAAAACAATGTCAAATGACTTCAAGGAAGCAAAATCATCCCTGGTTGATAACCACTGGTTTAGAGATATACATGGGGAAATGTTTTTTAAAGCAAGAAAGGGCAAAATAAAATTCAAGCTCTATGTGGGAGAGTTAAGGAAACATCATTGGAAGACAAAGGTAACTTCAAAAGTACTGGTCTGGGGCTTCCCTGGTGGCGCAGTGGTTGAGAGTCCGCCTGCTGATGCAGGGGACACGGGTTCATGCCACAAAACAAAACAAAACAAAAACAACAAAACACAGGACAGGACATAAATGAGGATGGTGGAGTAAAAGACCTCCAAATATTCTCTCCTCCATAAAAGCAACTAGCAAAAAAAAAAATTGTAGGAATCAACTTTTTCAGAACTCTAGAAATTAACCAAAAGGCTTTACAACACTCAAGGGAGGGAATTCCCTGGCAGTCCAGTGGTTAGGACTTGCGGCTTTCACTGATGGGGCCCAGGTTCAATCCCTGGTTAGGGAAGTAAGATTCCACAAGTCGCACAGACATGGCCAAAAAGAAAACAAACAAACAAAAAAACCAAAAAAGGGAATTTTTACTCCGGAAAGATGATTAGTTAGATCTTTGTAACAACAGCAAGCTTTATGGAGTCCTAATTTGCCCTCTTCCTATGCTCCCCTCAGGACTGAAAACACACAATCACAGTGAAAACCAGCAGCCTGACAGCCACCAGATAAGAGGGCTTAGAACTGGGTTGAAACATCTTCAAAGCTTCATTCCCAGAGAAACGTCATTATTTCACCTCTCTGAGGATTCCCTGTGAGACCACAATGGCCAGGTTGTCTTTATTGGACCTAAGAATTGACCCAGGGCAAACAGCCTTTTCCCCATGCAGTATTTGCAGAAAACATTTTAAAGGTAATTGTTTTAACTTCCTGGCTGCCTGTGGTAGAAGGTACCAGTTTGAGCAAACAACAGGCTAACCAAAAAGTTTAAAAGGAAAACTGAGGAAATGAGATTCCCATGGATGGAGCTTTGAAAAACTCCCACATTTTCCCAGGAATCAAGAAGGCCTGAGGTATGTGTAAAGCTGTGCTAACATCTAAAGCTGTGCCATTCCCAAGAAAGACCTGAGAAGGTCCAAGTTCTCACCTCAAGCCAACCTTCAGGCTCTGCCTAAGAAGCAAGTGAATACTAAAGTGGAGTTGTCAAGAGACTGGCTTAGTGTTAAAGATGTGCCTAAACATGCACACAGAATCACAGGGTAAAGAATAGCTTATTGATTCCAGAGTTTAAGAAAACCTCCAATCTTAGCTGAACACAAGGCTTATTAATAACCAAACAGAGATTTCAGTGACCAAAGATGACAAAGAATACAGACATTACTGAATTCGTTCAGAAAAGAGTAATAACACAACAAAAAACGCTTGTGTGGGGGTAATATCTGATTTCAAGAATTGCCACATTATTTAAACTTTCCAGTTTTTGACCACAAATTATAAGACATGCAACACACGCACACACGCGTACGTGCACACACACATACAAAGAAGGCATGGCCCGTATGTAGGGAAAAAATGCTATCAAGAGAAACTGTCCCTCAGGAAGAACAGATGTTGGACCTAACCAGACAAACACTTTAAATCAGCTATTTTAACTATGTTCAAAGAAAAAAAAAGTCAAAAGAACTACAGGGCCATTTCTCCACCTGTCTGGAAGGACATCGTTGTTGAGCTGTCAAGGAGAAAAACTACCATGGCTTCCAGTCCTTTGACAAAACCTCAGATGCGTGGCCTTCTGGCCAAGTGTCTGTGATTTCATATTGCTGAAGCATTCATTATCTCCTTGGGAATTGCAGCTTTCTATAAGTTTGCTGTGGCTGAACCAAGAAAGAAGGCCTATGCAGACTTCTACAGAAATTATGATTCCATAAAAGATTTTGAGGAGATGAGGAAGGCTGGTGTCTTTCAGAGTATGAAGTGATTTTGGAATATAAAGAATTTCTTTGGGTTGAGTTCCATGGAAGTTTGTCACTTACCTGTGTTCCTGAACTATGAAACTATGAACTACTAATATCTGGGCTAAGGAATAGCTTCTCTTGATAAATAAATGATTAATAACAACAATAACAAAAGAACTAAAGGAAGTTTGAAAAAGATGTCTCATAAAACAGATTGTATCAATACAAATTTAAAAAGAAAAAAGTAAAATAACTGAAATGAGAACTTCACTACGGGTTCCCAACAGCAGATTCAAACAGGTAAAAAGCATCCAAGAACTTGAATCGTCCAATAAAGACTGAAAAACTGAAAGGGAAAAAAAAAAACACAGACTGAGACATGCGCAACACTACCAAAGGTACCAACAAAACATGAGAAGAGATAGAAAGGGGTAGAAAGAGTATTTGTTGATAAAATGGCTGAAAACTTTCCGAATTTGATGAAAATTATTAATTTACACATCCAAGAAGCTCAACGAATTCCAAGTAATATAAGCTCAAAGAAATCCCTGCCTAGAAACAACATAATCAAGCTGTTGAGAGACAAAAATCTTAGTAGCAGCAAGAGGGGCAACTTATCATATACAAGGGAGCCTTGAAAAAAAATTAATAGCTATGGAAGCCAGAAAGTAGTAGGACGGCATATTCAAAATGTTGAAGAAAAAGTAATGTCAATCAGAAATCCTTTGTTTGACAAAACTATCCTTCAAATATAAAGGAAAAATTAAGATATTCTCAGATAAAAGCTGAGGTAATTCATTGCTAACAGACCTGCCCTAATAGGAAATAATAGAGGGACTTTCCTGGTGGCACAGTGGTTAAGACTCCACCACGCTACCAACGCAGGGGGCCTGGGTTCAATCCCTGGTCAGGGAACTAGATCCCACATGCATGCCGCAACTAAGAGTTTGTATGCCGCAACTAAGGAGCCCGCGAGCCGCAACTAAGACCCAGCACAACCAAATACATACATACATACATACATACATACATATATACTTTAAAAAAAAAGGAAAGAAATAATAGAAACCCGTTGGGCTGAAATGAAGACACTATACAGTAACTTGAATCTGTATGAAAAAAAAAGAGCACCCGTAAAGGGACATAGGTAAATATAAAACACATTATGATTGTATTTTTTGCTTATAATCTTTTTATCTCCTACTTGGCTTAAAGGACAATTATTACATTAAACAGTAACATCAAATCTTTTGATGGGCACACAATGTATAAAGATATTATTTGACAATAGCAGCACTTTGAAGGAGGAAAGGAACAGAACTGTTTAGAGGAAATCTTCCATTTAGTTTACTGCAGCTCTAAACTTTATTATTTCCTTCCTTCTGCTTATTTTGGGTTTAGTTTGAACTTTTAAAAAATTTATTAATTGGAAAGTTAGGTTTTTTTATGCTAACATCTGTCATGTTATATAATTATCATTTATGTTTTGTGGTGAGAACAATTAAGATCTAGGCTCTCAGCAACTTTGAAGTTTATAATAAAGTATTGTTGACTCTAAACATTACTGAAAGTGGGGTATAGAAGCCTCCAGCTATATTTTTGAATTACCTATTTCTCCCTTTAATTCTCCCTTCATATGTTTTGGGACTCTGTTTTTAAGTGTGTGTATGTGTATAATTGTTAGGTCTTTCTGTTGGATTGGCCTTTTTATTATTATAAAGTATCTTTGTCTATTAATTTTTTTCTTAAAGGCTATCTTGTCTGAAATTAGTATAGTCATTGTAGTTCTCTTTTGGTTAAGGTTTGCAAGGCATACCTTTTTTCATTTTTTACTTTCAAGTTATATGTGTTTTTTAAAAATCTAAAGTGTGTCTCCTTTAGACAGCATATAATTGGATTATTTTTTTAAAATCCATTTCTTCCTTTTAATTGGAGTATTTAATTTATTTACATTTGACATAATTACTGCTAAGGTAGGATTATCCATGCTCTTTTGCTTAGTTTTTCTATATGTCGTATGTCTGTTTTGCATCTCCATTCCTCCATTACTGCCTCCTTTAGTGTTTTTTGTTTTGTTTTGTCTTTAATTAATTAATTAATTTATTTATTTTTGGCTGCATTGGATCTTCATTGCTGCGTGTGGGCTTTCTCTAGTTGTGGCGAGCAGGGGGTACTCTTCGTTGCGGTGTGCGGGCTTCTCATTGCAGTGGCTTCTCTTGTTGCGGAGCATGGGCTCTAGGTGCGCGGGCTTCAGTAGTTGTGGCGTGCGGGCTCAGTAGTTGTGGCTTGTGGGCTCTAGAGTGCAGGCTCAGTAGTTGTGGCTCACTGGCTTAGTTGCTCTGCAGCATGTGCGATCTTCCCAGACCAGGGCTTGAACCCATGTCCCCTGAATTGGCAGGCGGATTCTTAACCACTGGGCCACCAGTGAAGTCCCCTCCTTTAGTATTAAATAGATACTTTCTAGTGTATCATCTTAATTTCCTTGCTGTTAACTTTGACATGTTTTTGAGTTATTTTTTCCTTTGGGTATTAAAATGAACGTTTTTAACTCAAAACAATGTAGTTCCAATTAACACCAACTGAATTTCAGTAAGATGCAAAAATTAGATAAGCTAGATGAAATAGACAAATTCCTAGAAAGACACAAACTACTGAATTTAACTCAAGAAGAAACAGAAAATCTCAACACAGCAATAACAAGTAGAGATACTGAATTAGTAAACAACATCTACCCACAAGAAAAAGCCCAAGACCAGAGGGATTCACTGAATTCTATGGAATATTTAAAGAATTAACACCACAAAAATTAGAAGACTAGACACTTATCAACTCATTATATGAGGCCAATATTATCCTGATACCAAAACCAAAGACAACACAAGAAAACTACAGAACAATATCCCTTAGGAATACAGACAAAAAAATGCTCACTAAATAGTAGCAAAGTGAATTCAGCAGCATATAAAAAGGAAGCATATACAAAGACCAAGTGAGATTTATCCCAGGAAGGCAAGGTTTTTTAACATCCAAAATATCAATTAACATAATATACCACACCAATAGAATAAAAAACAAAAACCACATGATCATCTCAACAGATGCAGACAGAAACATTTGACAAAATGCTTTAATGAAAAAACACCAAACAGGGACTTCCCTGGCAGTCCAGTGGTTAAGACTCTGAACTTCCACTGCAGGGGGCATAGGTTCCATCCCTGGGTCAGGGATGTAGTATCCCGTGTGCCTCGAGGCGCAACCAAAGCCAAACCAAACCCATCACACACACACACACACACACACACACAGAGAGAGACACACACACACACAGAGACACACACACAAACTAACTAGGAAACCCCCCGCAATGTGAATGTGAAATATAACTATAAAAAACCCACAGCTGGGCTTCCCTGGTGGCGCAGTGGTTGAGAACCTGCCTGCCTATGCAGGGGACACGGGTTCATGCCCTGGTCCGGGAAGATCCCACATGCCGCACAGCGGCTGGGCCCGTGAGCCATGGCCGCTGAGCCTGTGCGTCCAGAGCCTGTGCTCCGCAACGGGAGAGGCCACAACAGTGAGAGATCCGCGT
>NC_041230.1:29740242-29800249 GCF_002837175.3 Physeter macrocephalus
TGCAGGCTCAGTAGTTGTGGCTCACTGGCTTAGTTGCTCTGCAGCATGTGCGATCTTCCCAGACCAGGGCTTGAACCCATGTCCCCTGAATTGGCAGGCGGATTCTTAACCACTGGGCCACCAGTGAAGTCCCCTCCTTTAGTATTAAATAGATACTTTCTAGTGTATCATCTTAATTTCCTTGCTGTTAACTTTGACATGTTTTTGAGTTATTTTTTCCTTTGGGTATTAAAATGAACGTTTTTAACTCAAAACAATGTAGTTCCAATTAACACCAACTGAATTTCAGTAAGATGCAAAAATTAGATAAGCTAGATGAAATAGACAAATTCCTAGAAAGACACAAACTACTGAATTTAACTCAAGAAGAAACAGAAAATCTCAACACAGCAATAACAAGTAGAGATACTGAATTAGTAAACAACATCTACCCACAAGAAAAAGCCCAAGACCAGAGGGATTCACTGAATTCTATGGAATATTTAAAGAATTAACACCACAAAAATTAGAAGACTAGACACTTATCAACTCATTATATGAGGCCAATATTATCCTGATACCAAAACCAAAGACAACACAAGAAAACTACAGAACAATATCCCTTAGGAATACAGACAAAAAAATGCTCACTAAATAGTAGCAAAGTGAATTCAGCAGCATATAAAAAGGAAGCATATACAAAGACCAAGTGAGATTTATCCCAGGAAGGCAAGGTTTTTTAACATCCAAAATATCAATTAACATAATATACCACACCAATAGAATAAAAAACAAAAACCACATGATCATCTCAATAGATGCAGACAGAAACATTTGACAAAATGCTTTAATGAAAAAACACCAAACAGGGACTTCCCTGGCAGTCCAGTGGTTAAGACTCTGAACTTCCACTGCAGGGGGCATAGGTTCCATCCCTGGGTCAGGGATGTAGTATCCCGTGTGCCTCGAGGCGCAACCAAAGCCAAACCAAACCCATCACACACACACACACACAGAGAGAGAGACACACACACACACAGAGACACACACACAAACTAACTAGGAAACCCCCCGCAATGTGAATGTGAAATATAACTATAAAAAACCCACAGCTGGGCTTCCCTGGTGGCGCAGTGGTTGAGAACCTGCCTGCCTATGCAGGGGACACGGGTTCATGCCCTGGTCCGGGAAGATCCCACATGCCGCACAGCGGCTGGGCCCGTGAGCCATGGCCGCTGAGCCTGTGCGTCCAGAGCCTGTGCTCCGCAACGGGAGAGGCCACAACAGTGAGAGATCCGCGTACCACCAAAAAAACAAAACAAAAACAAAAACAAAAACCACAGCTAACATCATAGTTAATTCTGAAACACTGGATACTTTCCTCCTAAATCAGGAACAAGATAAGGCTGTCTGCTCTCACCATGTCTATCCAACTTTAGACTGGAGGTTCATGACTTGTACAAAATACCTAACAATAAGCATAACAAAAGTGCAAACATCACTGAAAGAAATTAGAGCCCTAAAGAAATGGGTAAATATCTCAGATTCATGAATTGGAAGGCTTTATATTGTTAAAATGGCACTATCCCCCCAAATGATCTAAAGATTCTACATAATCCTTATCAAAATCTCACTGGGCTATGTAATTTATTTGCAGAAATTGACAAGATGACCCTAAAATTCTTATGAAAATTCAAGGAACGCAGAATGACCAAAACAATCTTGAAAAAGTAGAGCAAAGTTGGAGAACTCACACTTCCCAATTTTAAAAGTTACTAAAAAGCGACAGTAATCAAGACAGTGTGGTACTGGCATAAGGACAGACAAGATCAATGGAACAGAACTAAGAGCCCAAAAATAAACTCATATATTATGTGTAACTGATCTTTTAGAAGACAATTCCACAGGGACAGACCAGTCTCTTCAACAAATGGTGTTAGGACAAATCAATATTCACATGCAAAACTATGCATTTGGGACCCTGTCTCACACCACATACAAAAAAATTAACTCAAACAGATCTCATACATATTTTATGCAGTATATATAGTACTTTGGACTTAAAAACCACTGGATTACCTTAGATGATATCACTTTTAATCATTCAACCCCTTTTCCTCAAGTCAACAATTATCCATTCAATCCAATTCCAATATTAAACAGTAATTTTCAAGCATGCTCTTCTTACCCTGCACAAGCTTGTAAACAGGCCAACATTGTCGCCAGAGTTTCTGGAGGAAGTTGAGCACTTTTGGGCTGATCTTTCTCTGGTGCAAGTCCACCCAAAATAGAAGGACACCGTCTCTTTAAAAAAGTCATACAAGCCTGGATAAAAGGCTCCTGGAAAAGAAAAAGTCTCTCTGTATTTGAAATTCATCATTAATTGCTTTCAGATAAGACTAAAGCACTACGACTAAAATCCAGAATACAATAACATCTTCATTGCCACTTTCTTAAGCTATCTTGACCATCAAAAATTAAAAGCAGTAATAAACAGACAAATCCTTACTCCATGCTCTCGAATTTTATCTGTGAGCCACTTGTCAAGTTTGAGGTATTCACGACGTGAAGCAAGTGCAGCAAGGTCAATAACAAAGGCAAATGGAGTACCATTTAGCAGCATTGACAAGGCCTAAAGAAAAAGGATATTAGAAACTACGAGTCAAGCAACTGAGTGACTTTTCTGTCCTATTTTCTGTTTCCAGTTTTTATTTTCACAAACAAGTAAATAAAACATACTGCTAGTATTTTCTTAGTCATAATTTTTTAAACAGCTTAGCAGAAATCAATGGTAACACTTGTCCCTACTTAAAATAAAATCACATTTCAAAGACAAACACATGACTTTACCTTCAAAATAAACTTTACCCTGTGTTTTTTCAAATAATTTAACCTAAAGCAAAGCAAAACACAAAAGCGTGAAAAATTATCCTTACCCATTTTAAAAAATCTAAACTCAGGCTTACTCTAACCTAAGTACAACTACAACACCATTACCACTGATCAAAGACATCAAGAATCAGACTATTTGTCAAAAGACCCTGTTAATGCTAATGAAATCTGCCAAAGGGTTGAAAGCCAACCAGTTTCTCCAAAAATTGTATCTCACAGATTACATCTGAGGTCAATTATCACTTGCTTTAAAACAGACTTACAAATATCAAAGAAGACCAAACAAAATTCAGTGAAATGTAAATGAAAACATTTTTACATTTCTAAAACCACTCTTCTTCCAATCTCTTTTTACATACAAGGAATAATTCTAAATCTCAACCATTCTAGCTAAGAGTTAGTTACATGTGAATTATTCCTAAAGCACCTATGTTACATAAAAATGTTATTTTTTATCATTAATAAAAAAAAACCGTTAATCTGTCCCTCCAAGCTCACCTTCAAGTCTTGGGCCACATCAAGTATTCGAGACAATTTGGCCTGGTCATACTGCTCCCCTCGCATGTACCATTCTGCCATTGCATGCATGATAAGTTGGCGGATTGAGGGAGACTGTCCCTAAGAAAAGAAAAAGGAGGGTTAAATAGCAATACTACTGACCATTTTGATAGGCTGTTGCAAATGCTTTTGCAAATGCTGATTTTACTTGTATTTATGTAAAACTGAGGTGTATCAGTGCAGACAACAAAGCTCAAACCTCAAGCATTGATTACAGTGACTTTTTTTTTTTGTGGGAAAGCAGTTTTTTCCATATTTCCCAAATGAAGCCTACCCCAAAACCCTGGGGTCATACAGTCACATACAACAAATTTATTTGTCCCATAAAAGTCTGCCTATACATTTGCAAAGCTGAAATATGATGAGAATATGAGGATGCATCAAATTTATATGATCCCTTAAATTAAATCACAAATCACTGGCCTATAAAAACAAAACAGTTTAAGGTAATCATCTCTCATGCTGCAAAGGGTAGTATTTTATCAGTATTTCTGGGACTAGAGTTTGTACATTCTAAATCTAGCTATTTTCACAAATGATCATGCTCATTTTTTGTAATTATTCAATTTCTTTTTTTAGCAGTAAACAGCCTGTCTTTGAAGACTGATCTAAAGGTGTGCAGCTGAATGGTAATTTAGAAAATGTTTCTCACAGAAGCAACAGCAAGGCAATTACTATCACTGTCTAAATCACTTTCCAGTAACTGTCTTAGACTGACAGAAAGTCCTAGCGAAACAAGTATCTAACCAGGAGTGGCGATACAAGTCCTTCCACTCTGCCCTTTCCACCTCACAGATGTGGTGAGAAGAGCCTAAGAATGTCTGGGCTACAAACTTTTGGTTAAATGTTTGATAAACATTACTGTCTATCATGTGATTTGAGTCTCTAGAAATGGAGTTGGTCTGACTGAAAGGCATGCAACCAAGGCTAATGTTTTTCATTTATAAAGTCTTACCTGAATTTTTAAAAGCACTTGTTTATAACAAACTATAGCAGGAATATCTTAAAAAGGGAAGGGGCACTTGATATAAAGGGGAAGATGACTGCTTTTTCTTAAAGCTTCTACATATATCTTTATTTAAAATGTAGGCTATGGGGGGGGAGGAATCAATGGACAAAAGAGTATCTGTCAAATACATTCTACCAAATTGGCAAGGGGTGGGGCAGGAGCACAAGGGCTTGAAATCTCAGCAGGAACCAAAATAAAATTTGAATGCTGGATTTGGATAAAACAAAATTATGTCAATTAAACTGTTTTATGATCTTCTTCCATTTACTGTTAAAAAGTGAAATGAGAACCTTCTGGTTCTATGATAAATGATTAAGCTCTTTACTGCTATCGAAAGGATACTGGTACACTAGCAATACAGACCTTTCATAATACTGATTTTTTTTTAATTGTCTTGCCTCCTTGCTCTTTCAAGTTTTATACTTTAATACCCACATGATGCTAAAAGATAAAGTAAGTTTTACAGAAGTGTGACTTTTTCAGAGTGTCAAAATTCCAAGATTGACAATTGCACTAGGTGAACATCATCAAAAGAATGTCAATTATGCAGAAATAGAATCACAGATGTAGAAAACAAACTTGCAGTTACCAAGGGGGGAAGGGGAGATTGGGATTCACATATACACACTACTATGTATAAAACTGATAACTAATGAGAATCTACTGTACAAAAACTCTACTCAATGCTCTGTGGTGACCTAAATGGGAAGGAAATCTAAAAAAGAGTGGATAGGAAACTGATAACTAATGAGAATCTACTGTACAAAAACTCTACTCAATGCTCTGTGGTGACCTAAATGGGAAGGAAATCTAAAAAAGCGTGGATAGGGCTTCCCTGGTGGCACAGTGGTTAAGAATCCGCCTGCCAATGCAGGGGACACGGGTTTGAGCCCTGGTCTGGGAAGATTCCACATGCTGTGGAGTAACTAAGCCTGTGCGCCACAACTACTGAGCCTGTGCTCTGAAGCCCGTGAGCCACAACTACTGAGCCCGCGTGCTGCCACTACTGAAGCCCGCGCACCTAGAGCCTGTGCTCCGCAGGAAGAGAAGCCACAGCAATGAGAAGCCCACGCACCACAACCAAGAGTAACCACCTCTCACCCCAACTACAGAAAGCCCACGCGCAGCAACAAAGACCCAACGCAGCCAAAAATTAAAATAAATTTAAAAAAATAAAAAATAAAAGAGTGGATATATGTATACATATAACTGATTGACTTTGCTGCACAGCAGAAACTAACACAACACTGTAAAGCAACTATACTCCAATAAAAATTAATAAAAAAAAGAAATGTTGGGACTTCCCTGGTGGTCCAGTGGTTAGGACTCCATGCTCCCAATGCTGGGGGCCTGGGTTTGATCCCTGGTCAGGGAACTAGATCCCCCAATGCCACAACTAAGACCCTGCATGCCACAACTAAAGATCCCACATGCCGCAACTTAAACCTGGCACAGCCAAATTAAAAAAAAGAAAGAAAGAATGTCCATTATGGGGTGGGGGGAGATAAACTGGAAGACTGGGATTCATGTATACACTACTATATATAAAACAGATAACTAATAAGGACCTATTGTATAGCACAGGGAACTCTACTCAGTACTCTGTAATGGCCTATATGGAAAATGAATCTGAAAAAGAGTGGATACATGTATATGTAATAACAGATTCACTTTGCTATACATCTGAAACTAACACAACATTGTAAATCAACTATATCTCAATTAAAAAAAAAAAATGTCAGTTATTAAGACAAAGAAATGGTCATATCTTACCTGCCCATGCCATGCATAGTGCAAAATTATAGCTGAGTTAGGGTGGTTTCCAAGGAAAATTGGCATCAGAGTGGAGATGAGTTCATGGCGCAAGGTGTGCCAGGAGGTGTTGATTTGTAGTAAGGCCAATACCAGCATGTCTGGACAGTGTTTGATAGGGAAGCTGAAGAGTTGTTTGACTTGCTCATATTGCCCTACCTCTGCGAGCCTCAGCAGAGATTCAATCAAATCCAAGCTCTTCCTAACAAGAATGGAAGTAAGATACTCTATCAATGAAAATCTAAGTACACAAAATTCATTTTCCAGATAAGTGATACCAGTTATCAAGACAAAACCAAGTTGCTGTCATCTTTTAATATTTGAAAAACATTTAAATTGGTGCTGTTCATCTCAAATATATAATGCTGGTATGCTTTCACTAATTTCAAAGGCAGTCCAAATTAAGAGAATACATGATGAAGGACAGCAGACACGACTGACCATGTGCATAACCATGGACAGCCTTACCAAAGAGTTACCATCAAAAACTTTTGTGATTAGAGTGCAAAATAAAAACAAATAATAGAAGTTTAGAAACAGTCAAAAATCCAATACAAATATAGATATAATTACACACAAGAAAAATTCTACATAAAAATACAGCCTGACACAACACTGTAAATCAACTATACTTCAATTAAAAAAAAAAAAAAAAAAAAGGCAGCTCAAACACTGACTTTGGTAACACCAAGATTTTACTTAGGTGCACAATGCCCCCTATGAATTATTCTTGCCCCAAGAAGCTAAATGTGGTTGACTTCAATCAAGCCTCAAGGTTTTGCTACCCTTAGTCCATGAAAACTATGGGGATAGGGATCAAATTAAAACACCATGAGGAAATAGATACCCCATACCACAGGGTAGACTATAGGATAACTGATCCTACTTCTCCATTAAATCGATGGCCAAGAATGATATTTAAGAAAAAAAAAAAGAAGGAGAAGAAAGACTTAACAGCATAAAAGAAACTATGTAGACCTTGTTTGGACTCTCAATCATACAAACTGTTAAAAAGCATTCTTGAGACAATTAGGGAAACCTGAATATATAGCTACATTAAGGAATTATTAAATGTATATGACATTTCAATTTTATAAAATGGAAAGAGGCCTTTATCTGTTAAAATAAAATAAAAAGAAGACATACTGCCGTACACATCAGACTTAAGAGGAGAAAAAAAAAAACCAATCCTGTACATCCAATGTTGGCTAGCACCTGGGGAAAGGACACACTTCAGAACAAACCACTGCTTCAGTCAATCTTTCAGAACAAGGATCAGCAAACTACATCCACAAGCCAAATCTCACCCACTGCCTATTTTTGTAAATACTGTTTTGTTGGAACAGAGCCACACACATATTTACACTGTGCTACAATTAAAGAGTTAAGTAGTGGCTACAGAGACCATCTGGCCTGCAAAGCCCTTTACAGGAAGTTTACCATCCTTTGTTTTATAAGATGTGTCCCAGTGGAGTATGCTTGGAAAAAATGGAAGAAACATTATGAAGTAGATGTCTCTGGGGACCAATCCAGTCCATGCCCCCTCTGCATAGCTGTGGGTGTATTGTAACAGTGATGGAAGTACTTTTACCATCCTTATCTCACATCCCAGGGAGGAGTTAGTTCCAGAAGAAACCAACTGAGCCAGTCAGATTCTCCAGCAGAAATCTTGAGTTGAAACTCAGAGAAAATAGATAATTCAGCTTAAAGTTTTAGATTTCATGCGTTGGGGCTTCCCTGGTGGCACAGTGGTTGAGGGTCCGCCTGCCAATGCAGGGGACACAGGTACGTGCCCCGGTCTGGGAAGATCCCACATGCCGTGGAGTGGCTGGGCCCGTGAGCCATGGCCGCTGAGCCTGTGCGTCCGGAGCCTGTGCTCTGCAACGGGAGAGGCCACGGCAGTGAGAGGCCCACATACCACAAAAAATGAATAAATAAATAAATAGATTTCATGCGTTGGCCATTTTGAGCCACTTACAAAAAAAGCAAGCAAGCAAATCTACAGAGAGAAGAAAGGGATTTAACATTAAGGGAGAAGTAAAAACCTCCTTCTAACATTTGATTGTTACAGAAAATAGACAATGGCAGACATTACAAGAGGAAAGATGTATCTAGTGATAAGGAGACTAAATATAGATTTTCATCCACCAACACCCTACTATATAAAAATTTAGGTTAAGTAGGCTTACTAAAAATACTGTTTCGTTTAAACCTTTTAACTATGTAGTTGGCTCACTATTAATCTTATAATTCAAAACAGTATAAGTGACCCTTTCAAGAAAAGCTAGATGAAGAGTGTTTACCATGTGGCAATTTCTCGATTGTCATCCTCTGGTGGTGCTTTCAGAATATCAGTGGCAACAGTATGACATGGGTAGTCGGCAAAACAGAAGATCTCTGGATTTATAAGGGAATGCTGAATGAAGGAGAGCTGGAACAAGAGAAAAAAGTCCTTACTATCATAAATGACTGTGAATGTTATAAAAATGTGAAACATTTTCACTAGGCTAATCTCAATTTTAATTCATTCTCAGAATGAAATTTCCCTTTAAAATCTTAATTATTTGATCTTTCAAAACCACAGACAAGTCAGACAAATGAAAGGTGCATGGTGAGGTGACCTTGGAGACAAACATCATTAAACCACTGGGAAAACAGTTTGATTGCTACACTTCAGCTGAGTCTGACTGGTACTAAACTATAATAATGTTTCTTCAAAATTTATCAGTCTCTGCTTTTCTGAGCAATGCAAAACAAATTCTACATTAAAAGAATATTTTAATCAACGGACAGACGGCACTATCTAAGCCATGATTCTTTGTCTCTTCTATAGCTAAACATCATTCACTTACCTGGCCTTCTGCATGTTTCCAAGGTCTGTATATGAGGTCTACAGGGAACACTTCCATACCCAGACCCCTCTGAATGCCATACACTACATTATGAAGTCCTTTACTATCACGAATTTGAAATCCAGGATGGTCCAGTTCGTAAGTTACTTCCTTGAAATTCAAACTTGGGTTCTAAAAAAGAAAAGCATTTCAGAGTTTAATGAAAAGGGACTTCCTTGGTGGTGCAGTGGTTAAGAACCCGCCTGCCAATGCAGGTGACACAGGTTCGATCTCTGGTCCGGGAAGATCCCACATGCTGTGGAGCAACTAAGCCCATACACCACAATTACTGAGCCCACGAGCCACAACTACTGAAGCCTGCGCACCACAACTACTGAGCCCACGTGCAGCAACTACTGAAGCCTGCGCACTCTAGGACCCTCGTGCCGCAACTACTGAAGCCCACGCGGCTAGAGCCTGTGTTCCGTAACAAGAGAAGCCCGCGCACCGCAACAAAGAGTAGCCCCCGCTCTCTGAAACTAGAGAAAGCCCACGCACAGCAACGAAGAACCAACGCAGCCAAAAAAAAAGGTTAATGAACAGAAGTGTACATATTTTGATTGCTTTATCCAAAGAGCCATATTAAATCTGAAATTCAATCAAGATGGTCTAATTATAGACTCAAAATCATCTAAATCTTTCTGGCATTTCCAAAGAGACTTGGAAAGGTAAATTCTTAATATTCAAAATAAACTGGTTCTACTAGCAAGCTACTCCAAGTTACCTTTCCGTTCACAACATACTTGTGAATACGTGAGTACGTAAAGGGGAATTCTCTTCCCCTACTTTAGTCCAACGAACACTCCCATCCCAATATGGCAAATAGATAATGCTTCACTTAGTGCCTCGTCTTTACAGTAAGATTCCACTACCTTGGAACAAAGTTGCAAAGATAAATCAATTATCCCAAATATCAATCTTAATTAACAAGGACTTCCCAGGTGGTGCAGTGGTTAAGAATCCTCTGGCCAATGCAGGGGACATGGGGGTTTCATCCCTGGTCCAGGAGGATCCCACATGCCGCGGAGCAACTAAGCCCGTGCGCCACAACTACTGAGACTGTGCTCTAGAGCCCACGAGCCACAACTACTGAGCCCACGAGCCACAACTACTGAAGCCCGCGCGCCTAGAGCCTGTGCTCCACAACAAGAGAAGACATCGCAATGAGAAGCCCGTGCACCGCAACGAAGAGTAGCCCCCACTCGCCGCAACTAGAGAAAGCCCGTGCGCAGCAATGAAGACCCAATGCAGCCAAAAATAAATAAATATATTTATTTTTTTAAAAAGTCTTAATTAACTAAAGATCTCCCCTAAAAGCATCCCAATGTATGCATCAGGAAAAGTGGTCTAGATTCTTTATGTCAAAATGACTAAAAATTCCATTCAAAAATGTTTTATGAAAAGGTATTCATAAAGCAGTATGAGATTCCTTAAAGAAACACAAAGCAAAGGAAACATATTTAGAGAAGATAATTTACCAAACACTCTGCACCAAGCATTAAGAATATTTTGTGCTTGGGACTTCCTGGGCGGTCCAGTGGTTAAGACCCTGAGCTCCCGATGCCGGGGGCACAAGTTCGATCCCTGGTCGGGGAACTAAAACCCCGCATGCTGCACAGCGCGGCCAAAAAGAAAAAGGGGAAAGAAAAAAAAGAAGAATATTTTGTGCTTGAAAGAAAAAAAGGCTGTGCACACTTCATAATTAAATCTCCAACCAAAGCGTTATGTCCAGTTTACTTTTGCTCTAAGGTGACACCTTTCAATCCATGAAGACTTTAATGCTTGCTTTGTATATGGTACAAAGAATAAACGTCAGTTGGGGTATTCACTCTAAGACAACAATGGCATTTATAGGTAACATTTTTTTTTCTAAAATTTGTTTCAAGGACTGACTGTGACAGAATAAAACCATAAATATACTATTAAACAGCATTATCCTAGAGAGAGTTAAGTCTGGTAAATCCACAGGCGTGCCCCTATGGTTTCCTCCTCCCATCCTTGGAAGTAAATCAGAAAAATTATTAACCCAATGTGTATCTGAAATTGTCCTCTGTTCCCTTTCTACAAAAAACTGTACATAAACTCAAACATACAAGAAAAAGGAAGAAGAAAGAAAAGAGATTACTAATTCAACTATTCAAATCTACAGTGAAGGCGTTCAATTTATAGCCTTCGCACTCTCTGAAATCAAAACATAGGTTCAGATAACATGGAAAACTGTCCTTGTCTGCAATTTTTAAAAAAATTTTTTCAATAGTGCAATAAAGTACAAAGATGAAACTGAGGGAAAAGCACGTTTTCATATTTGCAAGACAACCACAGGTTAAAAACACATTAGTAGGGACTTCCCTGGTGGTACAGTGGTTAAGAGTCTGCCTGCCAATGCAGGGGACACGGGTTTGAGCCCTGGTCCGGGAAGATCCCACATGCCACAGAGCAACTAAGCCCGTGCGCCACAGCTACTGAAGCCCGCACGCCTAGAGCCCATGCTCCGCAACAAGAGAAGCCACCACAATGAGAAGCCTGTGCACCGCAAAGAAGAGTAACCCCTGTTTGCCGCAACTAGAGAAAGCTCGTGCGAAGCAACGAAGACAAAAATAAATTAATTACTTTTTTAAAAATTAAAAAAGCAAAAAACCAAACCAATTAGTAACTGGTTATCCTTAAGTGCTAAAACTGTGGTTTTATTTTGCTTTTCTTCCTTTTCACTTTCTAAGTTTTCTGCCATGATCACGTGTTATTTTTTTCCCCTCCTCTATAACTAAAGAGTAGGTCTGAACACCATAAACCCATCTACTGTTAAAAAAAAAAAAAAAGAAAACCCACTGATGCTGTTAGTAGTAAGGTCACACAGAGAACAGTATGATTCCCTGTTACTCAATTTTACTTATAAGTTACAAATGTAGAAAACTAAAAATGAGAAATAGGATAGACAAATGACCTGACACCTTATCAAGAATGTTATGGAAGTATGTATTTGTAGTCTTTAGTGTTACATTTTGTTCCTTGACATTTTATGAACAAGACTGAAAACATTACATCTTGATCTTGACTCCACTGTACTCTCACTGACTAAATTTCATCACTCCCTTTTAATAACTAGAAGTTTCACTTTTTTATGTTTTATTTTAACAGTTCAACATTTTAGGAGAGGTACGTTGTTTATTTGGGGACCAATTATTTAGTTTGTGGATATTTCAGAAGTGGAAGTAGTAAGATAAGTATGGATTTTTATTATCCCTATAATAATATCCCATAAACAAGGTTGGCAGGGTTTTTGTTGCACCTTCCAGAAAACATTCAGAAGTCTTCCTTTCTCCTCGATAATTCCTCATACAATCATTACTTTGTAACAAACTCATCCTCCCCAAAAAACCACATACTAACAACCTACCAAATCACCTCAGCAGTGCTACTCAGAATTGCATAGCAACAATTCATTATGAACAAAGCTAGAGTGTGATTGCATACTATTTCCAGTACATAATTATCTCGGACCCTTCATTACTTTTGAAGTCAGAAATTATAAAACACTGCAGTTCTCATTCAGCTACGCACTTTATTCATTAAAATTTTCTTTCTTTGGGCTACATCATACTAACACCATAAATATATAACATTACATGTGTACTCACCAGTTCTTTGAGAACATCAATCAAGACTTCTACATTCCATGTGTGTGCCTGTGCTCCATCACTTTTATCTTTTCCATCACTCCAGATCCCACTGCCAGGAGCAGAGATACTCTGTAGAAGTAAAATCTGAATTAAACAAAGCCAACTACTCAATGTGTTCAGCTCTGGTTGGTAGAACAATCATACTGTAATTTAATAAATAAAATAAAGAGGGCAGGACATTAATTCACTTTGTAAAATAGTTTATTTCCACACCTACCTGTAATGGAATTCCATCTGTTAATCCTGAATGAGTTCGAGCCATCATTCCCAAAACCCTTGCAACCTGGGCAGCTGTGACCTCCCGAACACCAAACTGCATGATTATATTGCGACATTCTTCAATACTGAAACAGAAATTTAACTTCAGAAAAATGGTACCCTCAATACCAAGGTTAAGAAACGCTCATGTAAAATGCACTTGAGTGAAGTCGCTAGAGTTTTACTAACACAGAGAGTAATAAGCTTCATTTCTTGTTACTTTCACATAGCTAGGAATGTAAAATCCACCTACTTAAGAAAATAGAAAAAGTTTAAAATACCGATGGAAGAAGGAAGTATGAGTTAACAGTATTATCTACGAAGAGACATAAAATTATCCTCCTCAATCTTCGGTATAAATCAAGTTATTCTTTAAAATACTGATAACTCAAGGGTTATTCTGATATGTACAAAGCCCTGAAAATGTATTTTGACTTTTTCACTTTGCATCGATGAAAGTTTTAGGCCAGGCACATTTATACACACACAAGAAATACACTTTCAAACATAAGTGGAAATGTGGTTTGTATGAGTTTTAAAAACATTAAATGTTACACTTAAAGTCAAAGCAAAGCACATTAATGCCCTTAATAACATATTCTCAGAAAAATATTAACAATCCACTATATCACAGTCCTATATGCTACCATTAGCATGAAACAATATCCTTTTATGCCCCTGGCAGGTGAGGAAAATTTGTGAGAGGCAGCGTATGAAAAGGGCAGAAAAGGAAGACTGTAGAAAATCAAGGTACAGCAAGGAAATTGAGGGTGGGGGCAGGGAAGAGCATATTAGACATGCTGGATGGGAAATGATGCAAGTTCCATGAACACTTGCCTCAATGCCCTCCCTCTCGAAAGCTAAAACTGCCTACCATGGCGACTAGGCTAGGAACCTCAGATCCTTAAATTTGAGAAACTAGGGGGGATGGAGAGATAGAAATTTAGCCACGAGAACATTTATAGCTGCCACTAAAACCAATATGTGGAAGATTAAATTTAGAAGCAAAATTCTTGAGAGGCCAAGATAACACATTAAGGAATCTTTAGGAACTTGCTTTAAAGAATTACATTGTGCTTTTCACAAGAGTAATCAGAAGTTTAAAATGTCTGACTACCAACCTTGCACAAAAGCCATAGCCCACTTCTTGCATGAAGTCAGCCAAAGAGCTCTCCATCATGGTTTTAGCTACCCCTCCAGAATCAGGCAGGATTCTGTCCATTAGAATGTCCCGTTTTTCAGGGTATAAAAGTGGTGCAAGCACCACGGGACAGCGTTCCTGGGGAAAATCTGAAGAAGGAAAAAGATAATTATAACTGCTATATTGATTAATAACAAACTATCCTCTTTTACTCTTTAAAAGCCCCTCAAACTTGAGTTTTCACAAGTCCATATTCAAAGCAAAGTTTATTCAGTTTTTCCAATCCAGCTAGCCTAGCCCAAGTTATGACTTCAACCCCAATTCTAAAATTTGAATGTTCTTATGTCACAAAAAATGGTCATAAGTATATTTTTAATTTTTTATATTAGGATCCCATTATCTATTGCACCCTAAATATTACTTTAAAATTTCACAAAAGGGCTATCAATTCCCATGTAAGGAAGACATCAGAAATAATCGGTACATCAGTCTCTCTTTATTTCAATGACAGGGGGAAAACATCCTATTACTGAGAAAGTTAATGAAGTTTAAATTAAACTATATCAATGTTAAGAAGTAAACAAGAATAAGAATGAAAATGGATAGTGCTTAGTCCACTATAAAAGATTTGTTTTAAACACTATCTCTAAAAAAAGGATCAGAGGAAGGAGGATGGCAACAACAGAACCAGGAGTTATCGTAGCATAACAATGCCAACAGCCAAGAGGTAAAGTGGATATATGATAGTGATCAACATTTTAAACTAAAGAGAGCATGTCACAAATACCAGTAGTCTCTGTCTCCCTAAAAGTGAAAAATTTGGGCTTCCCTGGTGGCGCAGTGGTTGGGAGTCCGCCTGCCGGTGCAGGGGATACGGGTTCGTGCCCCGGTCTGGGAGGATCCCGCGTGCCGCGGAGCGGCTGGGCCTGTGAGCCATGGCCGCTGGGCCTGCGCGTCCGGAGCCTGTGCTCCGCAGCGGGAGAGGCCACAGCAGTGAGAGGCCCGCGTACCACCAAAAAAAAAAAAAAAAAGAAAAAGAAAAAGAAAACTTTGACCACGTGGAAATATACCAAGTCTGAAATGAGATTGTACTTAGATAACAAATATTGCTGGTAAGTGCTCTTCATTTTATACCTTGTCTATAATGAGGTTTTTATCATTTTCATATTTTAAATTACAAAATACTCTCTTCCTTTAAAGATTATGAAGTTAACAGAAAAGTAAATCACTGTCATCATTTGTATTCTACAATCCTTTTGTAATGTGTGTTCATCCAAAGAAATCATCTTTTGTAGGCTACAGACACTCCTTTTTACCTCTGCGCAGTGTCTTAAGAAAAGCGTCTATTTGTTCCTGTCCAACTCCAAAGGCTCCCTTCTGCCCAAAGAGGAGATGGGAGAGGAGGAGGTGTAGGACCTCTATTGCTATATCCTGGAAGCCACCTTCTTGATTTCCACTGACGTCTGCGTCAATGTAAGAACGCAGAAGATCTGGAAGCTTCTGTTTGATAAACTGGGCAGCTAAAAGTGAGATAAATAAAAAACCACAAGTTATTTTTGCACCACAATGGGTAAGAAGTCACATACCATCAAAATACAGATGATCATCATTCTCATTCACCAACTCACCCTTCACCCTCTAATGTTTTTACAGCTCTAGCTGGTAGGCATAAATAAAAGACCAATTGCCAGGGGCTTGGCGGTGGGGGGCAGGGGCAGAAGGAGGAGAGGGAATGGAGAATTTTTGGATGGGTACAGTTTCAGTTTTGCAAGACAAAGAAGTTCCAGACATCCATTATACAACAATGTAAATACAGTTAACACTACTGAATTATACACTTGAAAATGGTTACAAAGGTAAATTTTATGTGTTTTTACCATACATACGTATACATACATACATAAAAGAGACCAAAAGAAAATAATCTTACTCTCTAAACTATGGAGGCTCAAGACTCAGAAACCCACGGATTTTAAAGACTCTAACTTCACTATAGGATCTCTAGGGAAAGGGAAACTTACCAAAACCTCTGAGATCTGAGCTGGAAGAATTCAAGAGGGCAAGGCCAAAAATTACCTGAAACAAGAAGGGTTAGATTGACCAAAGAGGCAAATAGTTGTTTTATTTCTAATTTTGTCTATATGTCTTTTCTTAAATCACTTACCTCTTGTACTTTGCTTAACTTGAGAACTTTACTCAGCTGGGCAAATAAGTGGGGTGCAGGCTTTAAACTCTGAAACAAACCAAACTTTATTTTAAAATAAGAACATAGAATTTTCAAAAAGTTTATAAAAGCATCTGTTTACCCAACTATGGTGCTACATAGGAGTGACAATTCTGTAGTGCTGCTAGCAACAGCTGTGGAACTGTGTTCTGACAAGCTTAAGCCTTCACATGATCTGGTTTTATTAAGATTCTATTATCAAACCACCTTGACTTTGTGAGAAAGCTATAAAAACTCCAAAGAAAGTATTTGAAATTTTTAATTTAAAATATGATATTATGAGACCAAGGATTAAGGCCTTTTTAGAAAACCTAATAAGAGATCACATTCTTAGGACCACTAAAGATAAAAGGAATACCAACCTTCTGATAGTGCAATGGATTATCAATGGCATAGGACAGCGTCGAGATAAAATTTGGCTTCGTAATCAGTGACGCACACTCCTGAATCAGAAACTGAGTCTTCAAAAATAAAAAAGGAATTTTCATTAGCACTAAGTCATCTTCTTGCACAAAAAGAAGCAGCATTGCTCAGAACATTAAAGGATAACCTGATTCTGTATACTGTTTCTACATCAGCTCTTTAAAAATCCTATTGAAACTACCAAAGTCTATTAGCAACAAGTGTTAAACCAAAACCTCTACAAAAGAAAGTCCAATGACAAGATAACTATAAGGAATAATATCATGACAAACTGTTCCCAGATTGAGAATCAAACCATAGAAACTCAAACTAGGTGAAGAGATCCTCTCTCTGCCTTACTTACTTGTCAAGCTGGACTTCCCCACAGTCCTGCTTCTGTCACGCAGGTCTGATTCCCAGCTCTCTAAGCCTGAACTAAGTAGCTGTAATGGTCTGCAGTCAGGCAGCTCTCTAGGCCTGAACTAAGTAGCTGTAATGGTCTGCAGTCAGGCAGGAGAAGAGAGGACAAGAAAATGAAAGTCCCACTGCCTTTTAGCTATTCAGCTAAGATTATTTTTGGATCCTATACGTGTTTGCTACACAGCTATGCCCAAAATGCAATTCATGGAACAATTAGATCTAAGTGAATATATACACTATGTAAGCTCCAAATACCTGATGAAAATCTTTGCCACTGCTTTTACCATCGCCACTGAAATCCACATGCGAAAATAGGCAGCGTAATAAATGCCTGTCTGCCTCAGGACCGTGCCGATTCACAATCTAAAAAGACCAAAAATATGAGTTTGCTAAGAGTGACTTTCTTTTCTTTTTTTTAAAAAATTCATCTCTAGGACAACATCCCAAATTACACTAATTGTTCATTTTGGAACAAGAGTTCTAGGAATTATTGAGATGGAGGTACGAATATTTTATAATTAAATATTTTTAAAGTGTTTCCTACAGGCACTAGCAGGAAAGAGAGAAGAAGAAAAACTACCAGTAATTAGCCCCATGTAACAGTGTGCTCTGATCAACCTCTACACCAAAAACACCAAACAACAGCACAAATGACATGTTTAAGTTGTAAGGCAACAATTTTATAACAAACTGGACTCATGAGAGCATCACTTTTTCTATCCATTGTTGTTTTTACCCCTAAAAAGTATAACCTGAAATCTAACACAACTGTGACTCTTTGTAATAGCCGGTAGGGCAAGGCCCTAAAGGAACTGGTCTGATATCAGTACTGGCCCTGAGCTTCTTGCTGTTCCTCAAATTTACTAATGTTTGTACTTGCTATTCCCTCTAACTAGAAAACTCTAGATATCTACGTGCGGTTTGTTCTCTCACTTCCTTTAGGTTTCTGCTCTAAAGCCACCTCATCAGTCAGAGGTTTCCTAACTACCATCCCTAAAATAGCAACATGAACTGCCCTACCATCACCCCTCATCCTGCTTTACTTTTCTCCACAGTACTTAGCAGCACCCGATAATTTCTGTTTATTGTCTATGTCTCACTCGACTGTAAGTTGCATGAGAAAAGGGAATTTATGTAGTTGTGTTCACTTCACATTTAGGTCAGGAAAAGAGCTTATTTAGCACAATGTATGTGCAGAGTAATCAACTGCTTATTAAATGCCACATTAAAATTTTAAAATAGTAAATATTTAACTACCTGCTTTGGCCTAAAAATGTGACTGGGCTTCCTTGGTTTAATCTTCAACAACTCTACCAAAACTTACTCCCATTTTATAGATGAGAAAGCGGCCACTTCAAACAGACTCCACGAACCTAAAATCCAATAGTCTATGAGTTAGGAGTCTGGTATTCAAAGTCCAACTCCAAAGTCTATACTCTTTCTACTGTATCATAATTATGTCACAGCCAGCTAAGTTAACTTATTTCAGTTTCAGTTCTCCCCATCCAAAACATGTGAGAGCTAAGTAAGACCAAGCCTCAGACATCTTAAAATCTATATAATCATAGGTTATTTTTTCCTATCCCCTGGAACACTGAAGACATTATCTTAAAGAGCCAATTCAAATTAATTAAGAATTACCTATGCTCCAACCAACCAGACCCCTCCCTTGAAAGAACAAGAATAACCGGCTTAACAAACATTTGTTGAGTACATGCTAGATACCATTCAAGGTACAGCAAATATAACAGCAGAGGAGACCAATGGGTTCCACAGCTCTCATGAAGTACATTTTCACGGAAGAAGAAAAGTACAGGCAAACAATTTCTGATAATATTAACTCATGAAGAAAACAGGGTTATGTGATATTGACAGGACGATGGGGGGGGTATACCTCAGAGAGGCCATCCCTAAAGATGTAACATGTAAACTGAGACTTAAAATATTTAGGTGACAATCACAGATACAACTGAAGGAAGAGCATTTGAGCCAGAAGGTAAATAATATATAAAGGATTTTAGTAACAGAAAAAAGGCCAGCAGGAGTCAGGGAACCAGATCATGGTTAATTAGCCTACTGACTTAACTGGTACTCTTACACCAACCTAAAAAATGGAAAGACATTCCAAGAGACTGTCAATGGCCAAAAAAACCCCAGAAATTTTTGTTTTAGTTAGGATCAGCAAATTTTATGAATATCCCTTATCCTTAGCATTTATTTCTGTAACATTTTATAATTTTAAAATTGCTTTTACAACAACTCAATCTTCACAACAACCCTAAGAAATATATACATATAATACATGTAATATACCATGTTATTACAGACAAGGTTTGTTTTGTTTTCTTTTTTTAATCAAGGTTGCAAAGACTAAAGACAAATATTATATAATTTGCTGGATAAGTGGTAGAATCAGAAAGTGTGTTTTATGGCTGCTAAGTGAATGAAATATTCCTCCTGTGATACCATGCTACCCTTCTCTAGGGGCAACTGTTTTCTTTTAAAATTAAAGTAGTATTTTAAAAACATGATCTTGGGGCTTCCCTGGTGGCGCAGTGGTTGAGAGTCTGCCTGCCGATGCAGGGGACATGGGCTCGTGCCTCGGTCCGGGAAGATCCCCACATGCCGCAGAGTGGCTAGGCCCGTGAGCCATGGCCGCTGAGCCTGCGCGTCCGGAGCCTGTGCTCCGCAACGGAAGAGGCCACAGCAGTGAGATGCCCGCGTACCGCAAAAAAAACAACAACAACAACAGAAAAAAAACCATGATCTTGGGTTGCAAAGATGTTGAAGTAAGATTTCAATGATCCCATAAGATTAACCCTTATACATTTTCACTTAGGTTCAAACCATTACACCCACTGGGCAGGGGAGACTAGCAAAATCAACAACCTTTTAGTGAAGTAACTACACCTTACAATTTGATAGCAAAATCTCTGGCCATTAAAAATAAAGTAACTAGGGCTTCCCTGGTGGCGCAGTGGTTGAGAATCCGCCTGCCGGTGCAGGGAACACGGGTTCGTGCCCCGGTCTGGGAATATCCCACATACCGCGGAGCGGCGGGGCCCGTGAGCCATGGCCGCAGAGCCTGTGCGTCCAGAGCCTGTGCTCCGCAATGGGAGAGGCCACAACAGTGAGAGGCCCGTGTACCACAAGAAAAAAAAAAATATCGTGCATCCACGATGGATGGTAGAGATTCAGAAAATCATGCAGAATGGTTGGGGAAATGGGGCACTATTTGGCCTACAGAGCACACATAAGAGAAGAATAAAGACTTAATTATGTGAACGGTACTTAAATATTAAATCCTCAGAAAAAGAGCCCCAAACAGTTTATTTTAGCTTGTTATAAAAAATACTCTTAATAAGGTTGTCTACAAATGGTAATGAGTAAATGAAGTAGTCAACTAACTTCCACAGCCAGAAACATCAAAAATCCCTACAGCTATTAATACTTTAAAAGTCATTCTTTGGGTAGAATACTGATAAAGCAGCAATTATCTAAGGAATTATAACATCAACCCCAGCTCCTAAAAACAGCTTAGAAAAAAACCCACATTGGGACTTCCCTGGTGGTGCAGCAGTTAAGACTCCACTTCCAGTTCAGGGGCACAGGTTCAATCCCTGGTTGGGGAACTAAGATTCCACATGCTGCCTGGTGCGGCCAAAAAAACCCCAAACAAACAGAAAAAAAACACATCTATACATCTATAGAGATTTTCACATAAAAACAAGATTTATATAAAGAAAAATACTAAATCTAGCCTAATAGATGATCTCAGAGGCCCAAGGTTCTATATAATTACAAAGTACCAGATTTTTAAAATTTAAATTGAAGACAGTAACTCACTACATTACAATGATTATAGTAATTGGAATTATAGTAATTGGAATAATTGGATTGTAAGTAAACATACATATACTCCACACAAATAATGTAGGATCTTCAGATTTCTTAAACTTGTTATACATATTCTAACCATTAAAAATAGTCATTCCAGGTTTTTGGTTTTTTGTTTGTTTGGTTTTTTTCAGATTTTTCTCAGCTCTCAAACTATTTATTTATTTATTTTTGGGTGTGTTGGGTCTTCGTTTCTGTGCGAGGGCTTTCTCTAGTTGCGGTGAGCGGGGGCCACTCTTCATCGCAGTGCGCGGGCCTTTCACTGTCGCGGCCTCTCTTGTTGCGGAGCGCAGGCTCAGTAGTTGTGGCTCACAGGCCTAGTTGCTCTGCGGCATGTGGGATCTTCCCAGGGCTCAAACCCGTGTCCCCTGCATTGGCAGGCAGATTCTCAACCACTGCGCCACCAGGGAAGCCCATTCCAGGTTTTTAGTATATTATCTGTATGAATGCTTCGGGTTACTTTATAAAAAATAGTGTACCTATTCAAAACAGTTTAACATACTGAAAAGAACATGAAAAATTTTTGCAGTAAACATAAAGGGTTACTTTTAACACAAAAGGCACAGAACTGTCAAACTCCTAAGTAAAAGATGGTGGAATTAAGAGCCCTTTTTTTCCTTTTCTAGTCTCTCATATTTTTTTTTTTTTTGGTGGTTCGCGGGCCTCTCACTGCTGTGGCCTCTCCCGTTGCGGAGCACAGGCTCCGGACGCGCAGGCTCAGCGGCCATGGCTCACGGGCCCAGCCGCTCCGCGGCATGTGGGATCTTCCCGGACCGGGGCACGAACCCGCGTCCCCTGCATCGGCAGGCGGATTCTCAACCACTGCGCCACCAGGGAAGCCCCTCTCATTTTTTTTTTTCTAGCTTCTCATATTAAAAAAAAAAAAAAATCCATTTTCAACAAAACATTCACGTAAGAAGTGGTCCAGAGAGATATGTCAGATAGCTTATTCTCAGTACTTCAAATGACAGGCTAAATGCAGGTTTCTATTTGGGACTGATAAATCCAGAAATAAAAATGTTTAGGACTGATGAATGTCCCAAAACACACATAGTTATCCTTTGTTCAAGTGATGAATCTGGAGCACAGATGAGCCATGAAAGAAGACTGTCCATTTAGAGACCCAGATCAATATATGGAAATTAGAAAATGGAAAAGGAGACAGAGCTGAGGGAACCAAGCTCAAGATGCTACTTTTAATGTCTGTAAGCAAAACATCGAGTTAAAGGAGAATCCTGGAGAAGCAGAATAACGAAGAAGAAGAGGTAACCATTACCAAACCTGGATACAGAACATGGCAGACTACCCCAACACACTTCCCCACCCTCAAGCATCCCCAAGATGGTTTATATATGAGTAAATAATGTGTTGATTCAAAGACAAGCAAAAATCCAAAGACTCAGCCTGGAACCTATTTGAAGAAACTGTAAAACAGAGCAAAGAAACAAACAAGACAGGTGAAGAACATACTTTTCAAAAGACTTACCCCCAACCCAGAAAAAAAAATTTATTTTTAATTTAAAAGAAACAAAAGACTTACACAAATAAACTAACAGAAGAGTTCAGACAAATAGTATTCAATATCCTTGAAGAGATTATAGGAGATGTTTTTGTTTTTTAAGAAGAAAGTCCTCAAAAAGGTAAAACAAAACACTAGGTTCAAGTACAACATAACAGAAGGAAATGAAAGCAAGCTTTCGGCACTTAAGAAACAAAGCAAAAATCTTACAGAAAAGATAACTTAATAATCAATATATAATACCTCAATCCACAAGAAATGAAAAGAAAAACATTCAAAGAAAACAACAAAAATATCCCTGAAATAAACATTTGAGTTGGAAGAATGAAAGGTATACCATAGCACAAGAAAGGCTGATGCAGAATAATCAATACTACAGCATACACTTGAAGTTAATAAACTCTAATGAAAAGGAAATTCAGGGACTTCCCTGGTGGCGCAGTGGTTAAGAATCCGCCTGCCAATGCAGGGGACACAGGTTCGAGCCCTGGTTCAGGAAGATCCCACATGCTACGGAGCAACTAAGCCCATGCGCCACAACTACTGAAGCTCGCGTGCCTAGAGCCCATGCTCCACAACAAGAGAAGCCACCGCAATGAAAAGCCTGTGCACGTCAACGAAGAGTAGCCCCCGCTCGCCACAACTAGAGAAAGCCCATGAGCAGCAACAAAGACCCAACGCAGCCAAATAAATTAATTAATTTTTTTTAAAAAAGGAAATTCATAGGGATATTCAGTTTAGGAATAGATGCTGGCAGGAAAAGTTAGTCACCTAAAATGCATGAGGAAGGAGAGAGACAAAGGAAGATAGGCAGCTTTCGGTAATTGATGCTGTTTAAAGAATAATGGGGAACAATATTTGCAAAACTTGGGGGAATATATATATCTAGTGAAAACTGGACTTCAAATAAAAACAAGAAAGATATTCTCAAGCATGAAAGAACTCAGGTAATGGCACCTGAGTTCCAAATGAAACAAATCTTCTGACAATGATCTATGGTCAAAAAAATGTATGAAAATATGATATTTTCAGGAATATAAAAACTGCAGTAAAAGAACAGGCTGCAAGTACTCAATCCATTTCAATATATAATACATTTATAATAAGACTAAGCAACTCTTTTCTGTGTGTGTGTATGAGTGTGTGTGGTACGCGGGCCTCTCACAGTTATGGCCTCTCCCGTTGCGGAGCACAGGCTCAGGATGTGCAGGCTCAGCGGCCATGGCTCACGGGCCCAGCTGCTCCGCGGCATGTGGGATCTTCCCGGACCGGGGCACGAACCCATGTCCCCTGCATCCGCAGGCGGATTCTCAACCACTGCGCCACCAGGGAAGCCCTAAGCAACTCTTTAAAAAAATTTTTTTAACTGAAGTATAGTTAATTTACAATGTTGTTAGTTTCAAGTGTACAGCAAAGTGATTCAGTTACATATATTTATCTTTTTCAGATTCTTTTCTATTATAGGTTATTATACGATAATGAGTATAGTTCCAGGTCCTTGTTATTTACCTATTTTATATAATAGTAGGGTGTATTTATTAATCCCAAACTCCTAATTTATCTCCCCCTACCCTCCACTATCCCCTTTGGTAACCCTGAGTTTGTTTTCGATGTGAGTCTCTTTATGTTTTGTAAATTCGTTCATTTGTATCATTTTTGTAGATTCCACATATAAGTGATATCATATATTTGTCTTTCTCTGACTTACTTCACTTAATATGATATCTCTAAGTCCATGTTCCTGCAAATGTCATTTTTTCATTCTTTTTTATGGCTAATATTCCACTGTGTGTGTATACACACACACAGCCCCCCCACATCTTCTTTATCCATTCATCTCTCAATGGACAGGTTGCTTCCATGTCTTGGGTATTGTAAATAGTGCTGCTATGAACACGGGGCATGCATGTATCTTTTCTAATTAGCTTTGTGCCAATATATGCCCTGGAGTGCGATTGCAGGATCATATGGTAACTCTATTTTTAGTTTTTTAAGTAACCTCCATAGTGTTCTCCATAGTGGCTGCACCAATTTACATTCCCACCAGCAGTGTAGGAGGGTTCCTTTTTCTCCACACCCTCTCCAGCATTTAGTATTTGTAGACTTATTTTTAATAATGGCCATTCTGACTGGTGTGAGGTGATACCTCATTGCATAAACTACTCTTTTAATAAAAGTCATTTTATAGATTTGACTTTGGAAATAAACATTTTACATGGTATCAAGCAAAATTAATTACTATTAAAAGTACTTTGTAAATATTGAAAATAATATGAAAACAATGAACCCAAACTCCATATCCAGTTGGTGGTGTGGCATAACTATGCCAAGAAGAACTATTCTAATTGACTTTAAAACAGTAACTTGATTTTACATCTCTAGTGAGATATACCTTAAAAGCTCCCCCACCAACCCCACCAAAAAAAGGTAAAATATTTTCCATAATCACAGTGCTGTTAGTAGAGTCACAGATAATCTGAGACTCTTGACTGTGTAGTGTGGAATAAAACAAATGACTTTTCATCACTGAAAACGGGAATTTTCTGCACTGGAAGTTAAGGAGAGACAGATTTTAGGTAATGAATTGAAATAAAAATCCCTTGGTCCTGAAATTAAACTGGAAGTATTAGTATGACTTCATGGTGTATTTTCTCCTTAGCTCTGTCCACTGAAAGGCCTAATAATGGCCAACTGAGTATCAGTAAACAATACAAGTGTTGAAGTAACTTTCCAGGTCCAAAATGGAGTGTTCCTGCCCTTGGTGTAACATCAGCAAACCAAAACTTAGATAACTCTGGAGTCCCCGTAAATGTTTCACTTGACCAGAAACACAGTATATTCAGTCAGCCAATTCCCAAACACCAAGCCGATTCTGGGTGTTCTAACCCCTATCTAACCCCTAACAAGGTTCACTATGTGGTCCCAGCCAATCATATATTTTCTATTTGTTTTTTCTTTATTCTTTTTTTTTTTGGCCGTGCCAGGCAGCATGTGGAATCTTAGTTTCCTGACCAAGGCTCGAACCCATGCCCCTTGCGTTGGGAGCATGGAGTTTTAACTACTGGACCACCAGGGAAGTCCCTGTTCTTTATTCTTTATCCTATAAAAGGTTCTTGTCTTCTGCCCATTTTGCAGTTCTCTGAAGTAAGACTGTCCACTTCATGAAATGTTAAATAAAGTTTGTTTGTATCACCTAAATGGTCTTAATCATTTATTAACACAAGAGATGGTAATCTCTAAATACCATTTCCCAGTAAAATAAAACCAAGACCTCTTAGAGAAATTGCTAATTTTCCAGGTCTGAAGCAAGAAACATACGAGTCTGGAATATTTCAGTTTCCAAGTTTCTGGAATCACAACAAAGATGACGAATAAGACACCGGTCAGAATGGCCATCATCAAAAAATCTAGAAACAATAAATGCTGGAGAGGGTGTGGATAAAAGGGTGAAGTAAGTCAGAAGGAGAAAAACAAATACCGTATGTTAACACATATATACGGAATCTAAGGGGAAAAAATGTCATGAAGAGACTAGGGGTAGGATGGGAATAAAACACACACCTACTAGAGCACGGACTTGAGGATATGGAGAGGGGGAAGGGTAAGCTGTGACGAAGTGAGAGAGTGGCATGGACATATATACACTACCCTAGTAGGTCTGTGTCTTTATTCCCATCCTACCCCTAGGCTCTTCATGACATTTTCTTTTTTCTTAGATTCCATACATATGTGTTAGCATACGGTATGTTTTTCTCCTGATTTACTTCACTCCTAGAGGGGTGGGATAGGGAGGGTGGGAGGGAGGGAGACGCAAGAGGGAAGAGATATGGGAACATATGTATATGTATAACTGATTCATTTTGTTGTAAAGCAGAAACTAACACACCATTGTAAAGCAATTATACTCCAATAAAGATGTTAAAAAAAAAAAAGAATATGGTCAAAAGGACTCAGAAGCCAACATGAATAAGTTTACATTGGCCAAAGAGGATAATGGATGAATATCAATAATACTTTCAATGAATTCAAACACATCAAATATGTTAAAAATACATGAATTCCTAATATTAAAAAACTCATTCATTGGTCATATTTGGAGGATGCTAGGAAACAAGTCATTTTGAAAACCGGCAAATAAAGAGAGAGAATCAAGCCCTTCCTATATAAACTGTACTTCGGGCAACGAGATAGTTACAGTTGGTAAGGGCAAGTTTCCCTTTACAGAACTCTCTTTACAGAACTATTTCAACTAATAAAAAACACCTAACAACTAGAATGTCACCACTTTGCAATCCCTAACAAATCAATGAATCCAGGCAATGAACAAAGCCTGCTAAAAATGACAAAAATAGAGATGACTAGACATCATGAACCTCCTAATTAAAGTACACACCACCACCTGTAAAACTGTCCTAAGGGAGAAAAAACCTTAATCTGATTAAGCTCCCAAATTTAATTACCAATTTACAGGAAAAACAACAGTCAGAAGAACATGTAAAATACCATGCTGGGAATGTAATCAGCAATATTCAGACTGTGGGTAACTACAGGACAACCTGATTTCTTTAACAAAATAACTGCAAGAAAAATAGAGGGCAAGAAAACCCACAGATTTTAAAAGATTTAGTAAGGGCCAATGCAACAAACAGATTGAGGAAAGGGGTGGGGGGTGGTCTTAAGTCAACTTTTGAATTTTTTTTATGAAGCAAACTGAGGAAATGTGAATGTTAGCTGGATATTTGATGTTTAAGAATTATTTTGCTGGGGGATGGGGTGTGGGGGAGGATTGGGAGTTTGGGATTAGCAGGTGCAAACTATTATACAGAATGGATAAACAGCAACATCCTCCTATATAGTACAGGGAACTATATTCAGTGTCCTGTAATAAACCATAATGGAAAAGAATATGAAAAATAATATACATATGTATAACTGAATCACTTTGCTATACACCAGAAACACACTGTAAATCAAATATACATCAATACAATTTTTTAAAAAACAATTACTGTGTTTTTAAAAAAGATGTGATAACAGTATTGAGGTTAGGTTTATATAAATAGATGAAATTATAACTGGGATCTGCTTTAAAACAACTGAGGGGAACGGGTTAGATGAAACAAGATTGGTCATGACTTCAAATGAAGGTAGATGATAGATTCATGGGGGTTATATTATACTACTCCTGTGTGTGAGTAGTATAAATAAATTTTACTTGATTTTAATATAAATTTTACTTATTTAATTTTAACTTTTATTTTATTATATTTTTAATAAATGAAATAAATTTGAAATTTTAATAAAATGTTTTAAAATTATATTTACAGAGACTATCATTTAAAGAACAGTATAGGGCTTCCCTGGTGGTGCAGTGGTTGAGAGTCCACCTGCCGATGCAGGGGACACGGGTTCGTGCCCCGGTCCGGGAAGATCCCACATGCCGCGGAGCGGAGAGGCAGTCCGGGGAAGTTCCCACATGCCGCGGAGCAGAGAGGCTGGGCCCGTTAGCCATGGCCGCTTAGCCTGCGCATCCGGAGCCTGTGCTCCGCAGCGGGAGAGGCCACAACGGTGAGACGCCCGCGTACCGCCAAAAAAAAAAAAAAGCTGAGTAGAAAAACCAGAGTTGATTTTATTTTTCTATATTTTACTTACATAATTTCTTTAATAATGACAACAAATATTTTTAAAGAAAAGAACAACTATAGGAGTTACTCTCTAAAGCAGGGGACCCCAAGCCCTGGGCCTCGAACAAGCAGCCGCACAGCGGGAGGTGAGCAGTGGTGAGCAGTGGGCAAGGAGCAAATCTTCATCTGCGCTCCCCATCATTCGCATTACCGCCTGAACCATCACCATCCCCTCCCGCATCCCCACCCATTTTTTTCCACAAAACTGATCAACGGTGCTAAAAAGGTTGGGGACACTGCTCTAAAAAACATCATAAAATCCTGACTGAGGGGGCAAATCAAATTCTAAACTTGTTTTTTCATCTATAAAATGGTAATACTAACTAGCTCGTTGTTCATGTTTAGGGAACTCATACATCTAATAAATTCCATAAACATTCCTTCTTCCCACTGTCAGGAGAAATAACAAAGGGAACACAATCCTAGCCAACTTATTAGTCTAAGCCCCCAAAAGTACGGCACTAAAATATATCAGGCATCTAAGAACTGCAATAAGCCTTTACATATCACCAAAGGAAATAAAGACAGAGTCAAGAACTAGAACCCTGCTCCTATCCCAGTTCTAAATTCCTAATCATTCTAAAAGTAAAAGAGAGGGGACTATCTGCAAGGGTAGCACTGAGGACACACTCGTCTAAACAATATCTGTAGACACTGAAAACAGCCATAGGCTGAAACCAAGCATTCTAACATTTACCTTCAAAATTAATTACTTATTAATTTATTCCTTCTTTCATTCCAATTGCATTTGAACACTTACTAAATGTTAGGTATAAGAGACATAAACTAAAGGATAGCCCCACACCATGAGGTCTTGGGAGTAGGGAAGATGATCAAACCAATTAAAATATAGTATTAAATTGACCAGATCACACAGAGCCTTGCTGGGGTAAATTCAGACAGTGCCACCCTATTTCCCACTTCAAGTTAAAGTTGCAGGTGCCCCAGCAATCAGCTCCTTCAGTGTCTGTCTAAGCTGCAATCTTACTACCCAAGGGAACATGCCCTCCTGAGGGAGCCCTCACACAATAACAACAGGGATATGAAGGCCTAGCCATTTGGGCCCCCTATGGGACAACTCTGATACCCATCCCAGAATTCCCCATGGAGTTGATGAAGATTTCCACTGTAGTTCTCCTTCTGTCCAATTCTGTTTCCAACCAGTCCTCCTCCTCCTACAGGTGTTGAAACCTTATAAATGCATTCCAAAATATCTCATATCTGCTTCCAAAGAACAGCAACAGAGGGCCAGCTTAGGAGTATGAGCTTTAAATTGAGTGGGACAGAGACACACGAAAGATTTTAAAGTGGAAAAGAGACTACTGACTATTAGCTATACATTTTAGAAAGGCCACTCTGACAAAATGTGGAAGATGTTTTAGAGTAGGGGCTGTCAGGGGGGTCAAACTTGGGACTAGATGACCTTCCAATCCAGAGTCTCTAATTTCCTTCTACTTTGTCTTCCGTGAACAATTACAAAGAGATTCAACATAGGAATGTTGTGGGTTCCAATCTCACATCTGCCACTTTCAGGCAGAGTACCAGTGGGCAAAAATATTTAATGTCTTTGAACCTTAGTGTAAAATGGAACAATACCCACTACCCATCCTGCATGACTGCAACAAGAATGTGAGAACTGACATAAAATCACATTAAAAATAATGCCTGGAACACTGTAAATGTTTGAATGGTTGCTATGACGTGAGAGAATTGACTGTACACAGAATTACTGAACTGACAGAATGTTTAGCATTTTTCACTCAACACTGTAAGATCAATCCATGTTGTTTCACAAAATAGTCTCACTGCTTCTTAGTATACCTTGTTGATGGACACTTGGTTGTTTCCAACTTTGGGCTATCACAATGTATGCTTTTTTGATCAATGTGTATATGCATTTGTTTGGTACACACACAGAAACAGAATTGCTGGGTCATAAGTGATATGTTCAACAACTAAAAACAGCTTCTGAGATGCTAGTATCAATTTTCTTAATCTGCATGGTTATTGATAGCTATGTTCGTTTTATGAAAATTCATCTGCACACTTACGATTTATGAATTTTTTGGTATATACATTTTACTTCAGTAAAAAGTTGATTAGGAGTTACTCAGTTTTCCTCAGTCTCTACCATGTATACATGCTATTAAATCTTTGAAAAAAAAAGCTCACACACAAAAAAAGAGTTATGTGACACACAGCAGGCACAGCAGATGTTTAAATAGTAGCTGCATGAAACTGTCAGGTCACATTCTGACCAACACAGCTTTCAGAATGAGCCTAAGGAATTAATCCAAATAAAGGAAAAGGAGGGTAAGTCTTCACTGGCAAGGTGGTATTGGATTTGGTTCTTGAAAGAACAGAATTCCAAGAAAAGCATTTAGAACTGGACTTAAAGGGCCCTGAACTTTTTACTGAGGAGCTTTGACTTCGTTCCATAGTAAGAGGACCACTGAAGGTATTAAAACAATGAACTTAAGCACTATAATTTGTCAAAGCAGCATCAAATGTAATAAACTCCTTAAGCATACACACCTGCTTTTTCAATGTACCAGAGAAACAGTGCTACATGAAAAGAAAAAAATCAAATATATAATTCTAAGAATTGAGCTTTCCCATTAGAGAGCAGAGCAGAAGAGTTGCCCAAGCTCAAGTTTCTAGGAATCTATCCTACAAACATACTGACAGATATATGCATGCAAGAAATGTCAATAGAAAAAAAAAAAAATTTTATATAACCTAAATGTGCATCAATAGTGAAGTAAATTCTATATGATTCATCCATACCATGGTTTACTATGCACCCTTAAAAGAATGAAGAAGCTTTCTGTGCACGGATAAGGATTCATTTCCAGGATAAACTAGTTAACTAAACAAATTAAAAAAATCAAGATGCAGAACAGTTTATACCATATGCCACCATATGAAAAGGGAAGGGAAATATTTCCCTATTTTCTATATGCAAATATCTTTGTAAGGACAGTTCAGAAATAGCTAGTATCAGTTAGTTGCCTGTGGGTAGGAGAAATGGGTAGCTACAGTAATCAGGTTAATATATTATCTAGTTTTAAAAATTTATTTATTTATTTTTGGCTGCATCGGGTCTTCGTTGCTGCACGCGGTGCTGCACACGGGCTTTCTCTAGTTGCAGTGAGCAGGGGCTACTCTTCATTGTGGTGTGCGGGCTTCTCATTGTGGTGGCTTCTCTTGCTGTGGAGCACGGGCTCTAGGCTCACGGGCTTCAGCAGTTGTGGCACGAGGGCTCAGTAGTTGTGGCTTGCGGGCTTAGTTGTTCTGCAGCATGTGGGATCTTCCTGGACCAGGGCTCGAACCCGTGTCCCCTGCACTGGCCAGGGAAGTCCCATTATATTATCTATTTTAAAAATAAAATTAGGGCTTCCCTGGTGGCGGGGGGTACTTCCCTGGTGGTCCAATAGTTAAGAATCCACCTTCCAATGCAGGGGATCCTGGTCGGGGAACTAAGATCCCACATGCCGTGGGGCAATTAAGCCCACGTGCCACAGCTAGAGAGCCCAAGTGCCGCAACTACTGAGCCCATATGCTCTGGAGCTGCAACTAAGACCTGACGCAGCCAAATAAATAATAAAAAATTAAAAAAAGACTGTGGGGGGACAACCTGAAATTTCTCCAAAGATATACAAATAAGCACATGAAAAGATGCTCAGCATCATTAACTCTAAACCAAAACTACAATGAGATACCAGTTCACACCCACTAGTATGGCTAAAAGCAAAGACACACAATAACAAGTATTAGTGAGGATCAAGAAAAACCAGAGCCTTCATACATTGCTCCTAGAAGTGAAAAATGATACAGTGTTCTGGAAAACAGTCTAGCAGTTCTTTAGAAAGTCAGAGTTACCATATGACCCAGCAATTCCATTTTTTGGTATATATCCTCAAAATTTAAAATAAACATCCACCCAAAACTTGTAAATGAATGTTGCCAGCCACAATATTCACAACAGCCAAAAAGTGGAACCAAACCTAAATATCTAAATGCATGCTCCAACATGGATCAACCTTGAAAACTTACGCTAGTGAAAGAAGGCAGAAACAAAAGGCCTCACATGATATGATTCCATTTATATGGAATGTCCAGAAAGGCAAATCCATGGAAGCACAAAGTAGGTTAGTGGTTACCAGGGGCTGGAGGGAAGGAGAAATGGAAAGCAACGCTAATGGATTCAGGTGTTTCTTTTTGGGGTGATGAAAACATTCTGGAGTTAGATGGTGATAGCTGAACAACCTTGTGAAAGCTCTCTTTTATATATTAAACTGAAATCACTTGAAATAAGGGGCAAAAGTTACTTTTCATGCAACACACCCACAAAAATTTCCAATTTTCTTTTCACTGCATACTCATTCCTTTAATGGTGCTTGTTTTCTCACTAGTTTACTTACATGCTGTATTTCCTGCTGGCTGGCTCGGTAGTTTTTCTTGGTTAAATTGTCCACCAGGTAGCTGATTTGAGACAAGGCCAGCGAGAGCGAGTCAAGATTCATTGCTGGTTGGGGCGGAAGCAGGCGGCCGAGCCCGGCGCAAAATCACCATTATTCCCCTTTAGTCACCTCAGAGGCAGGTTAATGCTTTCTTTGTAATTAGCCTATATCTGGTGTCTGTACAGTGTCTTCAGTTCTTTACCAGGGGTCTTACTCTGTTCTGAAACATGGCACCTGTTTAAAAAAAAAAAGATATTTTAATTAGTTAATTTTTTATTAGGGTTAAAAAGGGTTAAATAACCATCTTTCCATCTTAATACCTGAAATACCACTAAGGATCTTTTAAATAAATTAAGATGTCTCAACCACTATTGATAAAAGATGCCAAGTTTTAAAAATTAGGTAGGGTTGGTATAAAAAAAATATATCACACCCACCCCACCCCACAAAAAAGTTGTCGTTCTAGCAAGACGTCCTATAATATTTGAGGCTTCTACTCTATCAATTTCAATGATAATTTATACTATTCCCTTTAGAAGCCACAGAAAAGTACTTAAGTAAAATTAGGGTCTGTGGAAAGAAACACTCATCTGACATTTTCAATCCCTCTTCTCACACTATCTACAACTTATTTATAAAATCCCATTTATTCACCTTACTACTTATGTATTGCTTCAGAATCAGACAGTAGTTTGGTCTTTAAGTTTTATCTTAGGATGTATGTTTTAGGTATTTGAACAGCTAGCTTAAAAGTAAGTTAAGGGCCTCAGAACCCAAATTCCTTCCTGCACTAGGAAAATTTAGACAGGGAAGCTCGAAGCAGCAATACAGCTAAAATGACAGGATGCTTATCATTTTAATTCCAACAACCTGCTGAGTCAGAGGAACTATTCTGTTTCACAACACAAAACAAACAAACAAACAAAAAACACCACAAGTTTTTTAAAGAATTCACCAAGTACCACTGCTGAAACAAAAATCTTTGAATGCAAGGAGATAAGCTTGTCCACAGCTTCATGATCTGAAATCTGCTCATACTTTCATTACCATCAGAACTTACTATGTAAGGTAAAGAAAATTCATGAAGATTAAAAGCCCCTTGGTAAGGGCATTTAAGCCTTTATCTTTAATAACTTATTAACAATGTAGACAGACTACACTATCCCTACATTTTTGTTCTGTTTTGTTCATACAAAGCAAAGATTCTACCTATGCTATCCTTTTCCACATCCTCCTTAAAAAAAAAAGAGTAAGAGAATCTTGGGAATGTGGCAAGGTATTTTTGTTTATTCTAAAGTAATAACATATGAGAAGTTAAAGATAAATTGTGCTTATATCTATCCATTATATGTAACTAAACGTGCTTGCTATAAATTCTTAGAGCAAGTTGTTCCTTCATATTACGATGACAGCATATTTTCTGTATCAGACTAGCAAAAATCCAAGTTTAAGAACACACCATAAAACAGAGGACTTATCAGATTGTTAACATTATTAACTGGTACCATCTTTTCTGAAACTCAAAGTGGCAATATTGTAAAAAGTGTTTCTTACACTACCCCTGAACCTAAATTCCACAATTAAGACTGTATCCCTCCATGTATATTGCCTCAAGAACTCAAAGGAAACAGAGGTTTTGACTGAAATACTGTGTATCATAGCAAAAAGAAAGTGCAGCAAAAAGTAACTGCTTAAATAAATTACGATATATCCAAACAAGGCAGTTGTTAAAAAGAATGAAGCAAAACTGTGCAGGAAAGATACTCATTAAGACAAAAAAAGGACACAGATGAGAATTCCCTGGTGGTCCAGGGGTTAGGACTTGGCATTCTCACTGCCGTGGCCCCAGGTTCAACCCCTGGCTGGGAAACTAAAGATCCTGCAAGCTGCACGGTGCAGCCAAAAAACTAAACTAAAACTAAAACAATAAAATAAAATGTTCATTCTTAGTGCCAAATATAATTCAAAGTATTTTTAATTTTTACAAGTTGTGTTCAGCTAAAACTGTATTATTCAAAGTATATTATTCACATGAACAGTAGTTACTTTACACTATATTACACAAATCTAATAATTATTATTCAGAATTACATACAAAAAGGCAATAGATGATAAGAGTTTGCAAGACATAAAGTTTCTCCTTGCTCAGAATTTGTATCACAAATGCTGACACAGAGGGACAACAGAATCACTTTATCATGAAATAGATGTGATCATAGGCTATTTTAATTTTTTTTTTTACCTATGGTACAGCACAAATCCAGCAAAACAAGTGTTGAACGAACTTCCAAGAAAATGAATTCCTGATACTTTGGCACTTCATCTTCTCTTCTGATATGAGTCCCATGACAAGGGTTACAACTTCTCCATGTTAACATCTAAAGGCTGTGAAGGAGGCAATTCCCTACGGTCCAGTGGTTAGGACTTGGCGCTTTCGTTGCCAGGACCCAGGTTCAATCCCTGGTTGGGCAGCTAAGATCCCACAAGCCTCGAGGCATAGCCAAAAAAAAAAAAAAAAAAACACACACAAGACTGCGAAGGATAAAAATACTAGTGTAACACAAATTTGAACAAGCCAATCTTCATTATGTGAGCAAGTTAATGCATTAAACTAATGACCAATTTTGAACCATCACCTTATGAGATCTATTAGTAGGATGACATTTATTAACCAAACTAGGACGCTTCTGAAAATAAAAAGGGTACCATTAACAATTTACACCAAGACAACAGGTATAAACTAGGACATGTGATCACCTTAACCATCCAGAAGCCTTAGACAAGCTGTACCTCCCTCCAAGACACACTTTTGTTACTTTGTTTCTAAAATGCCATTTCACTGGTCTCTTGTTCTCAGTCTCCTTTACTGGCCCTTCCTCTTTTGACCTCAGTTTTGGAGTCCTTGGACTTCTCTATATTCACTTTCTTGATATACTTCAGTCTTACGGCTTTCAAAACCACCTATAGCAATAACTCCTATAAGTTCTATCTCCAACCCAAATTTCTCACGATGTCTAGAAATATATTATTTAATTTCCCAATGACATCTCAAATATTGTACAACATGTTCAAAACTGAGCCCCTGGGACTTCCCTGGTGGTCCAGTGGTTAAGACTCCACACTTCCAATGCAGGGGGCTCGGGTTTGATCCCTGGTCAGGGAGCCAAGATCCCACATGCCACGTGGCACAGCCACAAAAAAAAAAAAAAAAAAAAAAAAGAGCTTCTGATCTTCACACCCTGCCCCCCCGCAAAATGTTCCAGACCGTACGTGTTTACCCCATCGCAGTTGATACCAACTCTGTCTTTAAGTTACTCAGGCCAAATTCTTAAACTTCCCACTCCCCATAATCAATCTGTCAAAAAATTCTTTTGGCTCTACCTATAAAATATACACAGAATCCTGTCATTTCTCACTTCCACCCTTGCTCCCTACAAGTCTATTCTCAACATAACAGCCAAAGAAAAAGACTTTTCAAATATAAAAAACTCAGGGCTTCCCTGGTGATGCAGTGGTTGAGAAACCGCCTGTCAGTGCAGGGGACACAGGTTCGATCCCTGGTCCGGGAAGATCCCGCATGCCGCGCAGCAACTAAGCCTCTGTGCCACAACTACTGAGCCTGCGCTCTAGAGCCCGCGAGCCACAACTACTGAGCCCACATGCCACAACTACTGAAGCCCGCCTGCCTACAGCCCATGCTCCGCAACAAGAGAAGCCACCAGAATGAGAAGCCCACGAACCGCAACGAAGAGTAGGCCCCACTCGCCACAACCAGAGAAAAACCTGCGCGCAGCAACGAAGACCCAACACAGCCAGAGACAATAAATAAATACAATAAAAAAATAAAATAAATAAATTTATTTTTAAAAAAAACTCAGATAGGTCATCCTGTGCTCAAAACCCTCCACTGACTCAGAATGGAAGCCTGAGCCCTTATAATGGCCTATGAATGAACACAGCTTGATGGAACCTAGCCACCGGTACTCTCCTGGCCTTCCTCTTATTCACTCCCCCTTGCTCAATTCCCTTTAGCTACAAAGGCCTCCTTGATGCTTCTCCAGCACACTCTCACCTTAGATGCCTCTGCCTGGAATCCTCTTCTTCTAGATACCCAGATGGCTAACTACCTCACTTCTTCAAGTCTACACAAATGTCACCTTCTCAGTGAGGATCACCCTGACCACAAAATTGCACCCCCTTTTTTCCACATTACATCACCAAACATGGGTAACATATTTATATTTGCCCATTTCCTCATATGTAAATTCCATGAAGGCAGTGATCATAATTGTCTATTGTTCACCAACGTATTACAAGCACTACATGGCCCATAGTAGGAGCTCACTACATATTTGAAGAGCTGTAAACTGAAGCTTAGGATTTTGCAACCTACATTTTGACTCTACCAAAAGGCATGGAAACCCACTGAAATTTTCCTAGTCAGAAATAACAATCACATGAGAGTAAATAACAGATGATTTTTAATTTAATTGCCTCAGTAGCATACACTATCAAGTTGTTAAGACCCTTCCAATTAACCTTTAGAATCATAATGTGTATATATAAATTGGGTCACAATGTTTTATAGGCCATGTTTATTGAAATATGTTAAGTGCAAAGCTATAAAGTGACTATTCAACAGCTTTCCACTAAAATGTTTAGATGTTAAATTCTTTCAAGATCACTACATTTGAGATTCCAAGATATTCCTTAACTGTAAGGAATTTGTGGCCCAGGAGCATTCTATTTGTATATGCAGTGCCTAGTATTGGTCTCCATAATACACCAGGGACTCAGGGACTTTAAATAATTATTAATTTCCTATCAAGACAAAGTCTTAAAGAACAGTTCAAAAACAGCTACCTCTTCAATAGGCCTCCTTATCTTCATTATTAAAAATGTACACAGGCATACATCTTCCAAAACCCCAAAGGACTTGTTATCACAGCACTGGGATTTCAACAGTGGAAACAATAATAGCAACAATCTTGCAACAAAAACACTAAATCCTTTCAAACAGTAATTCTACTACTGTTATTCCCCCCAGCATTTCTCAATTTAACACTATGAATGAAAGGGCACTGACATTTGACAGCAATAACTATAAGACAGCTGTTACCTGAACAGTGATAACAAAAAATCTCCCAAAGATATGGTTGTATAAAAAGTAAAACAGCAATTCTGGAAGACTGTTTAAGTGTGTTCTCAGTATTTTTCCTAATATTAAAAATTTTAGAAACAATCTATATATCCATCAGTGAAGGATTATCTACCTACATGCAATGGAATCCCACCCAACATGTGAAACAGACATTTAAAACGTAGTTTTGCTGTAAACGTTCACTAAACACTGGAAAAAGAAAGAAAGCTTATAAAATGGTATGTAGAAGTCCAACTTATGTAAAATTACTTCACATTTTAACTGCAGAACACTACATAGTATTACAAATTGTTTCCTAAGCATCCAATCTAAGGAATACCAAAGCAGTTGTGGTTTATAGTTAATCCTCTAAGTGTTAAGGTGAAAGAATACCCATGACACTAACTGAAAAGCTGCAGTACTCTGAACAGCATGATCCCATCCCATAAACACATCCATGTTAACATGTGCAGAAAAAATAAGCTCTAGATTAACAGAGATTACAGAGAGGCTTTCACTTAAAATTCCATTTTTAAAGAAGTCCAAGAAATATTATACACTTCACACATATAACATATGCACAATGTTATTCACTGCAGCAATATTTATCATAGCAAAGGGATGGCCATGAATTGGTGACTGGTGAATAAACATCTTGGACTATGTACAAAATAGTCTACTCTTTGTTTAAGCTTTAATTTCTATATACATGCTACTTTTTGTTTTGTATATATGCATACATATACGTAGTTGCTTTTTTGCAAAAAATACACAGGAAAGATCAGACATAAACTAATAAAAAGTTACCTATACTGGAGTGGGTGAGAACTGGGTAGAAGACATAGAAAACAGAACAAAAATTCACAGATTATATCTTTTATATGGTTCTGACTTTTGATCCATATTTGTTTGAAATTTAATTAAATAAGAAAAAAACTAATATCAAGCACAAAGAATGAACTGGAATATCAAGCTGATAACAAAGAACACAGTGAAAACGAATATTTCAAGTAACTACTGAACACAGTATCTCAACATCCTTGATGTACAGTGGGATATATTAACGACAGAGGAAATTCAAAGAAATCTGACTCAATAAGCTTACTGTTAGCAATAATATTTTATTGCAATTTTAAGCTACTTTTATATATTACTGGATACAGCAAATAAATTAATAGGAATCCAGATTCAGTGCAGATCAATGTAGTAAAGATAAAACTTTAAAAAACCTGAAATATTTTATTGGAAATAGAAGTATCAACAGGAACTCATTTTTAAAATTTCCTAATTGAGTCTAATAAAACATACTAGATTGTACAATGAAAACCACAAAACTTTGTTTAAAGAAATCAACAGAAAGATGACAGTAACAGGGGACTTTCCCTGGTGGTGCAGTGGTTAAGAATCCGCTCGCCAGTGCAGCGGCCACGGGTTCAAGCCCTGGTCCAGGAAGATCCCACATGCCACGGAGCAACTAAGCCCGTGTGCCACAACTACTGAGTCCATGTGCCACAACTACTGAAGCCCGCAAACCTAGAGCCTGTGTTCTGCAACAGGAGAAGCCACCGCAATGAGAAGCCTGCGCACCACAACGAAGAGTAGCCCCCACTCGCCACATCTAGAGAAAGCCTGTGTGCAGCAACGAAGATCCAATGCAGCCAAAAATAAATAAATAAGTAAACTTAAAAAAAAAAAAAGATGACAGGAACAAATGGAAGGACATTCTGTGTTCATGGACTGAAACAGTTAAAATTGTTAAAATGTCCCTGCTACCCAAAGCCATCTATAGATTCAACACAATCCTTATCAAAATTCCAATGGCATTTTCCATAGGAAAAAAAAATTCTAAAATTTTAATGAAACCACAGAAGATCCTGAATAGCCAAAGCAATCACAAAAAAGAAAAAAAACAGGGACTTCCCTGGTGGCACAGTGGTTAAGAATCTGCCTGCCAATGCAGGGGACACGGATTCAAGCCCTGGTCTGGGAAGATTCCACATGCCATGGAGCAACAAAGCCCACGTGCCACAACTACTGCGCCTGCGCCCTAGAGCCCACGAGCCACAACTACTGAGCCCACATGCCACAACTACTGAAGCCCACGCACCTAGAGCCCGTGCCCCACAAGAGAAGCCACAATGAGAAGCCCACGCACCGCAAGGAAGAGTAGCCCCCGCTCGCCGCAATTAGAGAAAGCCCGCAGGCAGCAACGAAGACCCAAGGCGGCCAAAAATAAATAAATAAATAAATTTATTTATTAAAAAAAAGAGAACCTACAGAAAAGGAGAGAATATTTGCAAACCACGTATCAGATAAGGGGTTAATATTCAAAGTTCATAAAGAACTCATTCAACTCAATAATACAAAAACAAAACAAATGTGATTTAAAAATGGGCAGATGAACTAAGTAGACAAAGATGACATCACAATACCCAACAGGTACATTAAAACTCTAATCCTCAGGGAAATGTAAATCAAAACCACGATATCAACTCACACCTGTAAGAATGGCTATCAATAGGAAGACAAGAGGAAAACATTGGCGAGGATGTGGAGAAAAGGGAACCCCTATGCACTGTTGGTGGGATTATAAACTGGTTCAGTCACTATGGAGAACAATGTGGAGGTTCCTCAAAAAATTAAAAACTACCATACAATCCAACAATCCCACTTCTGTGTATACATCCAAAGATGAAAATAGGTTATCAAAGACGTATCTGTACTCCCATGTTTATTGCAGTATTATTCACAATAGCCAACATATGGAAACATCCTAAGTGTCCATCAATGGACGAACATATAAAGATGCAGTATATACAGCGGACCCTTGAATGACACAGGTTTGAACTACGTGGGTCCACCTATACGCAAGTTTTGTCACTCAATATGTACTACGGCACTACACAATCTGTGGTTAGATGTGGAACTGCACATAATGACACCAACTGTAAAAGTTATATGTGGGAACTGATACCCCTAATTCCACATTGTTCAAGAGTCAACTCTTCGGCTTTCCTGGTGGTGCAGTGGTTGAGAGTCCGCCTGCAGATGCAGGGGAAACAGGTTCGTGCCCCGGTCCGGGAAGATCCCACATGCTGCGGAGCAACTAAGCTTGTGTGCCACAACTACTGAGCCTGCGCTGTAGAGCCCGCAAGCCACAATTACTGAGCCCACTCACAACTACAGAAGCCAGTGCACCTAGAGCCCGTGCTCCACAACAAGAGAAGCCACCGCAGTGAGAAGCCTGCACACTGCAACGAAGAGTAGCCCCCGCATGCCGCAACTAGAGAAAGCCGGCGTGCAGCAACCAAGACCCAACGCAGCCAAAAAAAAAAAAAAAGAAAAAAAAAGAAAAGAAAAGAATAAAACTTAGGTCAATAAAGTGTTTTTTTTTTTTTTTTTTTTTTGCATGTTCTAAGGTTCTCCCAATCTATAGAGGTCTGAACCTCAGCCACTGTGCAGAAGAGTTAATTTAACATAGAAGGCCTGAGGCTGCTATACTTAGGAAGGCTTGTCAGGTTGGCTCTTGGCTGGTGTCAGAATTTGGATTTTGAGAGAACGAATTCCCACTTCCAGAACTAATAAGAGTGGCTCACTGTGCCTAAACTGTACCCAAAAATGTGGTTTATGCTGAACACCTGCTTTCCCTCTGGGAACCTGGAATTTTGCTATGTGGTAGGCAGAAGGTGCCTACATGACCAACCTAGGCACTGAGTTTTTAATGAGCTTCCCTACTGGGAGACATTTCATACACATATGCTGTCACAATTGCTGGAGGAATTAAGTAGGTCCTGTGTGACTCCACTGGGAGAGGCACTAGGAGAGGCTCATGCTTGGGGGAATGAGCCTAGTTTTCTCTGGACTCCACCCCATATGTATTTTCCCTTTCCTGATTTTGCTTTGTATCCTTGCGCTGTAATACATCATAGCCCTGAGTACAACCATATGCCAAGTCCTGTGAGTCCTTCTAGTGAATTACTGAACCTGAACCTGGCGATGGTAGTCCTGGGGGACCCCCCTCCCCACCAACACACTCATCCTGTTGCTAGCCATGAGGAAAAGCCTTCTGAAGGTAACTGGGACTCATTTTGTGGGTTTCTTCTCTAGTATGTGCAGAATCCATTTCAGAATTTTGCATTTTATCATAAAGACAATCCTGGAAGCTATTTGGATTGGCTTAGATATGTCTTAGGGAATAGGGAAGAGGCAGAGTCTGATTAGATAATCGTCAAATCTTTTACCTCTTCCTGGATAAACAGCTAGACTATATTCTCAGCCTCTTGCACAGGTGTGGCCAACAAACTAAGTTATACCCAATGAAATGTAGGCCAAATATGATACCAGCCACTGGTCCATAAAACCTCCTACTCACGACCCTCCGGTTCTTTCACCAAGCACCACGACCCTCTGGTTCTTTCACCAAGCACCAGCTAAGAATAGAACTCCTAACGCCTAGAGGAGGGTGGCACGAAAAGATAGAAGGAGCCTGGGTTCTTGAATTACTGCATAGAAGGTAATGTAAATGAACACTCTCAATGAAAGTTATCTGAGGAAAGTTATCTGAGTATAAACGTCTACTTTGCTAAGCCACTGATACCTTGGGGTTGTTTGTTACAACCCTAGCCTGCTTTTGCCTACCAAAAGAGGACAAGATTGGGTGAAAACTTTTAGAAGTTACTCTTGACAATGTGAAACACTGAGAAAGAAAAGAGTAGGTCACAGAGAAATTAAGACTATCGGTGGGAAAAAGAAGTGAATGCACTCAAGAGGGAACTGCAAGGATTCTAAAACTGTGAAGAATAAGGAAAGAAGTGAAGAAAGAGGAGGAATCAAACACTCACCTTTCCAGACTAAGCACCTGGGTTCCACTCACTCCTGACATAAAACAACTGAGGAAGACAAAGTATGAAGGGCAAGAAAGATAATGAGGCATGTCTGGAGTAAAGCATACAGATGAAATCCACTGGGCAGTTAGTTAGATTTACAGTCTGAAGCATGAAAAGTGTGGGCTGCTAATAACACATCTCAGTGTCATCAACATATAGATGATAGCATGGGAGAACTATAGAAATGAGAATAAGAAAGGGCCTATAGAGTAGCGGTTACCCAACCTTTTTTGGCACCAGGGACCAGTTTTGTAGAAGACAATTTTTCTACTGGTGGGGTGGGGGGGAGTGGTTCAGGCAGTAATTTTGAGCAATGGTTCAGGTGGTAATGAGAGCTATGATGGGGAGAAGTAAATGAAGCTTCGCTCGCTTTGCCCGCCACTCACCTCCTGCTGTGTGGTGGGCAGGGGTTGGGGACCCCTGCTATAGAGAGTCCTAAGGAAGCTTAGCACTTAAGGGAAGGTAAAAAAACCCCCAAAAAACAGAGGAACTCAAAAACTAAAAACAGGGTCTTCCCTGGTGTGCAGTGGTTGAGACTCCGAGCTCCCAATGCAGGGGACCCGGTTCGACCCCTGGTCAGGGAACTAGATCCCATACGCATGCCACAACTAAGGAGCCCATGTGCCTGCCTGCATGCCACAACTAAGGAGCCCAGGAGCTGCAACTAAGACCTGGGGCAACCAAATAAATATTTTAAAAAAAACACAAAAAACCCCTAAATACAGAACTACCATATGATCCAGCAATTCCACTCCCAGGTATATGTCAGAAGAAAATTAAAACCCTAGTTCGAAAAGATACACGCACCTCAATGCACATAGCGGCATTATTTATAACAGTCAAGATATGGAAGCAACGTAAGCGTCCATCAACAGAGGAACAGATAAAGTAGATGCGTCCATTTATACACACACACATATATAAAATGGACTATTACTCAACCATAAAGAAAAATGAGGGACTTCCCTGGTGGTCCAGTGGTTGACTCCATGCTCCCACTGCTGGGGGCGTGGATTCAATCCCTGGTCGGGGAGCTAAGATCCCACACGACATGTGGCTCAGCCAAAAAAAAAAAACAAAGAAAAACAAACAAACAAAAAAACAAAACAAACAAACAAACAAAAAAAACCCAGAAATTCTGCCATTTGCGACAAGGTGGATGGACCTACAGGATATTATGCTTAGTGGAGTCAAAGACAAATACTGTATGCTATCTTATATGTGAAATCTTAAAAAAAACACAAATGAATATAACAAAACAGAAACAGATTCGCAGATAGAACAAACTAGTGGTTAAAGGGTGGAGACACTAGTGGTTAAAGGGTGGAGACGGATGGGAGGAGGGGCAAGATAGGGGCAAGGGATTAACAGGTACAAGCTACTATGTATAAAATAAATAAGCTCTAAGGATATATTGTACAGCACAGGGAATATAGCCAATATTTTACAGTAATTTTAAATAGAGTATAACCTATAAAAACATTGAGGGCTTCCCTGGTGGCGCAGTGGTTGAGAATCCGCCTGCCGATGCAGGGGACACGGGTTTGTGCCCTGGTCCGGGAAGATCCCACATTCCGCGGGGCGGCTGGGCCCGCGAGCCATGGCCGCTGAGCCTGTGCATCCGGAGCCTGTGCTCCGCAATGGGAGAGGCCACAACAGTGAGAGGCCCGCGTACCACAAAAAAAAAAAAACCAAAAACCAACACTGAATCACTACGCTGTACACCTGAAACTCATATAACATTGTAAATCAACTATACTTCAATAAGAAAAAAACAAAGGAAGTCAAAAAGGGAAATAAAGAGTGGACAGAGAGGTGGAAGAAACAGTTATTAATATCAGAAACCAAGGAGAGTCCTCTTCTTAATGGTAATAAGTAACACCAGAAACAGATAGCATCCCTAAGAGAGCTCCAAGGAAGAATCTTCATCCACTGTGGTAGGCAGCCTCTAAAATAACCCCAATGATCCCTGCCTAATATTTACACCTTTAAGTAATCTGCTCCCCTTAAGTGTGGGCTGGACCTTAAACGTGGCTTCAAAATAAGAGAACAGAAAGCCATTTCCAAGATTAAGTTACAAGAAGACTGACTTCTGTCTGGTTTACCTCTCTCCGAGCCTGTGCTCGGACAGAAAGAAGCAAGCAATCATGTTGTGAGTAACCCTGTGGAGAGGGCAACGTGGCACGGAACTGATATGTCCCAAACAATAGCCAGCAAGGATCTGAGACCTGACAACTGCTACAAGAGTATGCTTGCACCCTTCAGACCCTTCTCACTACCCTTCAGACATGAGATGAGTATGGTCTGTGAATACTTCCACTGCAACTTTGTGAGAGACAATGAGTCAGAAGCATCTAGCCAGGTTGTGCCTGTGAAATAATAAAAAGCAAAGAAGCTTTAAACAGCTAAATTTGGGGGTAATTTGTTGTGCAGCAACTGATAACTAATACATCCATAAAAGTCTATGAAAACCATGGGGGAGAGAGCTTATGACATACATTTGGCGGTATAAAAAAAAATAGAAACTATTATAAATTATCAGAATTACCAACTAGGAGATCCCTAATACCTTCAAGAGAGGGACGTTAGTGGTCAACAGGAGGCAAGCAAAGACTCCCACATAAAGAGGACAAAACCATCAGGTAATAAGACCAGGGCCTAGCTCAAGCCCCAGCCCCTCTGAAACCTTCCAAACACATCAGACTGTCTACAGGTTGATGTGCTGATCTACCTTCCCTTCCCTTCAGTATGCATGACACATACTGTTAAAATTTAATCACACTGTTCTCTATTGTTTCATGTGTATTATCCTTTTCATCAGTGCCTGGGACATACCTTGGGTTTATTCCCTATCTCTTCTTTGCCACCACTCCCAACCAAACAACCAGCTTTGAGGGCATCAAAAATTTTCCATAACCCTGCTAAGTCCAATACCGTATTCAATTTCTAGGTCCCTAAAATACAATTTGACTAGACTTAACAGAAAACAAAATGAAGTCAAAGTTTGGTAAATTTCTTCTACCTTCATCACCCATCAAAGGTGGAGATAATTTTCCATAATCTCATTTCAGGTTGGTTTGTCTTTAATTGTGATAGCATCAATATTTTATGTGTCACTTACAAACTTTATTTGGCAGTATTTTTTCTGACATGATACATCCCAATTTCAGAGGTGTTAAAATGTTAAAAATTTGTTTTAGAATCAGTGAAATATCGTATTCCTTTTCCATATGTAGTGTTTTCACATATGCTATTGTAAAATTAAAATAATTTTAAGTAAACTTGTGACTTACCCCAACAACAGTTGGATAAAAGTTAAGTAAAATAACCCTGACAACAAACATGAACCCCAAAAGGGTATTTACTGGTATTTATAAACTAGAGGGCAATATCATCTCCAAAAGCATTTTGAAAGTGGGAGTGGGAGAGCCATTGGCGTTCAATGAGAATTAGAGATGCAATATACATCTTGCAAGGAAGGAGGACAGCACCACCAATAAACTATTCTGCCCAAACATCAATAGTGTCCTTGTTGAGAAAACAGCTTTTGCATCCACTTTCTGCAGGGTGGGCCCTACATGCGAACACAAGTCTGGCTTTCCACAAAGTTAACACAAAGCCAAGCACAACTTAAATCCACCAAATGGTAGGAAACAGTATATGGCTAATGTGAAGTGGCTACCAAAACTTATCAGAGAAACAGTTTACACACTACTATTATGTATATTAACCTAGTCAAATACTTGAGTACTTACTATGTGTCAGGTATTTGAGATACATCAGTGAACAGCCATGCATACATCCCTGCATTCCCACTGGGGGAAAGAAACAGTAATCATAAAAAATTATCAAGCATTTCAAGAGACACTAAGTACTATGGAAAAATAGCAAGGGTAAAGGTGGACCACACTGGGGGTGGGGAGGGCGGGAGGAGATTGCAAAGTAGGGTGGTCAGAGTAAGCCTTATGGAGAAAGTAGTATTCGAGATTTTAAGGAGCTGAGGGGTTTAGCCATGGATGTATCTGAGAGAAGAATGTTCCAGACAGAGGGACTGTCAGTTAATGCAAAGGCTTCCTCAGAGAGTACATGGCATATGTGAGAAAAAGCATGGAGGCCAAGTGTAGCTGAAGTAAACTTAGTGAGGGGGAGAGTGAAGAGAGTAATTTGGGGAGAAGGGGGAACATATGAAGAGGTATAGGGCAGGGCTAAATCCTGTAGGTGATAAAAGGCCTTTCTTTGGCTTTTACTAAAGACAAATGGAGAACCAATGGGTGGTTCTGAACAGAAGACACAATATAATTTTTTAAAATATAAGAATCACTCCAGATGATGAACTGAGAATAAACTACAGGGGAGCAAGGGTAGAAAGCAAGGTAGACAATAGCACATTAAGAGGAAATTAGTGACTAAAACCCAAACACAGAAGTACCCTACAAAGCTATACACAAATATCCCAAAACTAGGTTACTATATTAAAGTAAGTTACCATACCAACATTTTGCGGTTGCCAGAATCCTTTGAGGGCTTACTGACCGAAGAAGATAAAAATCAAAATGAAATACTTTCAAGTAATTTTTACATTTTACCTTTGGACAGACCACCTCAACTTCTGTAATCTTTGGTATAATTGTTGTTTGAAAAGTGAACAGGAATATTCCTAAAATATCCATGCCATAACAGTGGATATATATACATGGTACACTTACCTCTTCATTACCTAAAGAACAAAAAGCACTAATATGAGTAATCCAAATCAAGGACATCCCCAAATTATGTATTACTGGGCTTAGAAAGGTCTAGTGTAAAACTTTTTTTTAGAACCCAGCTGGCAAGGGATAAGGAAATATTCAAGGACATTATGGTTGACAGGTAATAAATCGGTTTGAAATTAAAGTTTTGCCAAGGATAAAAACAAATGGATCAAGAGTTGACTGGGACTTCCCTGGTGGTCCAGTGGTTAAGACTCTGTGCTTCCAATGCAGGGGGTACAGGTTCGATCCCTGGGGTCAGGGAACTAAGATCCCACATGCTGCGTGGTGTCGCCAGAAAAAAAGGCAACAGAACCTTAATACTAACTTTTAAAGCACATTTAATAGCCTTGTGTGGATAGCTTCACAATTTTATTTCACCTTATTTTACTTATTTACTTATTTTTTGGCCACTCAGCATGTGGGATCTTAGTTCCCCAACCAGGGATCGAACCCGCAACCCCTGAAGTGGAAGCGCAGAGTCTTAACCAGTGGATCGCCAGGGAAGTCACTTCACAATTTTAGAAGAATTACTACAATCTGTACATCAGCATAGCTTAAACAATTGTTAGTATTAGCAAATAACCATCCATTTTTAAAAACTGAAAAAGTGAAAAGAGCCCAAAAAGCATGTTTACTCCAAAATCAGAAAAGAACCAAGTTCTTGATCTGAAATCAACTGAATATTCAGAAGCATCTTCCCAGTAGCATGTGTAAAATTATAAAGCTATGCACTATGTATTTAAGATGACTAAAAAATAGAGTAAGTACCCTTCTTAGAGCTACTTTATCTTAAAACTGTAACTACACCAGAAGAAAAGAGTTTTATATTTTCACACTGAAGAGATGAAAAACTCAAATCTTGTGTCTTGTCCTCCAAAAATAAGTGGTTGACCATAGGTTATTCTCACCTTTTTGATGAATGATCAGATTCATAGAACTTTTCCTTGTACTGAACTTTAGCAGTACGGAAAGACAGAATCACCATTAGGCTAGAGTAGGAAAACCTGGTCTAACATTAAACTAACGAAGTCACCTCACTTTCCTGGGCTTCAATTTCCTACAAATGATACCATAATTCTGTATGACTAGATTTCAAAGTTTAACCTTCTAAAAGATGTCAACAGAATTATAAGTATATAGCTCCAAGAAAAACAGTCTGTGTCCTCAAAAGAAAACCAGAGTGTACTGTTTTCCAAGGACGCCATGTTCTATAAATCTATCCAACTGTAACAAATGAAGTATTATTCAATTACAATTCAGGGCAACTGTATGTATATGTTTGGAGGATGGGAGACTTCTTACCTACTATAAAATGAAACAACTTATAAGGCAATACATGGTAAAGGTAAGTGAAACTACCCAAGAGGAATGTAAGAAATCAATTTTGCTTAGGGAAGTCAGGGAAAAGATTATAGACAGTACATTTGAGTATGAACTGGAATAAGGGATAATGTTTTGGTAGATACAGATGATGACATTCCAGATAAAAGGGGCAAAAACGTATTTGGGAATCACTGTGCAACAGTCTTTTAACTAAAGCATAAGTTGTAATATGCTGCTATAAGTAGGGAGGGATCAATACTTACACAATAAGCTCCAGGCCAAGGTACCTGAAAAACTTTGGTGTATAGGATGCCTCGTTTCAAACCAATGATTTAGGCCTTCCCTGGTGGTGCAGTGGTTGAGAGTCCGCCTGGCAATGCAGGGGACCCTGGTTTGAGCCCTGGTCCAGGAAGACCCCACATGCCACGGAGCATCTAAGCCTGCGCGCCACAACTACTGAGCCTGCGCTCTAGAGCCCGCGAGCCACAACTACTGAGCCCGTGTGCCGCGACTACTGAAGCCCGCGCGCCTAGAGCCCGTGCTCCGCAACAAGAGAAGCCACCACAGTGAGAAGCCCACGCACCACAACGAAGAGTAGCCCCCGCTGGCAACAAGAGAAGCCACTGTGGTGAGACGCCCACGCACCACAACGAAGAGTAGCCCCCGCTCGCCGCAACTAGAGAAAGCCTGCACGCAGCAACGAAGACCCAACGCAGCCAAAAATAAATAAATAAATAAATAAATTTATTTTAAAAAACAACACAAAAACCAATGATTTAGTAGACAATTTGGCATTAATGTGAAGAATTAACTGTATTCCCAGAATCATTTACAATTATAACATATTCACATATTACTTATGTAATAAAGAAATCCAATAAACAAATGATGAGGAAAAGATACTGGAGATTAGTTAGAAAGCTATTGCAGAAAAGACAGGGTCTGAAACAAAGGAGTAACTATTCTTTTTTTTTTAAACATCTTTATTGGAGTATAACTGTTTTACAATGGTGTGAGGAGTAACTATTCTTATAATGAGTCTACCAAAAAATTTAAAGGTAACATTGCATTTCAAAACTAAGAGCTCTAAATCCAAGGTGACAAACTTTCAAACTAATTATCTGAAAGGGAAAATGCTGAGCTCTTAATATGAAGTTTAAGAGCAATAAAATAGTGTCTTTCACAATATGCTTTCATTCCATGTTACATTTCATATAATTAGTCCAAAAAACAAAAAAAACCAAAAAGCACAATAAAACCAACACCTCTCGCACAGTGTAACATCTCATTCAACATTTTAATTTACCCTAGAGGTATATCCTGAGCCTTCCAGCATTAAAGACAGAAATGCATTTCTTAAACCTACGCTCCACACTCCCAAAGGCTGCATTTCCTTCGAATCTCAACACAGGATTTCAGATTAAGTCTACACCTCTAATTAGTGACTTCTCAAACAATGCTTTCCAACGAATAATTTGTTTTATTTGCTTTGCTACATTCTTGCAAATGTATGAATGAAAAGTGTGTTAAAATTAACTACTGTGTACATATAGGGTGCAAAAGGTTTTGAGCCCATTTTAGCTTTGAAACATGCTTCTTAAAAACTGTGAGCAAACAACAGAAAAGGAACTGCTGGATCTTTCTTTATATAAGGTCTTAAAATAAGACTCAGTAGGATGCCATTTTGAAACTTCCCAGCAGGAAGTTCAGTTTGATCAGAGGGCTGGTTAAATGCTTCAACTAATAATATGAACTGACTTGAAAGTTAGCTTTGTTCTTTTACAAAAGAATATACCAAGTTCACAGCAGGTACTATTTTTGTTAATTCAAGAATCATAAACTTCTCATGAAAAATAAGTGTCTTGAAATATCTGAGCACTCAATTAAAATTATTGTGATAAATTCTCTTCCAAGGTATTGAGTACCAAAGATCTGTTACGTGGTAGAATGAAATAAAGACTCAAGTTCATGAATTTAAATTGGCTAAAAAGAAAGCTTTTCATAATTAGATCAGAATCTAACCAAAAACATACTTGGAAAAAGCAAGGATAATTTGAGATTAGTCTTTAAACATGTTGTCAAGAAATAGGAAGCATTTCCTCTTCTGTCCTCACAATTGTTTTTGTTTTTTTTTAATGACTTAACCCAAAGTTAGGAGGACATCACAGTACTTAGCCTGACAAGATACATGTTAAAGAGACTGCGATTTAAAACCCCAGTAGAAATTTAAGAGACCATAGAGAAAGAAGCTAAGCCAGAGATCCATTCGAGTGAGTTAGGAACCAAAAGCATTTCAGTTCTGTTCCACCATAATGCCACAAAAGGCTGCCTTAAAACTTCTAAGATTACAATCTTAGGCAAGAAAGGGTAATACTTTCAGTTACTGATGGTCAAATCTTGGTGCCTTGATTCTAGACTTACGTTTCCACGGAAGGACTTGGGCCCCCACTTGTTGAAAAGGGACTAACTCTCTAAACAAGTTTTATCATCATGGGACCTTTTCAGTCAAAGCATAACTAGATGTCTAAAACTTTATGTATCATCAGCTCATTTTCTCCTCAGAAAAGGTAACAATCTGCAGTGTCCTACAACAGGATTATTTAAACTGATACCATATATCTTATTAATAGCTAAAATACTACACTGCCAATCTTTGGATGGGTAGGAATGTCAACCTGAGCACATTAAACCCAAATACTTCTACACAAACAAGTTTGTTCTTAATCTGTTTGACCTATTTCCTGATTTTGTACGTGTCCAACCATTTTTTCATCCGTGCATCCGTAACTCCTATCAAACGGATTGTCATGAGGCAAAGGTTCAGAATTTTTTTCGCAAAAGGTAATCAACTACACACACTCAATTATTAACTGGTCAAATAAACTCCCCAAGGCAATCGAATTTTAGAGAAAGAGGGAGACTAAGTGCTATTACTCACTTTCAGGAAAAAAAATACTTTTTACTAGAGTCCTAAAAAACTGTGATGTTTGAATGACTTCAAGGGGCAAAGTTTCTGCTCGAAGTTTACTTTAAACACAACATTTCCAAACCCACAGATATTAAGCATTAAAGCTTCATCCTAGTGAGGATACTCCTCTATGGGAGGACGGTGGGGTGAAATCTGCAGAGGGGTTGGTACTGAAAAAGAACACCTGTGCGTTTGGCCTTACGGAACCCTCTAGTAAGACCTGTAGTAAGTCTCTCTCCCACCAGCGCTGAGGCCTACAAGTGCTCGGCTAGGAAGCGGGCACTTCCTACGGATGAGCGGAACCGCCACTACAGCACAGACCCTGGGCCCGGTGGGTGGGGGCCGACTTTGGAGACAGAGTGAGCGCCCTGGCGCGCGAGTGGAACAAAACCTGTGGCAAGAAGTAATGAGGAAGTGCTCTCTCCCGCCCGCCCCTCCCACCGGCGGACACCCGAAACACCCAGGGTTTGACAACGTGCTGGGGGCGGGGGAGGGGACTGGCAGTTCCAGGTCCGCCCAGAGGAACTGGGAGCCTGTACTCCAAACACGGGCCCCTCGCCCCCGAAGCTAGGCCTCCGGGGCCAATGCCTGCTGCACCCATCCGGCAGCTGAGAAGCTCGTGGGGTCTGAGAAGGGTGCAGTCCGCGCGAACCGAGGCCCAGCCGCCCCAGTTGCCGCCACCGCCGCCCTCAGAGCATCCAGGCCCGGGCCGGGGGCCATCCCGGGTCTCATCCCGCGCTCTGCCCTCCGCTTTGTGGAGCCTTCGCCTCGGCCTCTTCTTTTCAGAGCCCGAAAACTCTACAGCCGAGAGGAGAGAGTCCGCCCTCTCTCGCCTCTCCACTTCCCCGTCCCAACTGCCCCTCACACAGCGGAGCGCCGGGAAACGCTCCCAGTGGCCCCGGGACCACCCCCGTTCCTTCCCGCACCGGCACCCGCTTTCCGTAGCTGACACCGCCCGCCGGCCCCAGCACCCGACCCCAGCCCACCTCACCTCAGGCGGCTCCGGCGGCGCTGGACACAGGAAACTCCTGGGTCCCCGACTCCGGCTCTCCTCGACCCCTCTTCGGTTAACTCCGCTTGTTTCTCTACAAAATGGCGCCGGAGGTCGCGCGCTCACGTCGCGGCCTTTCCCCTCCCCGTTCCCATTTCATCATTCGCTGCCCGCCCGAGGAAGGAGGGCCCCAGCACCAGCCAATGATCGTAGCCCGCCTGTGGCTCCTGCCCAATCACCGACGGGTGCCCGCGGATTTAAACCAATCACGCACTATCACTTGCAGAAGTCAAGGAAGAAACCAGTCTCTTGCTAGCAACTACCAATCCAGACTCCTACTTCGCGGGCTTTGGCCAATTGCCGCTCACCGGTCCCTAGGGACGGGAGTAGGAGCCCTTGCGCCTGCGCTCGAGGCGAGGGCCAATGGGGAGACGCAGATAACTTCGATTTGGGGTTTTACGGACTTCCCACCTGCCCTCGAGGTCGTCGACCAATGGGGGCCTGGCATTGCTTCTGAGAAACAATAAATAAAGGAGAGGGCCCTTAAATCCTCGCCACCTTGCGCGGGCACTACTCCGAGTTTGAGGGAAAAACAGCCTTCCAATACGCTCCTTCCTCTTTCGAAGTGTCAAGTCTGGTAGACCACCGGGCTTCCCAATCTTAAATATTTCCCCACCCCCGCCCGCCTTGTCCATTTGGCGGGGAGCGCCAGCTACCAGAAAGCAAGCCACCCTGTAACTAGAGTGGTGGCGCTTTGCATCTTGGGATATGTAGTTCCCCCTCCCCGTTCCTGTCGCAAAAGTAGTGCGAGTTCTTCTGTCACTGACTGCGCCCTAGGAGGAGTAAGGCGTGCTGGAGAACGTAGTCCCTCAGGTTCCCGTTTGGTTCTAGCCTGCCTCACTTTCGTCAAGAGAACTTTCCCATCTAGTTCTGCCTGTTGAAGAAGGGACTCCTTACAGAGAGGTAGGAAGCTCAGTCTCTTTTTGGCTTAGTCCCTGGAAGTGGTATCAGAAAGAATACTTATGCCCTTTGCTCTCGGGAGAAAGAATAAACATATTTTTTTTAAAGATTTTGTGGTCACGTGTTCCTAGCTGAGTGTGGGAGGAGTGGAAGGAAGTGTTGACTGGTGGCTCTTTTAAGTTTTGAAAAAAATGTATCCTCATCGCCCCGTCCTGAGGCTATGCTGGTTTGCTTGTCTCCTAGCCATCTCTCTCATGCTACCTTCTGTGCCTAAAAAAAAAAATTATGGTAAAAACGCATAGCATAAAAATTACCATCTTAGCTGTTTTTAAGTGTACCGCATAGTAGTGTTAAAACTATATGCATATTATTGTGCAACTGATCTTTAGAAGTTTTTCATCTTGCAAAACAAACTGTATGCCCATCAAACAACTCCCCATCTCCTCCTTCCAATCCTTGACAACCACCCTTCTATTTTCTAAGAGTTTGACTACTTTACATACCTCATATAGATGGCATCATGAAGAATTTGTCTTTTTGTGACTGGCTTATTTCACTAACGTCCTAGAAATACTTTTTGACACCTGCCCATTCCTTGGTTGGAGGCTAACTCTTTCAGCAGACATTTACTGACTGGTGATTTCAAACAACTGTAGGATACCCAGGGACCCCACATACAACAAGGGCAAGGGTTGCTTCAGTCCTGTTCATAGCTGTATCCCAGCACCTAGCATAGTGCCTGGCACATGGTAGACATGTGAGCAAATAAATGTTGAAAAATCAGGAAATGGAGAAATGGACTTAAAACATTATAATATTAGTGATAGAAGGCCCCCTAAACAGACCAAGGATGAGGAGTAAGTCCCTTCTATACCTTGTTGCTGTATAAAATTGCTAAAACCTCTATGGATAGCAGAATTTTGGCTAAATTTATCAAAACTGAAAATGCACAGACCCATTGACCCAGTGTCTAGGAATTTATTCCACAGGTGAATATTGCAGATTTGTACAGAGATGAATATATAAAGATATTCACTGATGCATTGTTAATGGAGGCCCAAAAGATTGGACACAATAGGGAAGAGGATAAATAAGTGTATGGTACTGTCATACAATGGAATAATACAGAGTTTTTAAAAACCCTGAGGTAGTCTATAGGTACTGATATGGAATAATTCAAAGATTTATTGTTAAATTTAAAAGTTAAGTGTAGAAAAAGAAAAAACAAAACAAAAAAACTGATGGTATAATCAGTATGTTACCATATGTGTAGGAGAAAATAACTATATTTGTATTTACATATAAATAAATGCATAAAAAGATTTGAAAAGATACACCGTTTCCCCAAACTGACACTAGTGGTTATCCCCAGGGAGGGGAGTGGAATGAGGAAAGGGTAAAGGGAGCTTTTGCTTTTTGTTTTGTGTATTACTATATTATTTGAACTTTTTGCAAAGAGGATGTATTTATGTTTTATTTGTATAATTTAAAATAAAATTTTTTTAAAAGGAGACAGATAATGACACCCATAGAGGTCAACTATCTAAGATCAATTCTGTAATTCTACAACTAATTCAGGTCTCAGACATAAATCTCCTAAAGTAAAGTCAGTTGAATGAAATAAAGCTGAGTTGCCTTTCCCCACTTGCACCTGTCTTTATACTGAGGCTGCTCTGGGAGACCCTTCTGCCCACTCCCAGTGCCACCCTCCCACCCCCATCCTCACTCCCAGCTACAGCAACACCACTGCTAGGATTTGACGTGCCTTGGGGACTTAGCCTAGTACTTGCAGGATTCGCACAATAAATAGCCTGGAGATCAAAGTCCTTCAACTGTGTGTTGTCAAGAATTCTGGGTGGCTTCTATCCCTGCTAGAAAAGAGAGAGACTCATAGAATGTTTACAAATTGGAAGGGTTAATGGAGATAACTTAGTGTACTTTTTTCACTTTACTGAAAGACATAGTTGGAAATCATGCCCAGCTTAGTGTACTTTTTTCACTTTACCGAAAGACATAGTTGGAAATCATGCCCAGACAAACTAGTTTACTAGAGACCTTCACAAAGGACTCACTGCATCACCTTGTAACTCAGCAATTATGTGTTCTGGGGTTCAAACATATTTAGAAACAGGATATTTTTACTAGCTGTTAATTACTCACCTGGCCTCTTTCCTCAGCCTTGTTCCAATCCTTCAACCCCAATTAACTGTGCTTCCCATGCTCTGGAAGAACTATACAAACTCTTTTAACTGTTTCCCAAAATAGCCTGGAGAGGGAAATGTGAGTGTTAGGAAACAAAAGCCTTATTGAATTGGCTTGGGGTGGAGGCATAAATACCTAGAAGGCAAAGGACTTTGAAACGTTGAGATCTGTGCAAACTGTGTTATAAAATGTTTGGTGGTTGAATGAAGAAGAGATACAAGGCCTTTTTATTCAGTGTTCTTGTTTTTCAGTCCCATTTATCAGAGAGTCAGTAACTTCAATTTACAGTAGTTTTATTTTGTTTTGTTGTGTTTTGGCTGCCTTGCACAGCATGCGGGATCTTAGTTCCCCGACGAGGGATCGAACCCATTCCCCCTGCAGTGGAAACATGGAGTCCTAACCACTGGACCACCAGGGAGTTCCCAATTTACAGTAGTTTTGACTGTCTTATCCAAAGCAACTCACTGACAGCCTAAATCTAAATTCTGATCTCCTTCCAGACCATCAGCAATGCCTAAGCTCCAAACCTTCGGGCTCCCTGGGCACCCAGGCTTTGGTACGACTTTGGTGGCTCTACCCTGATGGGAGGATGACCAGGTAAGCACATTGCAAAAAGCCCATTGTGGAATTCAGAAACCCAGGCCCAGAACCAGGCTGTGCCCCTAACTTTCTGTGTAACCTTGGGAAAGTCCTTTCCCCTCCCTGCACTTCTTTTTCCCTCTTTACTATTCTGAGGATATTGGATTTGGCTCCCAAAGTGTGTTCTGTGGACTCCTAGGAAGCCAAAGGCTTACTGTGTGGTCCTGGAATTCTTATGTGCACATAGGTTTATAAATCAACTAATATACTCTAAAAGTAAAACTTTACATGCTTTCTCTCATCCATACCTCAAGACCCTGTGGGGTAGGGACCCCATTTTACAGATCATAAAACTGAAGCTTAGAGAGGTGAGTCACTTGCCCAAGGTAACATACCTAGTCAATGGCAAAGCCAGCCTTGAAACCCAAGCTCTCTGACTTCAGGGCTTACATTCCCAGCCACCATCCTCTAAGCCTTTGTTTGGAAACCCCCGTGCCTAGGTGATCTCCCAGCTGTCATGTTCAGTGGTCCAGTGGTGATCAGATATTTTCCAAGCCAAAAAGTGTGATGCCTCATCTGATAGGGTGTTATAAATGAGACAGATTCTGAAAATACTGCTGTGAGTTTGGTGTTTTCCAGTTGAGTTTACATTTGAATTTTTTGATTCTCTCTCCTTTTATTTATTTTTTGCGGTATGCGGGCCTCTCACTGTTGTGGCCTCTCCCGTTCCGGAGCACAGGCTCCGGACACGCAGGCTCAGCGGCCATGGCTCACGGGCCCAGCTGCTCCGCGGCATGTGGGATCTTCCCGGACCGGGGCACGAACCCGTGTCCCCTGCATCGGCAGGTGGACTCTCAACCACTGCGCCACCAGGGAAGCCTCTCTCCTTTTTTAAAAATTTTATTTATTTTTGGCTGCGTTGTGTCTTCGTTGCTGGGTGCGGGCTCGCTCTAGTTGCGGCGAGGGGGACCACTCTCCGTTGTGGTGCGCAGGCTTCTCATTGCGGTGGCTCCTCTTGTTGCCGAACACAGGCTCTAGGCGCGTGGGCTTCAGTAGTTGTGGCACACGGGCTCAGTAATTGTGGCTTACGGGCTCTAGAGCGCAGGCTTAGTAGTTGTGGTGCACGGGCTTAGTTGCTCCACGGCATGTGGGATCTTCCCGGACCAGGGATCGAACCTGTGTCCCCTGCATTGGCTGGTGGATTCTTACCCACTGTGCCACCAGGGAAGTCCCTAGATTCTCTCTTTAATACGGGATTTTGTCCCAAGACTGTAGGCAACTCCTGACTTTTTTTTAAAGGTTATTTATCCCTCTGTCTCTTTTCATGAGAGAACAGGGAAGAAGCTAAGAGGAAAAAGGAAAAGCCACAAAGCACCTCCTCTGGTTCATGGTTAGTTTAGCACTGAGTGGTTGCTTGCAAACAAGTTAGAGCAGGTCTGAGAATCCTACCTGGGCTTTAGACAGATTCGTGGACTTTAGGATTATTGATGGAATTCTTCTGAGCTAGACAGAGTCTGTATGACTCTGCCGTAACTTTCTGTGTCCTCCCTGATTACAGACCTGATACTTGAGATGATTGCCTGAAACCTGGACCATTAGTCTGTACTCTTCATTCTCTGCCTATCTGGGCCCCTGCCTTGGCAGATAGTTCTCGTTTAGTACTACAGACTTCTTTGGGCACTGTCTCAGCCCCTCAGCCCCCAACTTACACTTAACATCGTTTACCTAGCACCCATCTCTACTGTCATCTTAGAGGGGTAAACTTACAAGATATCCTGAACTGAAGGTGGGAGGGGGCAATAAGTTGAGCATTGTCTTCCAAATTCCTCTTTTTTTAGGATGGGGGGTGCCACACCTCCCGGCTTGCAAGATCTTAGTTCCCCAACCAGGGATTGAACCAGGGCCTCAGCAGTGAAAACCCAGAATCCTAACCACTAGACCAACCAGGGAACTCCCCTTCCAAATTCCTCTGGACCATTCCATACTTCCTTCTCTAGGTTATTAAGTCCATCAGACATTTTCTCTTCCAAATACAGTATAGAGTCTTGGAAGTCTGAGAAAAAGAGCCCTCTGTCTTTAAGATGTTTACAGTCACTCTTTGGAGGAGCAAAAGACAGACCAGGTAATCATTACTGAACAATTCAAGCCTGTATGTTACCTATAGAATGAATAGGTCAATAATCTAAATGCTGGAAGCTGATCCAGGAGAAATACTTTTGCTGGAATTCTTTCAGGATATGTAGCTTAAAACAGTACCCCCTCCCTGAACCCCAAAAGGTAAGCTTACCAGCCACCCACACTGACCTGAAAAGGACTTTTCATGACCAAGAATCCCTGAATTCAAATATATTGGGGGCCTCTGAACAGCTTTCAGTACTTCAAAAAGCATAAGAAAATCAAATATTTGTCATTCCCCACACTACCCCCCCAGAAGCTACAGCAGCTATCATTAATTAGCTCATCATATTTGGTAGGCAAAAATCTTCCAAAATTCAGAACCCGTAGGGAAAATAATAAGCAAACATCTTTGGAATAAAATATTGGGGAATCTCTACAGAGGCCCATTTCAACCCCAAAAAATCTGAGCCTAATTAGCCTCATTCACTGACCTGAGGATGAGGATAGGCCCATATTTGTCATTGTAGCCCTGTGGTTTTAGAGTAGTCACAGATGGTGAAAGAAAGGACAAACTCCAGGTTCAAGTAAAAAAGAAAGCATTTTGAATAATGTCATTCAAGCTGCTAAAACAAAATACTATAGACCCAGTGGCTTATAAAAACAGAAATTTAGGGCTTCCCTGCTGGCGCAGTGGTTGGGAGTCCGCCTGCCGATGCAGGGGACACGGGTTCGTGCCCCGGTCCGGTAGGATCTCACATGCCGCTGAGCGGCTGGACCCGTGAGCCATGGCCGCTGAGCCTGCGCGTCCGGAGCCTGTGCTCCACAACGGGAAAGACCACAGCAGTGAGAGGCCCGTGTACCGCAAAAAAAAAAAAACACCGAAATTTATTCCTCACAGTTCTGGAGGCTGGGAAGCCCAAGATAAAGGCACCAGCAGATTCAGTGTCTGGGGAGAGCCCACTTCCTTGTTCATAGATGTACATCTTGCTGTAACCTCACATAGTAGAAGAAGCAAGGGAGTTCTCTGGCGTCCCTTTTATAAAAGCATTAATCACATTCATGAGGGTTCCACCCTTATGACCTAATCACCACCCAAAGGCCTTACCTCCCCATAGATCACACACACCCCTCCACCACCAGGGCAGAACCCTCATTTCTTTTTTTTTTTTTTTTTTTTTTTTTCTGCGATACTCGAGCCTCTCATTGTTGCGGCCTCTCCCGTTGCGGAGCACAGGCTCCGGACGCACAGGCTCAGCGGCCATG
>NC_041230.1:29801410-29820319 GCF_002837175.3 Physeter macrocephalus
GGTATGCGGGCCTCTCACTCTTGTGGCCTCTCCCGTTGCGGAGCACAGGCTCCGGCCACGCAGGCTCAGCGGCCATGGCTCACGGGCCCAGCTGCTCCGCGGCATGTGGGATCTTCCCGGACCGGGGCACGAACCCGTGTCCCCTGCATCGGCAGGTGGACTCTCAACCACTGCGCCACCAGGGAAGCCTCTCTCCTTTTTTAAAAATTTTATTTATTTTTGGCTGCGTTGTGTCTTCGTTGCTGGGTGCGGGCTCGCTCTAGTTGCGGCGAGGGGGACCACTCTCCGTTGTGGTGCGCAGGCTTCTCATTGCGGTGGCTCCTCTTGTTGCCGAACACAGGCTCTAGGCGCGTGGGCTTCAGTAGTTGTGGCACACGGGCTCAGTAATTGTGGCTTACGGGCTCTAGAGCGCAGGCTTAGTAGTTGTGGTGCACGGGCTTAGTTGCTCCACGGCATGTGGGATCTTCCCGGACCAGGGATCGAACCTGTGTCCCCTGCATTGGCTGGTGGATTCTTACCCACTGTGCCACCAGGGAAGTCCCTAGATTCTCTCTTTAATACGGGATTTTGTCCCAAGACTGTAGGCAACTCCTGACTTTTTTTTAAAGGTTATTTATCCCTCTGTCTCTTTTCATGAGAGAACAGGGAAGAAGCTAAGAGGAAAAAGGAAAAGCCACAAAGCACCTCCTCTGGTTCATGGTTAGTTTAGCACTGAGTGGTTGCTTGCAAACAAGTTAGAGCAGGTCTGAGAATCCTACCTGGGCTTTAGACAGATTCGTGGACTTTAGGATTATTGATGGAATTCTTCTGAGCTAGACAGAGTCTGTATGACTCTGCCGTAACTTTCTGTGTCCTCCCTGATTACAGACCTGATACTTGAGATGATTGCCTGAAACCTGGACCATTAGTCTGTACTCTTCATTCTCTGCCTATCTGGGCCCCTGCCTTGGCAGATAGTTCTCGTTTAGTACTACAGACTTCTTTGGGCACTGTCTCAGCCCCTCAGCCCCCAACTTACACTTAACATCGTTTACCTAGCACCCATCTCTACTGTCATCTTAGAGGGGTAAACTTACAAGATATCCTGAACTGAAGGTGGGAGGGGGCAATAAGTTGAGCATTGTCTTTCAAATTCCTCTTTTTTTAGGATGGGGGGTGCCACACCTCCCGGCTTGCAAGATCTTAGTTCCCCAACCAGGGATTGAACCAGGGCCTCAGCAGTGAAAACCCAGAATCCTAACCACTAGACCAACCAGGGAACTCCCCTTCCAAATTCCTCTGGACCATTCCATACTTCCTTCTCTAGGTTATTAAGTCCATCAGACATTTTCTCTTCCAAATACAGTATAGAGTCTTGGAAGTCTGAGAAAAAGAGCCCTCTGTCTTTAAGATGTTTACAGTCACTCTTTGGAGGAGCAAAAGACAGACCAGGTAATCATTACTGAACAATTCAAGCCTGTATGTTACCTATAGAATGAATAGGTCAATAATCTAAATGCTGGAAGCTGATCCAGGAGAAATACTTTTGCTGGAATTCTTTCAGGATATGTAGCTTAAAACAGTACCCCCTCCCTGAACCCCAAAAGGTAAGCTTACCAGCCACCCACACTGACCTGAAAAGGACTTTTCATGACCAAGAATCCCTGAATTCAAATATATTGGGGGCCTCCGAACAGCTTTCAGTACTTCAAAAAGCATAAGAAAATCAAATATTTGTCATTCCCCACACTACCCCCCCAGAAGCTACAGCAGCTATCATTAATTAGCTCATCATATTTGGTAGGCAAAAATCTTCCAAAATTCAGAACCCGTAGGGAAAATAATAAGCAAACATCTTTGGAATAAAATATTGGGGAATCTCTACAGAGGCCCATTTCAACCCCCAAAAATCTGAGCCTAATTAGCCTCATTCACTGACCTGAGGATGAGGATAGGCCCATATTTGTCATTGTAGCCCTGTGGTTTTAGAGTAGTCACAGATGGTGAAAGAAAGGACAAACTCCAGGTTCAAGTAAAAAAGAAAGCATTTTGAATAATGTCATTCAAGCTGCTAAAACAAAATACTATAGACCCAGTGGCTTATAAAAACAGAAATTTAGGGCTTCCCTGCTGGCGCAGTGGTTGGGAGTCCGCCTGCCGATGCAGGGGACACGGGTTCGTGCCCCGGTCCGGTAGGATCTCACATGCCGCTGAGCGGCTGGACCCGTGAGCCATGGCCGCTGAGCCTGCGCGTCCGGAGCCTGTGCTCCACAACGGGAAAGACCACAGCAGTGAGAGGCCCGTGTACCGCAAAAAAAAAAAAACACCGAAATTTATTCCTCACAGTTCTGGAGGCTGGGAAGCCCAAGATAAAGGCACCAGCAGATTCAGTGTCTGGGGAGAGCCCACTTCCTTGTTCATAGATGTACATCTTGCTGTAACCTCACATAGTAGAAGAAGCAAGGGAGTTCTCTGGCGTCCCTTTTATAAAAGCATTAATCACATTCATGAGGGTTCCACCCTTATGACCTAATCACCACCCAAAGGCCTTACCTCCCCATAGATCACACACACCCCTCCACCACCAGGGCAGAACCCTCATTTCTTTTTTTTTTTTTTTTTTTTTTTTCTGCGATACTCGAGCCTCTCATTGTTGCGGCCTCTCCCGTTGCGGAGCACAGGCTCCGGACGCACAGGCTCAGCGTCCATGGCTCACGGGCCCAGCCGCTCCGCGGCACGTGGGATCTTCCCGGACCGGGGCACGAACCCGTGTCCCCTGCATCGGCAGGCGGACTCTCAACCACTGCACCACCAGGGAAGCCCCAGAACCCTCATTTCTTCAACAGATAATCATTGATTAAACAACAGCTGTGTCCTGGAACATAGCTCAGAGCAGAATAGGCACTTCAGGTGTCTGTGCAGGTTGAAGTTGCTCATTATCATCTGCTCAGACTAGCAGAGAAGCCAGCTGTCAAAGAATCACAGCTGTGTTAAATGTTAACAAATGGGGAACATAGGGAGCTCCGGGGAGCCTGCAACCCAGTCCGGGGATTCAAGGACTCTCTAAGGATGCGAAAGAGAGTAGGAGTTCTCTAAACAGAGTGGTAGAAAGGGAGTACATTCCAGCAAAGACCTAAGCCTCACAGAGATGATACTGGCATCTTTGAAGAATTAAAAGACCAGGAAGGTTGGAGCCTAGAGAGGCAGCCAGAGGACAATTTAAGCCTCTGTGCTCAGCCCTTTATCCTAAGGGCTCTGGGAGCCTTTGAAGGGTTGGATGGAACAGCTGATGTGCTAATATTTGCACTGTTTGAAGGTCACACTGGCTGTGGCATGAAGAAAGGACTGGTGTCCAGCCAGAGAAGTTGCTGGGAGAGTAGCCAGGAGGCTACCGCAGGAGTCCAGGGGAGGTGGTGGCCGTGGGAATGGAGCGAAGTGGGGTCACTGAGGGAGGTCAAAGTGTCGGCCTTTGGCAACTGATGAAGTGTGAAAGGCGAGGGAGAAAAAGTGAAGGATTGTCTGCCCTTGGGTACCTCCTTCCCCCCACCTCAACTCCGCCCCTTGATGCTGGGAGACTGGAGGAGCAGGTGTGGAGTCAGAGACAGTGAGTTCAATTTGAAGGTGAATGTGTTTCACACGTTCACGCTGTGGGCTAAAGCTTTGGGCCTCTGAGAGCCAGAACTGCTGATGGAGGCACTGACAAGCCGGCTTGGTTGCCCTGGGGGAGCCTTCAGAGAGCAGAGGCCTTGGGGGGCCCTGAGAAGAGCTGTGCTCAGGCTCCTGGTTGAGGAGGGAAGAGTCTCCAGCATGCTGGGAAACAGCCCAACCCAGGAGGACTGAGGACTGCTGGAGGCTGAGTGAAGTCACAGAAGCCAGAGGACTGAGGGACTCAATGTTTCTGAGCAGTCAAGCAGGGAGGAGGTTGACAAGGCCTTGGGCTGTGTGACCTCAGAGAGAGCCTTTTCTGTGGCTGAGAGGGAGTTTAAAGCCAGATGGGATCAGGCTGCAGAGGAGAGCTGTAGCTGGAGGGCAAAGGAGGGTTTGTAGTTTTTAAGATAGAGGGATTGGGGCACATTTAAATGCTAATAAAGTTCTTTTGGAAAGAAGTTCTCTCTCCTCCCTGGAGTTCAGTTTTAGCAGCTGGAGGGCCAAGGTCTTCTTCTTTGTTTTTGAAATACTTGGGCTTTGATCTTCTTCAGTCCTCCTCCTTCTCCTGTGGGTTCTTCTCCAAGGCAGAAGGTATCCAGCAACAAGCGCCCACTTAGAGCTGCCTGGGAAGTGACTCTTCCTCTGGCTGTTGACTTCTGGGAGAAGAAAGGGCTGCAGCCATTCCACCCCCACCCGGCCGCCCCGGAGTCCCCCCTTCTCCTGGGGCATCACGTCCTCACTGGCTGCTTCAGAGCCTCCACAGACCTCTCCCCACCCACGAAGTTGCAAGCCAGGTCACTGTCCCCTTTATGGACAAGGGCTCAGAGGTCATTCTGCAGCAGCTCCCAGGGGAAAGGGACCATGTCCATATACTGCCTCTGGTACTGAGGGCAAACCTGGGCTCTGCAGGCAGAAGCAGCTGAGGATGTCCAGACAGCCTGCGTCTACTCCGGGAAACCGGGAACGGGGATTCCTGGAGCCCCTTTTCAACCTTGCCTCTTAATCAGCAAAAACTTCCCCTTAGATATAGGCCTATCCACTCTCCCAGGATAACGATTCTTTCCCACACCCTGTGCCTGGGCTCTAGGACCCCCACCTCCATCCCATCTTCTTCCAATTGCAACAGGTGCCTCTCCCTCATCCATTTCTTCTTTCAACAAATATTTGAGTGTTTACTGTGTTCTGTCGTAGTCCGAACGCGGGTTGGAAAAGAATTTCCAGACGCAAAGCAGAATGTAAAGAGGTTAGAATTTGTTAGAGGGAATGGTCGCTGCCAGAACAGCAGGCCGACTTCCTAGTAGTCTGGGAGAGCCAACCCCGAACATGTGCTATTAGTCAGTTTTTATAGCCCTAGAACAGAGAAATGATCTGAGGTGAAATTTTTGTTTTCTGATTGGTCGAGGCACATATACCTTCCTTCTTTAGAGTGGGAGTGGGACAGGGCAGATGCCTTTCCTTATTTGGGACGAGAGAGGAACGGGTCTCGTAGCCCAGGTGGGCTCAGGAATTTCGTACCCATCGCAACATGGCGATAAGAGTCCAGCAGGGTGTGTAATGCTGAAACTTTTTCAGGCAGGGTTGTCCTTTGTCCTTGAAACACCATTGTCCTTGGAGCACCACACGTTCCAGGCACTATTACAGGTGCTGGGATCCTAGTAGTGAACCACCAGCCTTCCCTACCCTACATCTTACTGTCAACTATCTCTGCCCTACCTCTCCCCAAGAAGGCCCCCCAATCTTGGGAGGTCATATCCACGGTCTCGTGTTTCTGCCAGTGGCTGCTGGATCTCCTCGGGCTTACCTGCACAGTTCCCAGGCAGGGAGGGAGTTGAGGGTGTGGCTCAGCTACAGGTATGTGGTACGGCCTGGGTACATTCAGGCACCCCAGGGATGGGGCCGTCAGGAGGCTGGAGGCAGAGAGTATGGAAGGGGTTATGGGGTTGAAAGCCTCAGATATTCCCTCCCACTATCCCATTTTCCATGCCAGTCCCCCAATACTTGGTGAACCTCATAGAGATGCTATTTTGGGGTCCCACAAGCTCGTCCCATGCTCTACAGCCCTGAGCCCCTTCTGTAATTCTGCTCATCCCCTTCCCATGCAGACTAAGTCCTTCTGTCTCTCTAGAATCCTCTTCTGTAAAACAGAAGAGTTGGCCTAGATGATCTCAAAGTCCTTTCTGTCTGGAACTGTTCTGACTTCCACAGAAGCCCCTGGTCCACCCTGTACTCCAAATGGGAGTTGTCAGGGAGAGTTACCTGGAGAAGGCAGGATAGAGAGAGGAGGGGCAGCCAGGCCACTTTGCATGTCTTCCTCTCTTAGCATCACCACATGATAGTCCCAAGAAGTAAGAATTCCAAGGACACACCTGTCCTGGTCAGGGGACCCTGGGGAAGTGCTGCCTGTCCCCCCATTCCCACCATCCTGAGCACCCCACATTCTGATCTCTTTCAGGCTCAGACCATGCTGTCCACAGTCAAAGGCTGCCCTAGGTAAGCTTTTTTTTTTTTTTTTTAATATTTATCTATTTGGTTGCACCGGGTCTTACTTGCAGCAGGCAGGCTCCTTAGTTGTGGCTTCAGGGCTCCTTAGTTGTGGCATGTGAACTCTTAGTTGCAGCATGCATGCGGGATCTAGTTCCCTGACCAGGGATCGAACCCAGGCCCCCTGCATTGAGAGCATGGAGTTTTATCCACTGCGCCACCAGGGAAGTCCCCAAGAAATTGTTTTGTTTTGTTTTGTTTTTTAAAGAATCTATTTTATTTATTTATTTATTATTTTTGGTTGCGTTGGTTTTTGTTTGTACACACGGGCTTTCTGTAGTTGTGGCGAGCGGGGGCTACTCTTTGTTGCGGTGCACAGTCTTCTTATTGTGGTGGCTTCTCTTGTTGCAGAGCACGGGCTCTAGGTGCGCAGGCTTCAGTAGTTGTGGCTTACGGGCTCTAGAGTGCAGGCTCAGTAGTTGTGGCGCACGGGCTTAGTTGCAGGGATTGAACTCGTGTTCCCCCGAATTGGCAGGCAGATTCTTAACCACTGTGCCACCAGGGAAGTCCCCCCAACAAATAGTTTTTAAGTGCCTCCTCTGTGCCAGGTGTTGGGAATATAGCAGCAAAAAAGCAAAAGTTCCTGCAGTCATTGATCTTGCATTTAAACAGGGGGTTGTGATAAACAATAATACTAAGGAGATAACGTTGAGCAGTCTAAGTGCTATGAAAAGAAATGGAGCAGAATAAGGTGCTGGAGTGACAGAGGTGGGAAGGTTAGGGAGGTGGGCAGCTCTTTTTGTTTGGGGAGACCTCTCTGATAAAGGATCTGAGCAGAGACCCGAAAGAGGTGAGGGAGGAAAGCACACAGACATCTGGTGGCGGAGGGTTCCAAGCAGACCAGAACGTACACAGTCCCTGAGGCTGAAGCTTGGTGAGTCTGTAGCTGAGGCTGAGCAGTGGGAGAGGAGGGGTAGCAGAAAAAAAGGTCAGAGAGGAGCCAGCATTGTGGGGCCCTGTCAGGCATGGTAGGTGAGGACTTTGGCTTTCATCCTAGTAAGAAGAGAAGCCATAGAAGATTTTGAGCTGAGGATGTGAGCTGACCTTAGATTTAAAAGGTTACTGCAAGAAGAGGACTACAGGAGAGCAAAGGGGTGGGGGGGGCAGCAGGAATCTTCAAATTAGAAGGATGTAATAGTCCAGGCAAGAGATGATGGTGGTGCTTGCTTCGGCAGCACATATACTAAAATTGGAACGATACAGAGAAGATTGGCACGGTCCCTGCGCAAGGATGACACGCAAATTCGTGAAGTGTTCCATATTTTTATATGTATAACTGATTCACCTTGTTATAAAGCAGAAACTAACACACCATTGTAAAGCAATTCTACTCCAATAAAGATGTAAAAAAAAATCAGCCCAAGTTCTTCATTCTGTTCTTGGATTTTGTTAAAAACGATCCAAGTGGGGGCTTCCCTGGTGGCGCAGTGGTTGAGAATCTGCCTGCTAATGCAGGGGACACGGGTTCGAGCCCTGGTCTGGGAGGATCCCACATGCCGCGGAGCAACTAGGCCCGTGAGCCACAACTACTGAGCCTGCGCGTCTGGAGCCTGTGCTCCGCAACAAGAGAGGCCGCAAGAGTGAGAGGCCCGTGCACCGCCATGAAGAGTGGCCCCCGCTCGCCACAACTGGAGAAAACCCTCGCACAGAAACGAAGACCCAACACGGCAAAGTCAGGGGGCTGGATTATGCTCTAGAGGCCAGGAGTCACAATTTTTTTTTAAAGTTTTTTAAAGTTTTCTTTTTTTAAGTTTTGACCCCATTTAGATATGGCCAAAGGCTCTGTGGTCCTCTTATCTCACCCATTCCTACTCCTAGTGGTATTGCACTATCTCCACGTGGGCATGCACAGCAGGAACTTTGCAAGGCTGCATGGCAGGCAAAGCCTTGGCAGAAATCTGGAGTTAGATTGCCCAGTAAGCTCATTTGAAAATCAAAATTTGGTGAGCCATGATTGCTCCCTGTGCCCAATAACCCTTTGTCAAGGGTCAAAGGAAAATGTGACGCATTTGCCATTTTGGGTTCCGGCAATGGCTAATCAGAACCTTGAGGGCCCAGCACCAGCCCTGGGAGCAGAGGCAGAAACACTGCTCTGGGAAGGTCATCCCCTCAGTGTGTCATCATTCCCCGTGAGACCTCCTGCTGTTTATTTGGTTTAAAAAAATCATAGAGTGCTGAAGTCTGCACTCAGATTTGCATCATTTGCATTCAGATAAGCACACCCTCTTGGGAGGAGGAGACAGGAGTGGTGTGACAGCAAATACTGTGGGAGGAATTGGGGACAGTCCTATCTCCTGTGTCAGAGAAAATGTTATCTCTGATGTGGATCAGGGCCTATCTGCTAAGTGTTTTGCCAAGGCCTTTGTAGGTTTCTTCTGGATTAGGGCAGGGTAGGGGGCAGAGTTGGAGGCCCTATGGGGAGACCTCACAGCCCAGGGGAGAAACCCTGTCCTTGGACACAAAAAACCTGAATTCTAGTCCACAGTCTGCCCCTGACTGTCTGGAAGGCGTTGGGGTAGTTTGTTTTCCTGTAAAATAGGGAGGAAATATTGCCTGAATTTTTTAATCAGGACAGTATATTGTATTTGCAATTTAAAAGCAATGAGAAACAAGAAAAAAAATGTTTTAAATTTTATTTTTTATGTATTTACCTTTTTTTCTAGTTTTATTGAGATGTAATTGACACATAACATTGTATTAGTTTAAGGTATACACCATAATGATTTGACATATATATATATTGCAAAATGATTACCACAATAAGTTTACTTAATATCCATCACCTCACAGTTACAGTTTTTTTCTTATGATAATAACTTTTAAGATCTACTCTCCTAGCAACTTTCAAATATACAGAACACTATTATTAATTATAGTCACCATGCTGTACATTACATCCCCAGGACTTATTTATCTTTTTTTATATATATAAATTTATTTATTTTATTTATTTTATTTTTGGCTGCCTTGGGTCTTCGTTGCTGTGCACGGGCTTTCTCTAGTTGCTGCGAGTGGGGGTTACTCTTCGTTGCGGTGCGTGTGCTTCTCATTGTGGCTTCTCTTGTTGCGGAGCACGGGTTCTAGGCGTGCGGGCTTCAGTAGTTGTGGCACGAGGGCTCAGTAGTTGTGGCTCGCGGGCTCTAGAGTGCAGGCTCAGTAGTTGCGTTGCATGAGCTTAGTTGCTCCGTAGCATGTGGGATCTTCCCGAACCACGGCTCGAACCCTTGTCCCCTGCATTGGCATGCGGATTCTTAACCACTGAGCCACCAGGGACGTGCCCTTATTTGTCTTATAACTGGAAGTTTGTACCTTTTGACCATCTTCAGAAATTTCCCCAACCTCTAGAAATAAGAATTTTAAATCCCCATGTGAGTCCCACCAATCTGCCTGCCTCACAGGTTGCTGTAAACTGATTGGACGGTATGTTCTGTGTGTGTATGTGTGTAAGAACAGCTCTGTGCCGATTTCCTGCCATATTACTTACCTCTGATCAATCTAAACTGGCCTGCCTGGTGGCATCATCTGCCTCTGGCCTAAGGATGACAGAGAGCCAGCTGCCTCAAAAGTAGACATGCCAAGGACTAGAAGGAAACAGGACTTACTCATTGCCAATGAGGCCATGGTAGTAACCATACTCTATCAGAGGATCATCACCCAGCTGGTAGTTGCTCATTTCCTTTCCCATTCCAAAGCCCTGATACCAGAAGACACAAATAAGTGCTGAGAAGCCCCTCCTGATGGTAACAGTGATAATGGCTAAGCTTGAGTGCTAGGTCCTGCTCTGAGCCCTGTATATTCATTGTCTCCTTTATTCACCCTAATCCTGTGAAGCAGGTACTATTGTGTGCATCCCCTTTTTTTGGGGGGGGCAGGTCACACCGTGTGGCTTGCTAGGATTTTAGTTCCCGGACCAGGGATTGAACCCACACCCTTGGCAGTGAAAGTGCAGAGTCCTAACCACTGGACCACCAGGGAATTCATTTCCTTTTCTTTCTTTTTTTTTTGTGCATTCCCATTTTACAGATGAACAAACTGAGACACAGAGAGGCTAAAGAGCTTGCTCAAGGCCACACAGCCGATCAGTGGCAGAGCCAGGGTTCAAACCCAGGTTAGTGCCATTTCCAGGTCTACACTCTTAGTGTCTTGGCTATACTGCCACGTGCAGGATTAACACAGAACCATACTCAGCATCTCAGAGCAGCTGATGTCCCAGATTAGCCTTATGTACAGATGGGGAAACAGGCCAGAGGCGATAGAAATCAAGGTCAGAGGTTGATCTCTGGTTCCAGATATATCCCGAATCTTTCCATTGATCTCCATCTCCAGTGCTTTCATTCTAGTCCATGTGTCACCGTCATCTCTGCCTGGACCACCAGAACAGGCCCTACTGGTTTCCTTCCTTCTACTCTCCCCCGACCCCCGCAATCCATCCTCCTGTTAAAACCCCTCCAATGGCTTCCTAGAGGATCCTTACCATGGCTTGCAAGGCCCCCAAGATCCCATTCGTCTGTCCAGTGGCGCTCCACATGTGCCCCTGCTCACTCTGCTCCGGCCACAGAGGCCTTCTTTCCACCTGGGTTATTCAGCCTCAGGCTTGCACTTATTTTTCTCTCTGCCTGGACCACTTTTCTTGAGGCTCTTCTCGTGCCTTCTTCTTGTCATTCAGCTCACTTGTCTCCTTCTCAGGAAGGTTTCCCAACTATGATGTCTAAAGCAGTCCTTCATAGCTCTTAGCATTCTCTGAAACGACCTTGTTTATATGTGTGTGTACACTTACTGCCTATTTTCCCCCCACCTAGAAGGTAGAGACTGTCTTGGTCACCACCGTATTCCCGTCTGTGCCAGGCTGGGTGCTCAAAGAATATTTGAAGAGTGAAGGACAGGATTAAGATTACTGGGCATTGCTGGCCTTTTGCTCCTGTTCAGCAGCCAAGGACCTGAGACTTACCTTGAAGTCGATGGAAAATGGACCCTTGACAATTTGTGCACTCGGGGTGGCGGGGCACATATATACTCTCATAACTTTCTCCAAAGACACAGAAGTCATGGCTGGCAAAAGTGGGGAGCTTTTCAAAGAAATTCAGCAGTGCTTGGCAGTTGTCAGAAGCCACCTGAACGGAGAGGAAGTGGGGCCCAAGGTGGGGGTCAAGGTGGGAAAGAATCACAGACAGGCTCCCCTGCCCCAGCCAAAGGGTGAGAAGAGATCATATACTCATTTGCACATTTTGCTGATCTCCCTGAGCTCCCCTCTTACCCACTCTGGTCCATTCTCCCTTTTTCTTTAACATGGCAGAGCTGGTCTGATCCAGGCAGTCCAGGGCTTCACACTCTTCAGAGCTTCCTATCACCCTTAACCCTAATGGGGCTTATGAGACTTTCGGTAGTCAGGCCCTGCACAACTCACCAGCCCCATTCTCCCTCTTTTTTTTTTTTTTTTTATCTTTTGGCCACACCGCGCGACATGCTTAGTTCCCTGACCAGGGGTCGCACCTGCGCCCCCTGCATTGGAAGCGTGGAGTCTTAACCACTGGACCACCAGGGAAGTTCTTGTCACCCTCCCTCTTAAACATAATGCTCCAGCCTCTCAGGCATCAGCTTTCCCTATCTCCAAGCCTTTGGTCCCTGCTCACACTCTGTGAGTAGACTCTTTCCTCCACAATCACTGGGCTTTGTTTCCTGAGGCCAAGGGTGATGTACATCTCCCTGCTCTGTGCTTCCCCATCCCCTCTAGCTCCTCTTTTGCCATATTCCTCACACTTCTAATGACTAGTTTGATGTCTGCTTCTGCCCTAGACTGTAAACTCCATGAGGAGGGACTGGACCACCTCCTTCACTGCTGTTTCCCCCACGTGTAGCACTGTACCTGGCACACAGTAAATTACTAAGAAGAAGATTGTTGCATTCAATTTCAGATTAGAAAATGAAGGTCCTGGGAACTCCCTGGAGATCCAGTGGTTAGGACTCCGCATTTTCACTGCCAGAGCCCAGGTTCAACCCCTGGTCGGGGAACTAAGATCCTGCAAGCTGTGTGTACGGCCAAAAAAAAAAAAAGAAAGAAAAAAAAAAGAAAATGAGGGTCCAGGGACTTCCCTGTTGGCTCACTGCTTAAGAATCCACCTGCCAGGGGCTTCCCTGGTGGCACAGTGGTTGAGAGTCCGCCTGCCGATGCAGGGGACACGGGTTCGTGCCCCGGTCCGCCGCAACGGGAGCGGCCACAACAGTGAGAGGCCCACGTACCGCAAAAAAACAAACAAACAAAAAAAAGAATCCACCTGCCAATGCAGGGTACACGGGTTCAAGCCCTGGTACGGGAAGATCCCACATGCCGCGGAGCAACTAAGCCCGTGCACCACAACTACCGAGGCGGCCACAACAGTGAGAGGCCCACGTACCGCAAAAAAACAAACAAACAAAAAAAAGAATCCACCTGCCAATGCAGGGTACACGGGTTCAAGCCCTGGTACGGGAAGATCCCACATGCCGCGGAGCAACTAAGCCTGTGCACCACAACTACCGAGCCTGCACTCTAGAGCCCGCAAGCCACAACTACTGAGCCCACGTGCCACAACTACTGAAGCCCGTACACTTAGAGCCCGTGCTCTGCAACAAGAGAAGCCACCGCAATGAGAAGCCTGCACACCGCAATGAAGAGTAGCCCCCGCTCGCCGCAACCAGAGGAAGCCCGCGCGCAGCAACGAAGACCCAACACAGCCAAAAATAAATTAATTAATTTTTTTAAAAAAAAGAAAATGAGGGTCCAGAGATCATTTTGTCTGGCTCCTAAATTCATAGGTGGGGAAACTCAGGTTCAGGAAAGGTGAGTGACTTGCCCATGGTCACACAAAGAGTAGCTTGCAGAGTCAGCTGCCTGGTCACCACCTGCTTCGAAGCTGGCTCAGGCTTCCTCTGGCCCAGCTGATAAATCCCTCATCTTTGTTCAGTTCTCAGAGGCTCACAAAGTGTCTCTTCATATACAGTCTGATCTCTGCGACAGCCTCGGGGATGATGATAATTATAGCTGACAATGAGTGTTTTCAATATTCTAGTCATTTGTGTGTATTCACTTCCTTAATCTTCTGCATGACCCTGTGGGATAGGTACTGTTATTAGCATCCCATGTCACAGATGAGGAAACGGAGGCACAGGATATTTAAAGGAACTTGCCCAAGGTCAGATAGCTGGGAAATGGCAGAACTGGGATTGAACCTGGCAGTCTGACTCTTAATCACGACACTGTCCAGCTTGCCCTGTATACAGGAGGGAGGCATTATTATCCTTTCTCTGTCAGTCCCCAGGGTGAGGTTTGGCATTCTTTGATTCAAAAGCAGGGGCCACAAACCTGCTGCCTGCAGAAACTAGGCAGAAAACATGAATGGGTGAAGCAGACGGGTGTCAGGCAACAGGGCCTGGTGGGGACAGTGGTAAACTGGAGAGCACCGGGTCTTCTACAGCCACTCACCCTTGCTGCACCTCAGCTCCAGAAGGGTGTTACTAAGAGCAAATGCAGGCTCAGAGTTGACTTTTCAACAGAAGTCACAAGTCTGAATTTTTAAGTGAAGTCTCTCAATTATGTAAACAGTGGCAACCAAAATTCAAGTTTTCTTCCCTCTAATAGGCAGGGCAAGGAAAAGATGTCCATGGGCTGAATGGCTGCAGCTCACAGGTTGCAGTTTGCAGCCTCTTGTCTGAGACAGAAGGCATTTCCTTTCTTCCTCCAGCTCCCGTCCTCTTGTCCTCCCTCTACCTCCATCTAGCCTTCTTGCCCTTCTTCCTTTCCTTCCCCTTCCTTCCGTCTTCCCTGTCCCCACCTTGAGTGGTGCAGCCACCCACCTGTTGGTCATTGGTCTGTAGTTCTAGCTGAGAGAGTAGGAGGAACCCACACCAGCGGGGACTCCAGGTCCAGAACACTGGCTACCAGGTTCCAGCTGTGTGGGTTCGTGTGGAGGGATCCATCAGTGTTCCCTCTATAGGGAGGAGGGAGATGTGTGAGTGTCCTTTGGGCTGCAGGGGCCAAGGGCACCCGTAGGGCTGAACGCAGTGGTCTTGGGGCTCTTGCCCATGCCTCCTAACAAAATGGCAGCCAGAGAGGGGCATAGGTGGATGCTCCAGTCCAGGAGTAGGTAGCTCCAGAGCATCCCCTAGGTTGGCATTCCACAGGGGAGGCTAGGGAAGCCCTCTTTCTTCTAGCCTCTCCAAACCTTCGCTAGAGAGAATCCTTTCACCACCTGAGTAACAGAGGGTATTCCCATTTAAGGCCAAACTTTGCCATGGAGCTTCTTCCTGAACCCCAAATCTGCTCCTTGCTGGCCCTGTTCTCTGTTCCCTTTTGTTGAGAGACAACTTGTCTGCCAGCTACTGTGCTAAGTACTCTATGGGAATTGCTCCTATTCCTCTCACAGCAACCTTTGAAGTAGGTTCTTTTTTTTTTTTTTTTTTTTTTTAGGCCGCACTGCACAGCTTGCAGGATTCTAGTTCCCTGACCAGGGACTGATCCCAGGCCCTCGGCAGTGAAAGCGTGGAGTCGAACCACTGGACCGCCAGGGAATTCCCATGAAGTAGGTTCTTTTATTATTCCCATTTCTCAGATGAGAAAACTGAGGCCCAACCAGGTTTATTTACCTAAAGCCATATACCTAGTATATGGCAGAGCCCACAATTGAACTAGTCTGTTTCCAAGGCACATATTATGCTAAACTTCTCCTAAATGATCTAAATCTTCACAATACTAATATTATTGTCGTCCCTTTCACTGAGGCCTGCAGAGAGAGGTTAAGTAACTCGTCCAAGTTCGCACAGCTGGGAGGTGTTGGAGATGGGGCTTGAACCACCTCTGTCTTATCGCAGCATGTGAACTGACCCTGCATCTGAGTCATGCTCAGGATGGTTTGCTTTCTATGGAATTTTACTCACCTGATGCTAAAAAGTCCATAGGCAATTGATCGATGAAAATACTGGGACTCAGAGAGGGGGAGTGACCGGCCCAAGGTGACACCAACTACAGTTCATGCCTCCTGAATCTAAGTCCAGTGTTCTTTCCACCACACTGAGCTGCTGGCTGTTCTGTTGCTCTCCCAGAGTTTCTGGCTCTGAAGGCCTGAGTCTAATTCTCCAACCCTCACCACCTGGCACTAGCTCGCGCAGGGCTCCTTAGGGAACTTCACTATAGCTCTGGCTTAGATTGTCAAGGAAAAAGTAGACCAGGTGGCCTTCATCCCTCCTGCCCCACCCCAGCACTGCTCCCAGGAAGCCCCTGCCTCACCCAGCCGGGCCCATCTCAGCCAGAATTCCCTCCAGAATTCCGCTGGAGTGGAACTCCAGCCCAGACTGCCATTCAGCTAGCGCATCAGATGGTCCGGTGAGGGATTCCCCTGGGAGCCCACAAACCTGCAGGAGAAAGAAAGTGATCTTCTGGCACCATGTCCCAGGGTTTCCAGGCAGGCCAGCTTCATGGACATGTGGCCTGTTCAGTCACACAGGGCCTTGTGTTTAGAAGGTCCCCACTCTTGGTTGACTGTTCTGCTGTCACTGTCTTGAATTCTTAATAACTTTTGCAGAAGGGCCCCACAAATGATGTGGCAGATCCTGTGGCCAGGAAATGGCCCAGCTGCTTGGAAGTGGGCCTTCCTTTCCTCTCCCCGCTGACAGGAGCCCTGTGTTGGCGTGGAATGGTTGGCTTCCCTTTGTTTCCTGGGGTCCTCACTGAGGGCTCACGCTGCCCCATTTCTTGCCGCTGATTCCTGGCCTGTCTTCAGCCCCGTTGGCCATATGTGATGGCATGGGGGTTGGGAGGGGTTTGCAGGACAGTTAGTGGCAAACTCCAGATGGAACCACAGGGTTCCCGAGTCAGAAGGACCTCAGCAGTCATGTGCTGCAACCCTCCCACTATAGAGGAAGGAAACCTGAGGCCCTGAGAGGGAAAGACACCTGCGTGGGGATGCACAGCAAGTCGTTGTTTGGACTAACAGTGACTCTTTCCTTACTGCCTGTACCCTGTTGAGGGCAGGCAAGCAGTGAAGAGACGGAGCACTCATTTAGCACTGGGCTGGGCCTTGGAAGACTTCCTTTTTTTCTTTTTTTTTTGATTTAATTTAATTTTTTAATTATTATTATTTGGCCACGCCAAGTGGTTTGTGGGTTCTTATTTCCCAGACCAGGGATGGAACCTGTGCCCTCTGCAGTGGAAACGTGGAGCCCTAACCCCTGGACCACCAGGGAATTTCCAGTCTTCTATCATCTTAATTAAACTGTGTGAAGTTAAGTTTTAGCTCCTGGCAGGCAAGATCCTTGTAGGCTGGGAGCAGCTGTGTCTGGGATTCAATAAAAGCAGTGAAGCCCAGCCAAACTGGAGCGTAAAGTCCCTTTAAAATGACAAAAAAAAAAAAAAAAAAAAAAAAAAAAAAAAAAAAAAGAAGAAGGGGGACAAGATTTTAATAAAGAAAGAAAGAATCAAAACCAAAACCTGACTACCCAGCAGAGCACCTTGGCAGGATGCATTTGGAGTGGCCTGTCCCGGCTGCCACACCTGCTGTGAACACACCCTGGCCCAGGCCCAGTGCTGAGGACTTTCCAACACTGAGCTCACGTAATCCACCCTAATCCACCCAACAAACCTGTCAGATGCTATTTTTGTTTCCATTTTGCAGATGTAGAAATTCAGGCTCAGGGAGGTAAAGTGCCTCTCCTGTGATTTCTTAGGCAGTAACTTTAGAGTTCACTTATCAAGTGAGATAATGCATGGGATGTGTTGAACACAGTGCCAAGTGCATAGTAAATGCTCAATAAAGTTTGGGAGTATAAGATCCTACCAACTGAATATGGTAAAACCAGGACTCAAATTCAGACCTCTCCAATTCCAGCCCTGTGCTCTATTCTGATTATCTGGGGTCTCCCTGTGCCCTAGCCCTGTTCAGTTAAACCTTGATTGATTTGAACTTGGCTACCCAGAGCTCACAATTAGGTTGATTTTTTTTTTTTTTCCTGAGCTTTCTACTCAGAATAGTAAAAAAAAAAAAAAAAAATCCAGGGGAAAAAGACTAGGATTCAAAATTTTGTTTTAGGAGGCAATTTCCCAGGATTTTTTCCTGAGCTTTCTACTCAGAATAGTAAAAAAAAAAAAAAAAAATCCAGAGGAAACAGACTAGGATTCAGAATTTAGTCTATGAAGGCAATTTCTCAGGAATATTCTTTTTTTTTTTTAATTTTAAATATTTATTTATTTGGTTGCACTGGGTCTTAGTTGTGGCACGCGGGACCTTCTTTGCAGTGTGTGGGAATCTTTAGTTGCCGCATGCGGATCTAGTTCCTTGACCAGGGATTGAACCCGAGCCCCCTTTATTGGGAACATGGAGTCTTAACCACTGGGCCACCAGTGGTGGCCTCTCAGGAATATTCTTTAGTTAATACCCACTCCAGCCAGCTATCTGCACCTCTCTGTCCTCAAGCCTAAACAGGGAGTGACACATCATAGATGCTTAAAAACAACTTGTGGAGGAAAGGAAGGAAGAAGAGAAGGAAGTAAAGAAGCTTTCTGGCAGACCTTAAGTCCCCAAAGAAAGATTCAGATATATTGTATTTATGAGATGTTCTTTGCTAAAGAAGAAAGGATTCCTGACACATTTTGGAATTTTTAATTTTAAACATCAAGGATATACAGGTTAGGGATATACATGTTAATCAGGAATTCAGTTAAGCAGAATGGTTGGTTGCTGGTTCTGGTTACTTGAGGTCCAGCATAATAGCATAGCACCCAGAAGCCTCCCTTATGCTAATATGCATGATGCCCCAGGGGCTTGGCTCAAAAGAAGGCAGAGTCAGTGTCTCCCTGGCCTTCTGTTAACCATAAGCAGCCAGACAAGCAGGGAGGATGGTTGGGGTCCGAGAACAGCCAAAGTTTATGGTATAGCTGGGAGGCTACATCTTTCTCACTTCATTCCCTACCCAGCCCTGGCTAGTGTTCCTGGCCAGTCCCATTCCCTTTGTCAGCCTGAGCTTCTGGGCAGAGGCTGGTAGGATAGCTGGTTCTGGTGCTGGCAGGACAGCTGGCTCTGGTGCTGGCACCGGCTCAGTCGCTGGCATTTCAGAACCTCCGGGCAGATGCTGGGTTACAGGGTAGCACCTGGGTGGGCTGGGATTGGCTGATTTGGTTCAAGGTTAATTGCAGGGCTCCAAAACCCAGATATCCCCAGGTGCCAGGCAGGGAACATATATGAAAGAAGCTGCCAGGTTGTTACTATACTGAAATCCAGCTCTAGCTGGTGGTTTCCAAACAGGATTGAGGACAGTGTTGCTAGACATGCCAATTTCTCAGAGAAGCTGGACATCCAGATTTCTGTTATTGCTCTTAATTAAAAATTCTTTTCTTTTTTTTTTTCTTTTTTGCCTGTGTTGGGTCTTCATTGCTGCACGCGCGCTTTCTCTAGTTGTGACGAGCAGGGGCTACTCTTCATTGCGGTGTGTGGGCTTTTCATTGCAGTGGCTTCTCGTTGCAGAGCACTGGCTCTAGGCGCACAGGCTTCAGTAGTTGTGGCTCGCAGGCTCTAGAGTGCAGGCTCAGTAGTTGTGGTGCACGGGCTTAGTTGCTCCATGGCATGTGGGATCTTCCTGGACCAGGGCTCGAACCCGTGTCCCCTGCATTGGCAGGCAGATTCTTAACCACTGCGCCACCAGGGAAGTCCCTCTTTTTTTTTTTTTTTTTTTTTTTTTTTTGTGGTATGCGGGCCTCCCTCTGCTGCGGCCTCTCCC
>NC_041230.1:29820347-29836441 GCF_002837175.3 Physeter macrocephalus
AGGCCCAGCGGCCATGGCTCACGGGCCCAGCCGCTCCGCGGCATGTGGGATCCTCCCAGACCGGGGCGCGAACCCGTGTCCCCTGCATCGGCAGGCGGACGCGCAACCGCTGCGCCACCAGGGAAGCCCCCTTTTTTTTTTTTAAACTAGATGAATAGTTTATTGTAAAAGGATGTAACACAGGAACAACAAGATGGAAGAGATGCACAGGGCAGGTATGGGGAAAGGGCATGGAGCGTCCATGCTCTCCAACCACAGCACTCTCCCAGCACCTCCACCTGTTCACCAATCTGGAATCTCTGAACTGCATACTCTGGGTTTTTATAGAGGCTTTTTTTCATCGGCATGGTTGAGTAAGGCATTGGCCATTAGGCTGCAGATTCAATCTCCAGTCCCTCTCCCCTCCCTGGAGGTCAGGAGGTGGGACTGAAAGTTCCAACCCTCTAATAACACAGTTGGTTTCCTGGCAACCAGCCCCCAACCTTAGGCGCAGTCCGAACATCATCTCATTAACATAACAAAAGACACTTTAAATCACTTAGGAAATTCCAAGGGTTTTAGGAGCTCTGTGCCCGAAAGTAATTTAAAAATTCTTCTTCCTTTTTTTCTTTCCTTTTTCTCCTCTCTCTCTCCTTCCTTTCTTTTATTTCTTCCTCTTCTTTCTTCTCCTTCTCCTCCTCCTTCTTTTTAAAAGATAAGCACACAATGGGTTCCATTTACAACCCCTGGATAAGGAATTGAGGAGGAAAAGGCTGAGGACAATATAATCTGCCAGAGCTGGGAGGGACCACAGAATCAATCTCACTGAGAATAAACTAACAAGTGGCCCGTGGACACACCTCCTCATTCCCCCAATCTCATTTTTTGGACATTAAGAGCCAAGCCCAGGGGAGGTCATCTCTTCTTAGTTGGCCGCTGCTCCAGCCACTGCCCCTCCAGGAGATGGAGCTGGTAATGTTCCCAGCAAGAGCCTCTTTCTCCACATTGGGCCTTCAAAAGACACCTCAGTGTGTATGAATGGTGCAGTTCTAGCTAGTAGGATGTCAGTGAAATGACACATGACCCAAGTCCTCTTTTCCAGGAAGAGTTTGCTGTTTAGAGAGACTTGAGGTGAACTCTTCTAAGTGAAGAATTCTATCTTTATTAATTTAAAGTACCCTCTGGGAGTTCCCTGGAGGCCTAGTGGTTAGGATTCCAGGCTTTCACTGCCATTGCCTGGGTTCAGTCCCTGGTCAGGGAACTGAGATCCTGTAAGCTATGGGGCCAAAAAAAAAAAAGAAAAAAAAAAGGCACCCTCTAGTGCTAAATATGACCGTTTTAAAAGAATTATGATAATAAAACATTTATTTGTTTATTCCTCAGTACAGACAAGGCATTTTTTATAAATCCAATATAATTTTTGTAACAACTCTTTTTAAAAAAATATTTATTTATTTATTTTTGGCTGTGTTGGGTCTTCGTTTCTGTGCGTGGGCATTCTCCAGTTGCGGCGAGCGGGGGCCACTCTTCATCGCGGTGCGCGGGCCTCTCACTGTCGCGGCCTCTCCCGTTGCGGAGCACAGGCTTCAGACGCGCAGGCTCAGTAGTTGTGGCTCACGGGCCTAGCCGCTCCGCGGCATGTGGGATCTTCCCGGACCGGGGCACGAACCCGTGTCCCCTGCACTGGCAGGTGGATTCTTAACCACTGTGCCACCAGGGAAGCCCTGTAACAACCCTTTGAGCTAAGTATTTATGTATATTTTCCAGATTATGTGGTAGATAAAGATGGCCACAAATTCTTTGTCACTTCTCTCTTGGAGGGGTGGGTCTATCTCCCCCCACTTGAATCTGGTGACCAGCTATAAATTGGGGTTCCCACGACTCCCACCTCAGAGGTCAGTAGTTTGCTAGAATGACTTACAGAACTCAGGGAAACATTTACTTACGTTTACTGGTTTATTGTAAAAGGTATTAGAAAAGGTACAGATGAATGGCCAGGATGAAGAGGTACATAGGATGAGGTCCAGAAGGGTCCCACATGCAGGAGCGTCTGTCCCCGTGGAGTCAGGATGTACCACCCTACTGGCATGTGGATGTGTCCACCAACTCGGAACCTCTTCCAACCATGTAGTGCTGGGATTTCTATGGGGGCTCCATCACATAGGCATGATTGATTATTAACTCAATCTCCAGCTCCACTCCCCTTCCCAGAGGTTGGGGGGCTGGGGCTGAAAGTTCCGAGCTTCTGATCAACGCGTGTGGTCTTTCTGGTGACCTGCACCAATCCTGAAGTTATCCAGGAGCCCCCCAATCATTGCCTCATTAGAACAAAAGACACTCCTATCGCCCAGGAAATTCCAAGGGATTTAGGAGCTCTGTGTCAGGAACCAGGGTCCAAGACCAAATATTAGAACAAAAAATGCTCCTAAGTACCCTTATCATTTAGGAAATTACAGAAGTTTTAGGAGCTCTATGCCAGAAATGGGGTAGAGACCAATATATTTATTTTTTACTATTTCACAAGTTGTATTGTTTATTGAATAATGGAGAAGGCTGCCAAGCTGTCTTTGCTGCAGCAAGTATTGTAATGTATGGATAAGGAAATCAAGGCCCATAAAGTTTAACTAACTGCCTAAGGCCTCATGAGAAGCAGCAAAGCTAGAATTCGAACATGGCCTATAGGAGACATTCAATTTTTACTTCTCTTATTTAAAAAAAATTGTTTGGGGACTTTTCTGGTGGCCCTGTGGTTAGGACTCCACACTCCCACTGCAGGGGGCATGGGTTCGACCCCTGGTTGGGGAACTAGGATCCTGCATGCTGCGCGGTGCAGAAAAAAAAATTTGTTTTATGATCACTTTAAAAAAAAAAACTTTTATTTATTTATTTATTTATTTATTTTGCGGTACACGGCCCTCTCACGTTGTGGCCTCTCCCGTTGCGGAGCACAGGCTCCGGATGCACAGGCTCAGTGGCCATGGCTCACGGGCCTAGCCGCTCCGTGGCATGTGGGGTCTTCCCGGACCAGGGCACGAACCTGTGTCCCCTGCATCGGCAGGCGAACTCTGAACCACTGTGCCACCAGGGAAGCCCTATGATCACTTTTTAAAACTTTTTTTTTGGACCACACCCTGCGGCATATGGGATCTTAGTTCCCAGACCAGGGATTGAACCCTCGCCCACTGCAGTGGAAGTACAGAGTCTTAACCACTGGACAGCCAGGGAAGTCCCTCTAACAACTTTCATAGATAGACGTGCAACAGTGTTAATTATATTTATCATATTATACATTATATCCCTGGTACTGATTTATCTTATAACTGGAAGTTTGTACCTTTTGACTACTTTCATCCAACTCCCTCTCCCCTGATCCCCGCCTCTGGTAACGATCTCTTTTTCTATGATTTAGTTTGTTTTTTGAAGTATAATTGACCTAAAACACTGTGTTACTTCCGGATGCACAATATAGTGATTTGATATTTCTACACATTTTAAAATGATCACCACGATAAATCTAGTTACCATCTTTCACCATATAAAGATATTACATAATTATTGACAGTATTCCTCACACTGTACATTTCATACCTATGATTCATTTATTTTGTAACTGGAAGTTTGTACCTTTTAATCTCCCCCACCTGTTTTTCTTATCTCCCCACCCTACTCCTCTGACAACCACCTGTTTGCTCTCTCTATCTATGATGCTGTTTCTGTTTTGTTGTGTTTGTTTTTAAGATTCCACAAATAATTGAAATCATATATTGTCTTTCTCTGTCTGACTTATTTCACTTAGCATAATACCCTCTAGGTCCATCCATGTTGTCTCAAATGGCAAGATTTCATTCTTTTTTATGGACCACATCTTCTTTATCCATTTATCTATCACTGGGCCCTTAGGTTACCTCCATATCTTGGCTATTGTAAGTATAAAAATAATTGTAAGTTAAAAAAAACCCAACTAGTTATGCATTTTGTTTTATAAATCCAGTGGTAATAAAAAGCTCATATCCCGGACTTCCCTTTTGGTTCAGTGGTTAAGAATCTGCCTTCCAATGCAGGGGACAAGGGTTCAATCCCTGATCGGGGAGCTAAGATCCCACATGCCGTGGAGCAACTAAGCCCGCGCACCACAACTAGAGAGAAGACCTCGTGCCACAACTAAGACCCAACACAGCCAAAAATAAATAAATAAACATTTTTTTAAAAAAAAGCTCATATCAAATGCCAGCAGTCCTTTGTCCCAGCTTTGCCCACCTCTAGCTCGTTGTGTTGCCTACATGCATCTCTTTTAAGTTGTTTCTTTTGGCATTTATCTCACTATTTTAAGATAATGTACTTATACTGCTATTTTGTGATTTAAAAATTAAAAGCAGTAATTATTGATTAAAGATTTAGCTTTCTTACACCTGCACCCTAAAGCCCCTCCCCTTTTAAAATGAGGTTCTGTCACAATACAGCCCTTAGGGTTAAATAATCAGTATGTACATTATTATGAGTATGTAAATATTGTTCACTGCTGTGCTGCGTATTGATAGTTTAGGTACTTCCCTGGTGGTCCAGTGGGTAAGACTCTGTTCCCAATGCAGGGGGCCCAGGTAAGATCCCTGGTTGGGGAAACCAGATTCCTCATGCATGCTGCAACTAAGAGTTCACATGCCGCAACTAAAGATCCCTCATGCCATAACTGAGACCCAGCGCAGCCTAAATAAATAAATAATAAAATAAATTTTTAAAAAAGTATTGATAGTTTACTATGATTTCCTTTCCTTCTTTGTAAAACTTGTTTTTCCTGTGGTTAATAATGGCCATATTTTCCCATTTGCTTTGTTATATACATACTTATCCAAACGTTCCAACAGATCTGTCAGTAATTATTCCAAATGCTTAGACAAGTCAGATAACCTCTTAGTTTTATTTTTTCCCTGGAGACCTTCCTTTGATTGCTCTCCCTATTCCTGCTTCAACTGAACTGGCCACGTTTTGGTCAGCTGCCCAGCTGCCATTTGGAAACCATCATTTGGTTCTTCTGAGGTAGATTCTTGGTTTCCTGGATGCTTTGCCTTACACTTTCTTGCTTTACAACTCTGTTTTGCTGAAGCATATTCTCCAGTGACTTTCTGAGAGAGGCTACACAGGATGTAAATTTATTTACTCTTTACCTATCTGGAAATATTTTTGTTTCAGTCTCACACTTGATTGAAGGTTTGGTTGTGCACTGAAATCTAGGTTGGAAAGTTTCACTCAAAAATTATGAAGGCATTGATGTGTTATCGTCTAGCTTGCAGTGATGTCAAGAAGCATGCCCTCCCTGCCCACCACTATCTCAGAAAATCTTTAAGATTTTCTCTTTATTTTCAGTGTGCAGCTCTTAAAATTCAATTTACTGGCTCAAGTATAGAGACTCATATCTTTCAGTTCTGAAAAATATTCTTGAGTTACTTCTTTGGTAATATCTGTCTTTCTCTGCTCTCCCACTTCCTACCCCTGCCCATTTTCTTTCTTCTCTATTTCTGGAACTCCTGTTAGTCAGATGTTGGATCTGAGTTGAAACTCTAATTTTCTTATCTCTTTGTCAGTGAAAGTGCTGAGTCCTAATCACTGGACAGCCAGGGAATTCCCTCCATCTCTGTCTTTTTGTTCTGCTTTCTAGGGGATTTTCTTAACTATCTTTAACTCTTGTTTTGATTTATTTTTAAATTTGGCAATCATACTTTTAATTTTTAGGTGCTAGTTTTCATTTTGTTCATTTTTCAAAGCATTCTCTTCTTGCTTTATAATTGTGATATCTGCTTCATTTAATTTCCCTTCTCTCAGGAATTCCCTGGTGGTCCAGTGGTTAGGACTCTGTGCTCCACTGCAGGGGGCCCTGGTTGGGGAACTAAGATCCTGAGAGCAGGGTGGCGTGGCCAAAAAAAAAAATTCCCTTCTCTCTAAAGAACTCCTTTTAACACTTCTTTCAAGGCAGGTCTACTGGCAACAAATTCCCTCAATTTTTGTTTGTCTGAGAGAGTATTTCTCCTTCACTGTTGAAGGATAATTTTACAGGATATAGAATTCTAGGTTTCTCTTAACATTTAAAATATTTCACTCAACTCTCTTCATGCTTGCGTAGTTTCTGAGAAGTCAGATGTACAGTTGACCCTGGAACAACATGGGTTTGAACTGCAAGGGTCTATATATAGTGGATTTTTTTCAATAGTAAACACTACAATACTACACGATCTGCAGTTGGTTGAATCTTTAGATGCAGAACCATGGATATGGAGGAACCTCGGATACAAAGGGCTGACTATAAATTATATGGAGATTTTCAAGTATGTAGAGGGTTGGAGCCCCTAGCCCTCATATTGTTCAAGGATCAACAGTAATTTTTTTTTTTTTTTTTTTTTGGCCACACTGTGAGGCTTGTGGGATCTTAGTTCCCCGACCAGGGATTGAACCCAGCCCCTGGCAGTGAAAGTGCCAAGTCCTAACCACTGGCCCGCCAAGGAATTCCCTCGTAATTCTTAATCTTTGCTTCTCTATAGGCGTTTTTTCCCTCTGGCTTCTTTCAGGACTTTCCCTTTATCTTTGATTTTTTGTATTTTTTGAAAATGATATGACTTGGTGTCATATTTTTCGGCATTTATCCTGCTGGGTGTTCTCTGAGCTTCCTGGTCTGTCATTAATTAATCAGGTGCCTGAAATTAATTTGGGGGAAATTCTCAGTCATTATTGTTTCAAATATTTTTCTGTTCCGTTCTCTTTTCCTTCTGATATTCCCATTCTGTGTACATTATTCCTTTTTTTTTTGTTTTTGTTTTTCCACAGACTTTTTTTTTTTCTATTTGCTTTTCAGTTTTGGAGGTTTCTATTGAGATATCCTGAAGCTCAGAGTTTCTTTCCTAAGTTCTATCCAGTCTGTACAGTATAGGCATTCTTCATCTCTCCTACAGTGTTTTTTATCTCTAGCATTTCTTTTTGGTTCTTTCTTAGAATTTTCATCTCTGTGCTTACATTGCCCATCTGTTGTTCTTGCAGGCTGTCTGCTTCATCCATGAGAGCATCTTAACCATAGTTGTTAAAATTCCTGGTCTGATAATTCTAACACTCCTGCCATATCTGAGTCTAGCTCTGATGCTTGCTCTGTCTCTTAAAACTATGTTTTTTGCCTTTTAGTATATCTTGTAATTTTTTCTTGATAGCCAGACATAATGTACTAGGTAAAAGGAACTGCTGTAGATTGGCCTTTAGTAATAAGGTTGCAAGGTGTAAGGGAAGGGGAAGCGTTCTATAGTCCTATGACTGGATCACAGTCTCTTAGTGAGCCTGTGATGGACTGGCTCACTAAGAGAAAGACTATGGACTTGACTTATCTTCTCCCTCCAGTCCCCCCAGGGTGGCTAGAGTGGGATTGAGTTGTGTGTTTCCCTTCCCTTAGGTCTGTTAGGCTCTGGTTAAATTTTAAGTGTCTCCTGAGGGCATATCTTATTAACAAGAACAGAATGCTCTAGCACATTTCAGAATGGTTCCTTTTACCCTCCTCTGCTGGAAACGAGGGATTTTTTTCTGATGTTTACTATGAGAACCTGGTAGAGCTTCAGGTAAAACCCACAAAGTCACAAAGTATGCTCCCTTCCCCCAATAGGACTGGGTTCCTTGGTGTTTTTTTTGTTTTTGTTTTTTTTGGCTGCACTGGGTCTTCATTGCTGCACGCGGGCTTTCTCTAGTTGCGGCAAGAAGGAGCTACTCTTCATCGTGGTGTGCGGGCTTCTCACTGTGGTGGCTTCTCTTGTTGCGGAGCACCGGCTCTAGGCGCACGGGTTTCAGTAGTTGTGGCACGCAGGTTCAGTAGTTGTGGCTCACGGGCTTAGTTGCTCCATGGCATGTGGAATCTTCCCAGACCAGAGATCAAACACGTGTCCCCTGCATTGGCAGGTGGATTCTTAACCACTGTGCCACCAGGGAAGCCCTTCCTTGGTGTTTTTATTTCTCAGATTTGTCCACACTGAGCCTCCAGCAATTCATCAATTACATTTCAGGTTTCCTTACCCTGGCACTGACTCCCACAGAGGTTTCTGCGTGTGGGTTTCTGCTCTGTATTTGTCCGTCTCTCTCTCCAGTTCTGGGGGCAGCGGTGTGCCTTATAATCTGACTTATTGTACATATCTAAGAAGAGTTGACTTTTCGGTTTGTTCAACTTTTTACTTGTTGTTAGGATGGAGTGGCCACTTCCAAGCTTCTTACATGTTGGACTGGAAACACATCAATTTCATTTTTAATGGAAGAATATCCAAATAGGCATCTTGTGCCTATGCCTCCCCCGCTCCCCACCCCAGTGCCCCCTCAGGAAACACAAAGTATTCGGAGGACAGGGTGTCTGCCTTCTTCCTTCGTCCTTCTTCCTGACTACAATGTCTCTGGCCTTCCTCCACACCTACGGAAAAATTTTTCATTGTATCACAGCAATGAATTACCAAATCTGGATTTGTAATACTGAATCTACATCTAGCACATGTACCTACATAATTAGTTTCTGTGATTATTTGACTGGTCTGATTCCCCCACCAGATTGGAGGCCATGATCTCGAAGTGGCCCTGCCCCAGTATAGGGACATCACTCAGAAGTGCTAGGCAGCAGATCACCAGGAACCCTAATGGACTCAGGACTGGACTGTCCTCTGAGGCCATAGGCTCCTCACTTTCATAAGCCGAAATTATTCAGAGGTGACCTCTATTGACTAAAGGAAGAAACTGCAGTTACCCTCCCACCCCACCCCCCTTCTTTCCAGTACAGGGAAATGACCACCATAATCCCTGCTATCTACCAGGCATTTCACGTATATTATGCCATTTGTCCTTGGATTTATAATATTTGCATCTATAAGATGGGCACCATCACTCCTACTTTATAGTCGAGGAGAGTGGGGTTCGGAGAAGTGAACTACTTTCCGAGTTCCCACTGTAAAGAGGCACTGCTGAGATCCACCCCAGGTCTGTCCGAAGCCAAAGCCTTTGGTCTGTCCACCAGTCCCCTGCTATTCAAAGTGCAGTCCAAGGACCAAAGCATGGGCGAAGCTGGGAGCGTTAACAACGCAGACTGCAGGCCCCACTCCAGATCTACTGAATCAGAACTTGTATCCTAAGGAGATAAAAATTTTGTATGCACGTTAAAGATTGAGAAGTACCCTGACTCCCAGGAAGTGGTAGGGGAACCTCTGCCTGTGTCCTCCTGAGGAGAAACTGAGTTTTTGCATTTCTTCTGTAAACGTGGATTTCTGGTTATAAAGTGCTTCTGCCATTTTTTTCATGTCCTTTGTTGAAAGTACAAACTGATCATCAGTGACCTTAGGTCAGTGATGATCAGTCAGTGATGTTCAGTCCCATGTTAGAGATTCTGGAAACAGAAGCCCAGAGAGGGGAAGCGACTTGGCCAGAGCCACCAGCCAGCAGGCATCCCAGCACTTGACGTGGTTTGGATGGGACAGTAAGTCAGAGGTTGTAGGATCTGATGTTGGTGCCAGCATGAGGGCTGGAGGTTCCTGAGCCTGCCTTCTGGGGTCAGAAATCACCAGACTGAGAGCCCTCTGCTCACTTGTTCATTCATGCACGGCCAGAGGGCTCCAATTTTACTCCCTGGGCACACTATGTAACATCTCTCTGCTTTCACTTTTGCATAGAGTTGCCATGAAGACCGAAAGCGAATGATGCAAGTTAAGCGCTGGCACAAAGTAAGAAATCAACAAGTGTTAGTTGATATTCATTCATTCATTTGTTCAACAACTATTGAACACTTGCTGACTATGTGCCAGGCACTGGCTAAGGTACCTGATGGACAAGGGAGATGTGACCCTGCTCCCGTGGAACTTACAGTCTAACAGGGAGACAGACATTGATTAAGTGCTTACAAGTCTTGACTTGATGGATGAATTTGGCTGTGCGTTTGCCTGTGGGCTAGATGTAACCTTTCCTTCCCTCTGTTCACTCAGAGAAAGTGAAACCAAACCTCAAGCTCTTGGCCCACTAGGCAGGTGTGAACCGTGGCCCAAAGCTGTCCCACCTGTCTAGTCTTGCAACATGTTTCCTCCTTGGAGAGGGTCCCCACCTCCACCAGGAGGGAGGGATCTTTGCAAAATACCCGAACAGGGATGGGGAGTGTGGTAGAAGGTGAGCGGGTTCGACTTTATTCTGAGGACCGGGGGAGCCATTGCAGACCCTCTCAGAATGCTCTGCTCTCACGTCTGCTGCTCTCCCACACCCAGGTAATGCTCCACCGACAATGGCCACTTTCCAGTTCCTCAAATGACCATGTTCCTCCCATCACAGGGCATTTGCACATGCATTTCCCACAGCCTGGAAAGGTCTCCCCACCTCTCTTCACTTAGTTCATTCATTCTACTCATCACTCAGGGGCCAGCTCATATGTCAATTCCTCCAGGAAACCTTCCTTGACTCCCCGGGGAAGCTTCAGACCCCCAAATATAACATTCTGTATTTTTTTCCCTTCTTGCCATTTATCACAACTTGCATGTTTATATTTGTGTTGACTTGCTAAGCATCAGTCTACCCTAGTAGACTGACAGCATAGCTGGTGTGTTTTGCTGAATATCTTCTCCCCAGCACTGAGCACAGTGACAGGCTCCATAACCAGGACAATAGGGCCTGCTCTCAACACCTGCCTCTGAAAGGACAAAGTGGAGGGGATGCTCAGGGGTCTGAAGCGCAGGGAGGGACATACAACACAGAAGCTAATCTGAGGCTGCAGTGGTGCAGGGAAGACACAGGAAGGACTTGAGCCAAGGTAGAGGCAGCAGGACAGACCAAGGTGGAGTCCCAAGTCAGTGGGGAAAGTCTGATGGGATGTGGAAGGAGAGAGAAGTGTTAAGAACCACTTGCAGGTTTCCGGCTTAGGGAAGGGAGCATGATGGGCCCATTCTCGAGTAAGGGGTCACAGGCAGTGAGGCCAAACGGCCTTATCGCACCCCAACCCCTACTCCCACTCCAGCCCATCTTCCTCCTGTCAGTGGCCTGGACTGTCCCTGGCACCAGACACAGGCCACGCAGCTCAGCAGCACAAGTCCCTTTTTATTAACCATCCTCCCTTGTCTGAATGTGCACAAGTAGAAAAGAAACAGTAAAATGCCCTGGCAGAGAGGGCAGGGGAAGGTGCTCCTGAGGTTAGGCCAGATTCCAGCTCATTTTCCCCTTACATCCCCCCACCCCTCACTGAAATCCAACATTAGGAGGCAGTGCAGCCCTGCGGGTGATGGGCCGTCCTCCTAACTGTATCGGGGTGGGCACTGGCAGGGCCTGCTGCTGTGCAGCAGGCTGAGAGAAAACGGCCACGTGGGTCTGGCCCCCAGGGGACGTGAGGAAAGGCAGGTCACCCAGTCCGGGGGTCTGAGCAGAAGCCTATTTGGCCCCAACAAGGCTCTGCTTCTTCTCTCTCACTGCCCTGAGGGCAGGGATCCCTCTCACTCCACCGCTGCATTCAGAGATTTTAGGCAGGAGGGGCCAGGGAGAACGCTAGGTGTTCCAGGCAGAGGAAGCCTGATTTGGTGCCTAGGGTTGGCCTAAGTGAGTGGCCAAGACGTTCAAAGGGGAAAATATCCTTCCTCACCCCGCCTGGGGCACAACGTAGGCGTGACCTCAGTGTGATCGACAGGCCGCCGAGGCCAGGCCTGGTAGACCTGTGGAGCTCAGGAAGTGGACAAGAGAGGGTTTGGTCCACCCCCACCCCCATACTTATGTGAACAGGAGAGACTGAACTACATAGAAAAATGGGGTGGTGGTGAAGAGGTGATGGGGGACAGGAGCAGACAAGATCCAGACTGGAAGGGAAACTTTTAGGCTGGCGTGACTACACTCAGATGTTGCCCAGTCAGTGGCCACTCAGCTGCCTTTCTTGTCTCCAGGGTACCAGGCTGGGTTGGCAGGGAAGGGGGGACATGCAGGGCAGGGAGAAGAGAAGCAGCCATTCAAAGTGAAGATGCCAGACAGGTTCACCTTGATCCTCACCAGCCCAGCCTGTATGGGGTTCCCAGCATGCTCCCTCACCCACCCTTGTGCCTCTGAAAAGAGGGACCCATCAGGAATCTGAGAGAGAAAAGCACACTCCCTGCCTTGGGGAAAGTTAAGGGAGGAGTACTCACAGCACCGTGGCACGGGACGGCCCCTGGCCCAGAGCTGGGCTGGCACCGTTTGTAAACATTAGACTTGGTGATGTCTGGGCATGGAGATGCAGAGGGATGCCTGGACCATCAGGTCTAGGTAAAAAGACAGGATGAGGCCCCAAAAGGCTTGGGAAATGTCAACCAGCCATGGGCAAGAGGGCTGTCAGGCTCACCGCAGGCCCAGGAGGCAGTGGACAAGGCATCAGTCTGCCTACCTCGGCGCACCTCTATGACTTCAGTGCTACCTTTGGAACTTGCTGGAGGAAGCCACTGCTGGCTGGGCTGCTGACAGACTGGAGCAGGCACTGAGTCCCGGGGTAATGAGCACAGCCCCTACCCAGGGCAGGCTTCTCTGTGGAGGATGGCAGCCCTTGGTCCACACTCTTTCTCCAGAGGGAAGTCAGGCTGAGTTGTTCCTTTGGAGACCTACCGACTCTCTTCACCCATGGCTTCCAGGCATGGAGAAGTTGAGAGGTGAAAGAGGGGGAAAGGTTCTTCTGTGACACAAGACCTCCTCCTACCATCCATGGCACTGCCAGGATGCAGGGGCAGGAAGGGAGCTGGGTTTGAGCTGTCCAGGGGTGTGGGGCCTGATTTCACCCCAGAACTGTCCCTGGAAAAGGATGTGCAGATGTCATCCCACCAGTAGAGGGGAATGATGCCGGACTCAGGGTGGTCCTGAAGCTCTACGAGATGGGTTCCAGGGTCCAATGGCAAAGGCCAAGAATTCCCTGGGAGGCAGTGGTTATGCCAAGAGATCCACAAAAATGGCGTTGGCTGTGGTCTGGCCGAAGATGAAGGCTCCCAGGGTGACCAAGAGGACTCCGTAACTGACCATCGCCCACCAGCTGTAGAGCAGAGGGTGAGAGAGGGCCTGGTCAGTCGACCCACTTGTGACTGTGCCGACTTCCATATATATATATATGTATAGCAGTTAATTACTGTAATTAGTTATACCACTTCTCCTGTGGGTGGAGCACTTCCTACTTCTCAACGACTTTCATACAACAGTTTATGGGGCTGGGTGTATGATCCCTAGACCACTGGTAAAGAGGCCAAGACCTAATGGAATTAATTGACTGGTCACAGCATACCAAGGGCAGGACTGGAATTAGAAGGCATGTCTCCTGGGACTTCCCTGGTGGTCCAGTGGCTAAGACTCCGAGCTCCCAATGCAGGGGGCCCGGATTCCATCCCTGATCAGGGAACTAGATCCCACATGCCACAACTAAGAGTTCGCATGCTTCAACTAAAGACCCCCCACGTGCCACAACTAAAGATCCTGCATGCCACAACTACAAGATCCCACATGCCATAACGGAAGATCCCACGTGCTGCAACTAAGACCTGACACAGCCAAATAAATAAATAAATATTAAAAAAAAAAGGAATGCATATCTCGTGATGGAAAGGTGGTCAAGAAAAAGCAGGTCACATGGAGTGATCCATTTCATTAAAAAAATAAATAAAAAAGCAGACATCTGGAAATATATGTGTCAAAAATAGCTACAGGGTTATAACTGGAATTTTTTTTTTTCCTTTTTTTGCCCACCTGGCTTGTGGGATCTTATTTCCCTGACCAAGGATTGAACCCATGCCCTCAGCAGTGAAAGCACAGAGTCCTAACCACTGGACAGCCAGGAAATTCCCTGGTTATATCTGGATATTAAAGGTGATTATTATTTTCCTCCTTAGACTTGTCTGTATTTTTTAAAGTTTTCTATAATCAATGAGTATTACTTGCACAATAATTTTTTTTTTTAAGTATGCAACCTGGTCATAACTTCTCTACCATTCAGGGACATGCACGTATTAAAAGAATGCAATGTTTTGCAAAATGTGGCCTATACACACAATGGAATATTATTCAGCCTTAAAAAGGCTGCTACAACATAGATGGACCTTGAGGACATTATGCTAAGTGAAAGAAGCCAGGTACAAAAAGATAAATACTGTATAATTCCAGTTACATGAGGTACCTAGAAGAGTCAAATTCACACAGACAGAAAGTGGAATGGTGGCGGTGTGGGCGAGGAGAGAGGGAATGGGGAGTTATTGTTTAATGGGTACAGAATTTCAGTTTAGGATGATGAAAAAGTTCTGGAGGTAGATGGTGGGGATGGTTACACAAAAATATGAATGCACTTAGTATCACTGAACTGAACACTTTAAAATGGTAAATTTAAAAAAAATGTAGTGTTTTGTATCCATTAGACTAATAAATATTGAAAAGGCTGCTATATACAGTGCTGGCAGGGGTGTGGGGAACAGGGCACTTTCATCCACTGCTTCTGGGACTTCTGGGACTGGTACTGCCTTTTTGGAGGGTAATTTGAACCCGTGTGCCAGAGTAAAAATGAGCATGCCTTATGATGGAGCAATTTCCTTCTAAGAATCGATGCTACTGAGATCCTCGAACAGCTGTGCCAAGGTGTACATGCAGAACTGTGTTCACATTCAGGACATATTCAAACAGCAAAATATTCTATGGCCATGGAAAAAGGAAGCAGTAGATCTTCTTGTGTGGACATAGAATGATCTCCAAAATACATGGTTAAGTGAAAAAAGCAAGTAGCAGAAAAGTGTGTCTGGCATGAAACCATTTTTGAAAAAACCTAACCAGACACAAAACCCCATGTGTTTGTGTACACGCATGCAAAGCTTTGTGTACACAGACACATATGTACACACAGAAACAGTCTACAAGGGCACAGGCTGTGCTGATCTCATGGAGCTCTCTCAGGAGAAGGGAGCGGTGGGGAGCGGGCTGTGGGGAAAGAGGGACTTCCACTTTTTTTCTCTAAAATCCTCAGTAGCTGATGACTAATAAGAACCTGCTGGGGCTTCCCTGGTGGCGCAGTGGTTGAGAATCCACCTGCCGATGCAGGGGACGTGGGTTTGTGCCCCGGTCGGGGAAGATCCCACATGCCGCGGAGCAGCTGGGCCCGTGAGCCATGGCCGCAGAGCCTGCGCGTCCGGAGCCTGTGCTCCGCAACGGGAGAGGCCACAACAGCGAGAGGCCCGCGTACCCCCCACGCCAAAAAAAAAGAACCTGCTGTATAAAAAAATAAATAAAATAAAACTCAAAAAAAGAATCCGCAGTAGTATTTGAGCTGTTACAACTAACATGTTACCCATTTTAAAAGAAGTATTAAAAAAAGTTTTTCAAAGTACACAAGTCTCCTGACTCCTATCCATTTAAAGGTCACTCCCCATCCAGTACCTCCCTGAGAGGACCACAGGCCGGGCCCTGCTTTACCTGGCTGGCTTGACTTCCTCCATCTCAGAGAGTTTGGCTTGAATGAGGCACAGCCCTAGAAGAGAAGAGGTGGCCCCGAGAGCTTGGGTGGGCCCCGCCCCACCCCCCGGCAGTCCAGCCTCCCCCTTTGCCAGGAGGCAGTGATGGTGGGTGGAGAAAGGCCTGTGTTTATTCCTCCACACATTCCGCCTCTGTCTCCACTCTGCACCCAGCTGGAGATCTGGCATCTGGTCTCCCAGGAGGGGCCAGCACCTGCCAGGCACCCCTTGGGCTGCATGCAAGCCCCAGAGCTAAAGGGGCAGCACTGGGAGTTGACTCTGGTGTCTACATTGTAGGCCCCTTCCCAGTGCACTTCTGAGCAGATGTGTCCACCTTGCTCCAAGCAAAGTGGCAAGGGATTTCCAGGTGGCCTCCTAGAGAGAAGTAAGCTGGATACAGGCAGAACTCATGACTGGGCAGATAGGACAGTTCCCCAGGGATCTGGTGGCAGACTGTGTCTGAAACTCAGGTCTCCCAACCCGTGTCAGGGTGCCACCACCAGACCCTAATTACCCTGTCACGGGCTGACCAAGCCAGATCCCTGATAGTCGGGGAGTAACAGGTACTTGAATGAAGAGTTAAGAGTATAGGCTGTGAGGGCTTCCCTGGTGGCGCAGTGGTTGAGAGTCCGCCTGCCGATGCAGGGGACACGGGTTCGTGCC
>NC_041230.1:29836605-29897106 GCF_002837175.3 Physeter macrocephalus
GCCTCGGAGCGGCTGGGCCCGTCAGCCATGGCCGCTGAGCCTGCGCGTCCGGAGCCTGTGCTCCGCAACGGGAGAGGCCACAACAGAGGGAGGCCCGCGTACCGCAAAAAAAAAAAAAAAAAGTATAGGCTGTGGACCTAGACAGACTTGGGTTTGAAAAGGTTCTATTATTCTTTAGTTGAGTTTGTTAACCTCTAGGCAAGCTTGTTACCCTCTCTGATCCTCACACCTCCTCGCCAGTAAAATGGAGATGACAACTACACCTTCTTTGCAGGAGATAACGCTTAAACATGCCAGAGCCTGAAGTGGGTGATCAATAAACGCTGGTGATGATCCTCCCCGGGAGGTGACGAGCTCAGGTCAGGAGGCCCTGGGAGAGAGTGCTGCGGGGATGCCAGGGGTCCGCACCTGGGAAGACGAAGATGAAGCAGGCGGCCAGCCCTCCAATGACCGAGATGACCTTGCCGATGTCAGGGATGAAGAGCGCCAGCAGCAGGGTGAGCAGGAACCAGACCAGCGTCTGCAGTACTCGCCGCCGCCGCTCCCGCCCCACGTCCTCCTCCACCGGCATCCCCTGGTAGCGCAGCCACAGGCCTTCGACCACCGCCCTGCCCACACGGAGAGCGGCTCAGAGGCGCCCCCGCTAACAGCTCCCCACCTCCAGCCATGGAGCCAGACCCCCGACTGGGTGGACTGTAGGTAAGACTCTAACCCCTGGGCCTCAGTTTCCTCTTCTTCTAAATGGGCCTAGCAGCACTCTTCTCAGGGTTGCCGTGGGGACCGGACGGGATGGTGAATGTGAACGGCTTAGTGCCTTGCCTGGCCCAGGACTAGCACAACCCATGGGAACATATACTACTAGTCTCCTGAAAAGGAAGGGTCTGGGGTACCCAGAAAGCAGGGTGTTTAGGAAAGGATCTGGAGTAGAGGTTCTCAGAGGACTCACAGAATGTTCTGGTGACTCTGGGACAAAGGGGGCCCCCAAAGACCCGGCTGGGGGTACTTGCAGGGCCATGCGAGGCACTGACTCTTTCCTCTGGGCTTCCGGTTCTCCTTCTATAAAATGGATTCTACACAAGGCCCGTGTTCAAAGGGCTTTCAGGGGCCCTGGTGAAAGGGAGCACCCCGGCGGGGTGGAGAGGGGACTCACCGCCCACAGAAGTGCAGGATGGGGTAGGAGGTTAGCACGCTCAGGATGATGAAGGCGCGGGCGACGGCCACAGCCATGTCCTCCGACGGGTAGGACAGGAGCACGTCGGGGTCCACAGCAGCTCCAAAGGTCAGGAAGCCACAGATGCCTGAGGGCAGGGACAAGAGGGCTGGGTCCGGGCGACCCTCAGAGGGTTAGGGCCATGGACGGTTCACCGCTGGGTCCAACAGCAGATGGGGAGATGACGGAGCAGCTCTGGAGGCTAAGACTGCGGCTCAGGGGTGTCCAGGCTGGGATCAGAAGCCTCCCTCCCTGACTTCTCACATCTCCCACCCCCACACCTTCACCTTTCTGATCTTGAACTCACCCAGCAGTTCCTGTCTCAGAGCTTCTGCATTAATGTTCAGTCTGCCCACCTCCTCATCATTCAGGTCTCAGCTCCATTGTCCCCTCCTCAGAATGCTTCCCCGCCCAGCCCATCCACAATAATCCCTGCTCCCCTGCACTCCCTCACACCACCCTGTTCTGTGTTCTTCAGAGCACTCCTCTCTCGGAACTGTTTTTTTTTGTTTTTTTTTTTCCTACTTGTTTACTGTCTGTCTCCCTCAGCCAGAACCCGAGCCCCAGGAGAACGGGACTCTGCCTATTTGCCACCCTTGTTCCTGGCTGTGGCTTCAGAAACTAGAACAGTGCTGGTCCTGTTCTAGAACCATCTGCGGAAGGAATCACAGGGCTGTTCTTTGTAGTCTCCCAATCCTGCTCCCTCACCCAAACCATTTTCTACACCACACCCAGAGCCGTCTGTCCCCGAGCCGCACCCCTGCTGAAACGCTTCCTCTCTGCCTCCCAGCAGTCCTCAAGGATCTGGTTGTGCTCCGTCTGGCCGGGCTGCCCGCCACCCACCCTCAACTTGCTCCACTCCAGCTATGCAGACCTTCTTCTGTCCCGGCCTCAGGGACTTGGCGTTTTCTGGTTCCTCTGTCTGGAATGCTTTTCCCCCAGCTCTTCAGATTCTAGCTCCTTCTCATGATTTGGGCTCCCCCAGTTGCCACCTCCTCAGAGAGGAGCCATCTGTGACCTACCCACCAAAGCCAACCCCACTCAGTTCCCCTCACAGCTTCCCTGTTTCCCTGTTACCGGGGCACTCACCACCGTCTGGATTTCCTTACTGATTCCTGACTTGCTCCTGTAAGACTCTCTCTCCGACTAGATTGTCAATTCCATGAGGGCAGGACCGGGTCTATCTATCTCCATGGCATCCCCCATGCTGAGAAAGTTCCGGGGACTTACTGGACACCCACTGAGAGCTGTTGAACGAATGCATGCATACATCTTTCTCATTGGGGCAGGAGGAGGCCCAAGGTGGCTCAAGTTCAAGCCAGTGCCTGCAGAAGTGTTTGACGTGTTGGGAGTGCAGGGCTGTCCCCAGGAAATCCTGGGCCAGACGACTTGGGGACAAAGAGGGAAAGTGGGAGCCCTCTAAGCCCCGCCCTCGGAGGGGAGCACTCACCTGTGCCCATGTAGACAGCGAGGGCTATGACCATGGCGGCTGTCACCACCCCACCCCAGGTCTTCACCTCAGGCCGCCGCATGCTGTTGAAGACGGGTACACTGCTCACGTGGCACTGTCAGGGTGAAGGGCAGGGTCATGGTGGGCAAGTGATCTCACCCCCAAGGATAAGGGGCAGGTCCTGGGGCCCCCACTCCGTCCTTCCTTCCAGGACTCCCCCATCCTGCCTGTAACGTGGATTCCATCCCAGGATGGGGAGTGAGCTAAGGGGACAAAAGGGACCTTGCAACTAGCACCTGAAATCCGAAGCAGATGGTGGGCATGGCATTGAACACGGCTATCCAGGAAGCTGGCCTGCGGACAAACACACAAGATGCTGCTGCCCGGGAACCCCTCAGAGTCACCAACCGCCGCCATGCTCTTACTCTTCATTCAGCCCCCCACGGCCGGCCTCCCTTATCCAGCATGCACACATTCAACCCACACAAGTCTGGGGACTGGGAGAGGACACATCTCCATTTACAGGTCAGTAAACTAAGGCTCTGGAAGGCCCTCCTGGGACCAAAATCCAGAATTTTTGGCTCTTGCACTTGGGCTTTTGCTTCTCTGATTTGTTCCTTTCAAGAAAAAGGAAACTTTTTTTTAATTAAGAAAATTGATTCATCCTCACATGGAAGATACAGATACTACAGATAAGCACATGTTAAAACAAATGTGCAATTCCACCTTGGCAGTTTCCATAACCTGAGGCCTAGTCTCACATTGGCTCATCTGCTGGACATTAGTGGCGAAGTCTCCCTCATCTCCGGCTGTCACGCTTCTCTCCAGTACAAAGAGGTCAGCACCTCTCGCCTCCTTCCGAAAATGACCAATGAGTCAAGCCCTGATGAGCTAATGAGCCTTGGGAAGAGCACCTGTGTGGCTTTTTGATGCCTGACCCAGCACCTCCTGGGGCCCGAGTGGCAGCTTCTACCCCATGTGTCTCCCGGGGGCCCTCACCCACCTGTTCAGGATGTTCGCTGGGGTCATCTCTTTATCAGGCCAGATGTATTTGATGATAATGATGGCAGTGACATACCAGGTGCCCACGACGCTCAGGAAGCTGCCAGGAAGGACAGATTAAGCTTCCTCCTCCCTAGCCCCAGCTGCCTTTTCTCTCATTCCATCCCCAGGGACATCCACCCTTAACTTTAGTGACCACAAGTGTCTAATGAACCAACTGGGAGACTATCCCAAACAAAGACTCAAGAAATGCATGAGAAATAAGTTTCAGAGAAACAAGCCACATTTAGGAAGCCAAGAGGGGACCAGACTGACACTTGTGGCCACTGGGAAATGACGTGGTTCAGCTTCATGGCTCAGAGACCACAGCAGGGGGCTGGGCTTCAAAGCACATCTGCTACTTCAATCAGAGCAGCCCAGACTTGGCGAGAGGTGCAAGCAGGGCCTTTGAGAAGTAGGAGATGCTGGAGGGTTGAAGGCACAAATACTGGGAAGTCAACATTAAAGGAAACCTTGGAGACACTGAGTGTGACCCCTTCGATAAAGGATCACAGGAAACAGCTTAGAATCCCACAGCTTTTCAGACTCTGAGCCAGGAAGCTAGTCCCTTCCCTTCGTACCAAGGTGCATGGAAAATGCTGCCAGGCTGACAAACTCAAATGATCAAGAATCCCATCCTCCAGGGGAAAGACAAGGCCCAGGCTAGGAGACTGCCTTCACACATGATTATCACCCATCCCTTCTTTGACAAGGACATTTGGAACTGAATCTCTCACTGATACAAAGAGCCACTGTTTCCCTTGCTGCTGACACAAAAGGAAGGTCTTATGCCGGAACCCCTGCAAGCCCCGGTCTACGCTGCCTTGCCCACTCTTGCTGCCCCAGGAGATGAGGTGGCATGGAGGAGAGGGGTTCCCCTGCAGCCCTTGGGTCTCCAGCTGCCTGTGATCAGAGCTGCTGTCCAGCGCAGGCTGGGGTGGGGCCTCCGAACCTGGCATATTTCTGGAAGCCGATCTCCCTGGGGATGGAAAGGGGCAGGATGAAGAGGAAGGCAGTGAGGCTGATGGTGAACTTGCGGTCTGTGTACCAGGGGCTGCCGCCGGCCCCCTCAGGCTCCTTTGCCATCACAGCTATAACTGCACAGGGAGGAAGGAGGGAACGTGATGCCAGGCTACTGCAGGGTGTGGTCCTCCACCTCTGCTGGGACCTCCATCTGTCCAATGGGCCCAGCAGCCAGGAGGGAGGACTCCCAGATGAATGCCGGGCCCAGGCCAGGCCTTGGGCAGGTGTTCCATGCTCTTTCCCGCCCACCGCATGACCCCCAGGGCTGAAGGGGGCGGGGGATGAGGTAGGTACTGAGGGGGGGAACTCACTCTTGTCCTGCTGGTCCCCGATGGGCCCAGCAGCCAGGAGGGAGGACTCCCAGATGAATGCCGGGCCCAGGCCAGGCCTTGGGCAGGTGTTCCATGCTCTTTCCCGCCCACCGCATGACCCCCAGGGCTGAAGGGGGGGGGATGAGGTAGGTACTGGCGGGGGAACTCACTCTTGTCCTGCTGGTCCCCGATGATGATGAGGAAGGCGATGCAGGTCCCGAAGGTGTAGGTGGCAATGGCCACCTCACACAGCACACCTGTCAGCTTGCCACACACAGCCCATACCACCTCCTGGTAGGTCCTCTCATTGCTGGCCTGGGAGCAGTAGGCCAGGATGACGAGGCCACTGATGATGAAAACCAGCATGGCCTGCAGGCAGGGGCGGAGCAAGAGGATGTGGGAAAGGCCTGGCAGCAAAGAGCAGCCTGGTCTTGCTCAGCATTTATTGGCCCGGTGCCCAGTGCCCATCTGGCAAATTAGCCTTATCTTGCAGGGCAATTTTAATAGATTACTGGAGTTGAGATTTTCTTTAAAAACAAAAAGTTTTGAGGAAAATTTCAAGCATACACAAAAGTAGACAGAATGGTATAATGGACCCCTATGTACCCATCACTCAAATTCAAAAATGATCAATTTACAGCCAATCTTGTTTCATCTATTCCCTCTCCCACTCTGGATTATTTTGAAGAAAATACGAGCTATCATATCATTTCATCAGTAAATATTTCAGCACGGCTCTAAGGTATGGGCCTGCTTTTTAAACGTAACCATGAAATTATTAAATATGCAGTCGATGTCCAAACTTCCCTGATAGCTGGGAAGGCTTCTGAAGCCTCATCTGGGCTCAAAGGAAAGAATGCTGGAATAGATTAGTAATGTCTGCCATGTGTGACAGAGGGGAGAGTGGTAGCATGTGTCTCCAACTGACCACTCCTGATCCACAGCCTCCCTTTTGAGGTGAAGAGCCCAGACCCACCACTAGAACTGCACCTTTGCCCGCCAGGCCCGCTCACTCACCATCTGCAGTGTGATGCCAGCTGCCACTCCCCCGGCAGTGCTGAAGGCTGCTGGGAAGTTGAGCAGCCCTGCGCCCAGGCAGGCATTGACAACGATGAAGATGGCTCCAAGTGTGGAAGTGGTGCCTCTGCCCAGACCCCCAGGAGGGGCCTCCCCCTCACTCTTGGGGGCTATGTCCACAGAGGGACTCTGCAGCAGACGGGCACGCTCCCCGGAGTCTGTGCTTAAGCCCCACTCGCCAAGGTCACTGTTGATGCTGACCTGGGCCATGGCCCTGGGAGTCCTGTTCCTGCAGGGTCTGTGGGTTCTGTCTCACGACCACATGCCCTGGGGAGCTGAGGGAACACCTTCAGCTGGAGGGTGCCACCAGCCTGTTTGGGGCTGTTATCCTAGGAGGCCTGTGGGCTCTGGCTCTCCTCAACCTAGATGGGAAAGGCAGGTACTACTGTTATCCCAAGAGACACACAGAAAGGTGAAACAACTTTCCCAAGATCAGATGGCTGAGATCCAAACCCGGGTGTGCCGCTGTGCAGAACACTGCATTGGGTGCCACAGTGTGATGGCAGAGACAGAAATGTGTCAGATGTAATTCCTGCCTGCTTCAGGCCTACAGACCTATCAGGTAAATAAGACATAAACACAGAAGAGAGGGGTACCGATATGTCAGCACTAGAGGCCATGCATCGGGCAGGAGTGTCATGGACATATCTTATCTCATTCATTCCTTATGACAGTGGTCATAAGGTTCAGAGAGATCAGATCACTCATCCAGGGTCACATAGTAGCAAGTTGCAAAGCAGGATTTAGATCCAGATATGTCTGGCTTCCTAATTTGTTTCTACAACACAGGGTCGCAAGAACAATCCTCACCCAGAACTGTGGGTATTTCAATTTCTTACAGCCCAGCATACCTCCCTCCAGAGTCTAAATTCTGTGGAGCTTTCAAAGCCCTTCAAAATTTAGGCCAATTCTTACTTTTCTCCCCACGTGCCTGACCTAACCACTGCCCATCACAGGGACATCCCCTCCAATGCCCCCAGCACACTGTGGGGTTTAGAATGGCTAGCAAGGCCTCTTGGGTAGTCAGATGCTTGCCATTGCTCCTCCTGTGATGGTTGAACAAAGTTGGGAGCTTTAAACTCATTAGAGAGAAAAGGGGGAGTTTGGGTGCTCTCAGACATCTGTCACCAAGCATGCAACCAAGAGACACAGCTCCAGGGGAAATGTCTCCCTGCTGGCTCCAAGTCCAGAAAGATCAGTCAGCTGCCACAGGGCTTCCTCTTGTGCAACCTGCCACCCAGCCAGTAACTCAGCAAAAAATCAAAGCAGTGAGCAATGGAGGCAGTTTTGGTCTCCCAAGTTTCCAGAGTAGCTCCAGAGAGAGCCCTACAAAGTTAGCGCTACTTGAGCAGTGAGACCTTGTCCTCCACCCTGCTCACATCCCAGACACAGAGGTCTCTGCATTGGGCTGAAATCTCTCAGCCTCCCCTCCCCTCAAACTACTCTGCTCCACGGTCCCCAGCTTACCTGCTCTTTCCACCCCGCCGGCTTTGGTGGAGGGACAGCTGCTCCTTACAGCTCCTTCTCCCCAAAGATCTGGGATCTGATTCTCCTCACTTCCCTCTCTGCCCCCAGTTTCTTCTTTCTCAAACTCTACCTAAAATTTGTCAGCAGAGAAAGAGTCTGAGCTGTTTCTGTGCGGGTCAGCAGAGTGAAGGCAACTGAGGCGCTCTGACTAACTCACGGAGTGGAGCAGCAGCTCAGTTAGGGAAACAGGCCCACGGAGGGAAAGAGGCTAGACTAATGTCACAGCGGCTCGTCGGCAGAACCAGAACTAGAACCCTGATGCCCACACGCTCAGGCCAGATCTGTAACCACTGCAGTAGGCCCCTCAGATCCCAACCGGAGCAGGTTCCCAGGCCAGCCTGGGGCTAGATCCCAGAAATACGAGGGGGTGGGCTGCATTGGAAGGTGGGCCAGGGTGCACCCAGGGCGGGGGGTGGGGGCGATCCTCAGGCCTGAAGCGAGGAGAGTGGGCTGCTGTGGGGTAAACTGGGGAGCGGCTCCGGCGCTCATCCGGGCCTAGGACTGATTAGGTGGAGACTAGGTGGGGACAGGCCGGGCTTAAGGCGCGGCAAGGGCCGGCCGACCGAAGGCGGGTGTGGGGCAGAGGACGCCGGGCTGCAGAGCCCTGCAGGGAGTGGGCAGGGCTCTGCCGCGGTGGCGGCCCTGGGGACCCAGGGACCTAACGTTTCCACCTCCATCAACCTGTACCTCCTTTCACTTACCTGCGGTGCTTCGAGCCCGGGCCGGCTGTGGAGACACGTGAGCAGCGGTCACATGACCGCCGGGGCTGGGGCGGACCGCGGGGCACCCTGGGAGCTGTAGTTTTCGGCAGGAGTTAGTCTTGGACGCCAGCTCTCTAATCCTCAGCCCATGTCCTGTTACTTGAGTCCTGGCCTCTTGGCCAAGCCGCACCTCCTGCCTCCTAGCAAGAGCGTTAGGAGGTTTGGTGTCTTTGCCAGTACGGATGCTGTGGGCCAGAGCTATTTGGCCTCATTATCCTCCTTTGTCTCCCTTCTTACGTTCACACCCACAGCCAGTGACCCTGGACTTTTTCACTAGGGACAGCGAGGGGTCATTTGTACCTCCTTGAGCTGTGGCTGGCCTGAGGGTTGTTCATGGCTATAACCCCAGGGCCTAGATTCTACAACTGGGGATCTGAGGCATTGGTGTCACTCACATAAATAAATATTTGTTGAATGAAGGAATGGGTGTCCAGAGCCCTGGCTTCTGTTTGTGGCTGTGTGCCACTTGCAAGCTGTCACATAATCTTTGGCATTCCAATGTCTTCATCTGTGTTATGTCCTCTCCATGCATCAAAGGTCCTTGCTGATGAGGTCCTGTGTACCGTTTACCCAGTTTCCCTCAATGGTGACATTTTGCAAAACTATCGTACAGTATCACAATCAGGATACTGACATTGACACAATCCACTGATCATGTTCAGATTTCCTCAGTTATATTTATAGTCATTTTTTGGTTTGTATTTAGTTCTATACAACTTAATCATATGTCGGGTTTACACCACATTCAAGATTCTGAACATTTCCATCACCACAAGGATCCCTCCTGTTACCCTTTTATAACCACACTCACCTCCCTCCAGCGAGGCCCCCCTTCTGTAACTCCTCGCAATCACTAATCTGTTCTCCATTTTTAAAAGTTTGCCATTTCAAATAATGTTATATAAATGGAATCATACAGTCTGCAACTTTTTAGGATTGGCTATTTTTACTTAACATAATTGCCCAGAGACTCATGCAGTGTGTATATGTTTTATTTATTACCAAGTAACAATATTCCATGGTATCTGCAGTTTGTGCAACTAATCACTTTTGAAGGACATCTGAGCTGTTGCAGGTTTTTTAAAACATAAATAACAGCTTTGAGATTTATGAATTTTACCAAAAAATTTATACTTTCAGTGCCCAATACAGTGGTTTTTAGTATATTCAGAGTTTTGCAATCATTGCCACTATCTAATATCAGAACATTGTTATCACTCCCCCCAAAACCTTGTAACCATTAGCAGTCACTCTCCATTCGTCCCTCCCCCAGGCCCCTGGCAACTGCTAATCTACTTTGTGCTCTGGATGAGCTGTTTTCAATGTTCATCCATGTAGAAGCATGTATTAGTACTTTATTCCTTTTTATTGCTGAGTAGTATTACATGTATATATGTGTATGGCTGTATCACATCTTGTTTATTCATTCATCAGTTGTTTGGACATTTGTGGTTTCTATTTTTTGGCTATTATGAATAATGCCACAATGAATGTTGAGGTACACTTTTTGTGCACACGTTTTCATTTATTTTAGGTATATATGTAGAAGTAGAATTGCTGGGTCAAATGGTAACTCTATGTTTAACCTTTTGAGAAATTGCCAGACTGTTTTTTTGTTTTTTTTTAAAATAAATTTATTTATTTTTGGCTGCGTTGAGTCTTGTTGCTGTGTGCGGGCTTTCTCTAGTTGCGGTGAACAGGGGCTACTCTTCGTTGTGGTGCATGGACTTCTCACTGCGGTGGCTTCTCTTGCTGCGAAGCACAGGCTCTAGGTGCGGGCTTCAGTAGTTGTGGCACGCGGGCTCAGTAGTTTTGGCTCGCGGGCTCTACAGCACGGGCTCAGTAGTTGTGGCGCATGGGCTTAGTTGCTCCGCGGCATGTGGGATCTTCCCGGACCAGGGCTGGAACCCGTGTCTCCTGCATTGGCAGGCGGATTCTTAACCACTGCGCCACCGGGGAAGCCCTGCCAGACTGTTTTCTAAAGCAACTGCACCATTTTACATTCTGACCAACAGTGTAGTGTGTAAGGGTTCTAGTTTCCCCATATCCCTGATAATCCTTGTTATTGTCTGATTATAGCCATCCTAGTGGGTATGAAGTGATTCTCATTGTGGTTTTGAGTTGCATTTCCCTGATGACTCATGTTAGCATCTTTTCATGTGCTTATTGGCCATTAGTATGTCTTCTATGAAGAAGTGTCTATTCAGACCCCCTTTTTATTATCGAGTTGTAAGAGTTCTTTATATATTCTGAATACAAATCCCTTATCAGTTACATGATTTTCAATACTATTCTCAACATTTTTATAAGTTTATCATTTAAAAAAAAGAAAAAGGTATTATATCTAATAACTGGTCTTTCAGTTATTAGATATAAATAAACCAATAATTTCTATTAAAATTTTTTTCCAATCAACTATACTCCAATAAAATTAATTTAAAAAATTTCCACAGCCTAGAAGTAAGGAAAAAAGTTTCAGACAAAATTCTCAAGTTGGTTGAGTGAGCTGGACTTTGGCTGTTTAGATGTAAGCCTAAGGTAGTTGTTCTAATAGCGCCCAATAGCTGGCCCACGCATCAGCTGTATCTGCACTACGTAGAAAGTTTTCTTTTTCTCATTAAAAAAAATAGATTTGCAAGCCTTACCTGAGACATATTGAGTCAGAGTGCCTAGAGGTAAGGCCAGGGAACTAATATTAAAAATAAAAAAAATCCAGATTTGGGAACTATCCTACCTCAAATGATGATGAAACAAGGCATGACTACTCTTTCTGGGCAGGCAAGCTACCTCCTCCTCAAGTGGAAGAACATCTTAGACCCTAGTAGGAAATGAGGAGAAGGTTGATGATGGCCAACAGACTGAACTGTGAGAAAAACATCAGGTTCACACCGTACACGACTTTTCAGTGAGGACTAGGACTTGGTCCAGGGTGAGCTGGAAATACATGTGTTTAAAAATAACAAGGTCAGTCGGGTGGTCAAGTTCCTTTTCCAGCTGAGGTCTTGGCAGCCAACTTTCAATCATTTTGGCTCCAGACAGGGAGACTTAAAGCAGTTTCTTCTAAGCTAGGCAGTCATCTCCTTTACAGAGCAGCTGACTAATATGTTTACTGTTTCCCCATTTAAGATAGTTTCCCAAAGACATCTGGTGAATCAGTCCATTCACTTGACCTTTTACCACCTTGGTGTATCCATTACCAATAGGAACACAGAGAGCCAAGGAGAGGAGTGAGCCCATCATGTACTGTGTTTCTCAGAGAGCGAGGAGAAGCAAGGGGGAACGAACAAGTTGAGCCCACTTTCCCCTCCCAACAATAATCAAAACACTGTGGTTGGGCTCTCGGCCTGACTCCTGCTCCACTGCCTGTCTGCCCAGTAGCTGTCCTATCTTGAATGGCTCCTGGCATTAAGCAGAAGGTGACAGAAAAACCTTGGGATGTCTGCTGACAGAACATATGACTTTATGGTAGAGACTGCACACTGGCGATCTACTGTTTGCATCTTGCTTGCAAATCATTAAAAAAAAAAAAAAGAATTAGTTGCCAGCTTTTAAGCATCAATAGACCTCCCATAAAAATCAGGATTTCCATTTTATTTGAAAAATTTAAGACCTGCAACCCTGGGCTTTCATTTTCACAGTGCCTGTCACTTACTTCCCTACTATGCCTCATCTCTGAGGATGCAGGCTGGTCACTGACAATCATCTCACACCCAGTTCACATCGCTTTTTTACTTTACATGCACTGTTTGTTTATATTACCTACTTGACTCCTCTAGACACCCGAAGTTGCCACCTCCCCTTCCCATCTCCTCATCACTGCCTCTATCCACAGGATCCTTTGAGGCACTCCATTTACTTGTCTACCAAGGTCCAAAGGATTGTACCAACATTTCCAGCGTGGTTGGACTAGACATGAGGAATGACACGACAAAGATGTGGCTTTGGTTTACATTCAAAACAGCTAAAACATCTCTTGGCTTATGGTCATCTGGACACAATTTCAGATTCCAGGGATATATACCCACTCCTACCCTTTCATCCCATTAAAGAAAAAAGATAACATGGTAAATGGCAGTTGGGTCTACAGTAACTTTATTGTAAGAGAGAGACCAGGCTGCAATAAGTCTACATGATTAGAGCAAATGGTGGTTATCCTTCCAAAGGGTGAAGCCTGAGCCCAGCTGGCAGCACACAAAAGTTAAAATCAAAGCCCAGAATATCCTCTTTCCTGATTCTACCCTGCACTGCCTGACTCATGATATGAAATGAGTGACTGCACAACCATACTGAACAAAGCTACGAGGTCCAACTGGGCAGAGGCAACATCCCTACAGGAGATAACAATCATTGAAGGGGATGCTGAAATAAAGTGCAGTTACCTACTCTCCACTATTCTTTGCCAAGAAAAGCGAGGGTATGGGATGAGCAGTAAATAATGTTCTTCATTCTTCAAATAAGTAAATCCTATGCGATGGGACTGATGGTCAATCAAGGAGTAGAACAGGATGAAAAATCTAGGCTAGTTATAGATCTTTGTGCCTAAGGAAAAGAACAGCAGTGAGTAAGGAGAAAAGAGGAACATTAAAATGCCTGCAAGTACTAAAAAGGAGAGCCTTCTTTCTTTTTTTCTTAAATAAGACGGGAAATTGCATCTTTTATTTTCTTTGCTGCAGCGGTAGCAGACTCGCTGTAAAACATGATTTCTGTCATACAGTTTGTTGATAAGGTTGCTCAATCATGGGAGGACAAACATCAGGCTGACTGTTAATGTCAGAACTAGGTCTTTTCACAAAGCCTCTAATAGGTGCTATTTTCACGCTGGTTTTACAGAGGAACCCGCAACACCAAACGGTGCTTCTGTTAAAGCTTCTGAAATATTGCAATGGTGTGATTGACAGGTATTTTGGGGGCTTATATCTTTCTTGTACATGTAAACTCTGTTTATAGTTTGTTTACAACAAACTGGAGATAAAAGGATGAGTGAGAGTTTGGTTTACAGCCACAAAGTTCTCAACACCAGCCACAGGTGCCTCGGCCCTATTTCACTGCACATTCTTTTCTGAGAAACACATTCAATCGCTGAGTTTTAAAGTACTGTGGTTGAAAAAAATGATCCGCTCACCACCATCCACTCTCCCTCTTCCTCCATGTGAATCTCACAATAGCAGAGGCTGAAGACAGGAAGGTTGTCTCTGTTCCCTCTGACCAGGGGAATTACTTGGTGACCTGGTGAATGGCATGAGCAAGGTAGCCCACGTTGCCCGAGGTGACCCCTGCCACAGAGATACGGCCATCCTTTGTCATGTAGATGGAGAACTCCTTGGTCAGCCGCTCCACCTGCAGAGAGAAGAATGTGTGGGCACTTCCTGGTCAGGGGGTTCTCCACAGCCCTGGCATGGCACAATTAGCCAACAGTTAGAACAGGAAAATAACAGAAGGTCTGTTTTCTCACTTAAACCCTATTCCCAGAATTTGGTATGCTAGCTTAGAATGAAAGAAGAATAAAAAGCTATTTTAAAGTAGGATGTTGAATTCTGAAGTGTGACCAGGTGAAAAAAATCTTATATTCAGCCTTTGTAGAAAAATTGATCCAGAATCCAGCTATGGAACAGCTACTCTTCCTATCAATATTCAGGCTCCTGCCTGTTCTGGAATCTTTCTGAGAAACAGCAGTGTTTATAAAAATGATCAAAAGAAGCTCTGTTCTTCAGAAGTTTGCAACCTCATAGAGGATACAGACAGGTAAACGACCAACAAAGAATAAAACGAAATGAAAGCTTCCTATTTCTTTTACCTATGAATGAAGCTTCAAAATGACTGTATTTAGAGTAATCCTAAATGGGTAGGTGACTGGAGGAATTTTGGTTTGCAAGGGCTGATCAACTGGTCTGCTGCAGAGAAATCGGAGTCCACCCACCTGTTCAGGCTTTAGGCCTGTGAAACAAAACATGCCAATCTGATCAACGATGTGCTGCCAGTTGTGGGAGGAGCCCTCCTTCTGGAGGTTGGAGACCAGCTGAGTCCGCATGCTAATGATGCGGTCGGCCATGCCCTTTACTTCTTGTAACCTGGAAAAAAACCCCCAAGATGGAGCTCAATTCTGGCCAAGCGCTGACAGATAAGCCAGTTCCCGGCATTTTTACCTCCCTTGAGTACTGCTCTAGCATGCCTCAATTCTCTGTTTTTGACCGAGTCCTGTGTTGTCATTGGTCTCGGAAGAAAGCTATTTTACAGCATCCTGCTTTATATCAGAACACCATTTTGATCAGGCAACTAAAATAGCTGACATAATTGAGTTATTAAGAAAAATGAATGTGGAGTGCCTTTCTATTTACTAGATGGATACTGCCCAATTCATGAATTATTTAATAAAGCCAATTAGATTTTCAATTTAAAAAAAAAGAAAAATGAATGACTAAATCACTCTAAAACATAGGAGGACTAAGGCTCTCCATCCCTTATTCAAGGGGCAAAAGCTGCAAATTAAACAGTAAAATATGACCTTATTCTTTAACATGGATGGAAGAAACATTCCTGCCTTCACAATTAAAGACAGTGTGCTGTGAACCTACCATGTGCCCAGCCATGTGGCTAGGTGCTGAGGAGAAAGGGAGGACTGAGACCCGGCCCCTCCCTTTAAAAGCTTACCATTGTGGCTGGGAGCAAACCTGTAAACAACTGACTATGGAACAAGGCGGGATAAGTTAAGAATCGATAGAATTGTGCTGTGTTAAGAGAGCCCTGAGAAGAGAGGGTGATTCTGTCTGGGGGAGCACAGAAGGCAGTCCTCTGACTGAGCATGCTCGCTGGATTCAGGACACAGTCTTCCCCTTCCTCAGAATCTACCCTTTCATTCTGTTCCTATTGAGCTATGGGAAATTCTTGTTGGCTCTCACTAACTAGATGACTGTAAATAATTTAACTCATTGTTCTTATGTGTTCACTTTTCAAACCATCTCTCCACCATGATGTCATGCAGAGGTAGAACAGAGGTTACATACTGCCAATGAAAAGCCAAATAAGAGTCTTCGTCATGTCTTATTTGACCCAGTTAAACATTCTTAGATTTGGTACATGCACATAAAGACGTGGATTTGTAGCCTCTCTTGAAAAACAAGAAGCTGGAAACACTGCACCAGGCTTGTGATTACCGGCTGGAGCCCCTAGCCCCACTAAGGATGGCATTTGATTTTAAATTTCCTGTAGTCCTATCCATCCAGCTTCATTCACTTTGAGGCCTGGGCCCTAAAGGCACCGAGTACATGACCATGGCTAGATCCAGGGCCACCTTAGCAACCACTGCGCCCCCGCCCCCTCCCGCCCTCATGCTCCTTGTTGTCCACAGAATGAAGTTCTGACTTCTCACAATATCAAGGTGCTTCATGAGCTGCTCCCACCTTCCCAGCTTTGCTGCCTTCTCCACCCTCCTTACACTCAGTGTTTCTGCTACAAAACCCACTTGGTTTGAAGCACACCCTGCACGATGCACATCGCGTGCCCGTGCTAATCCTCACGCACATCTTTCCCCTTACTTCCTTTCCTTTCCTTTCCTTTCCTTTCCCCTGCCTTTTCTCTTCAAGGCAGAGCTCAAATGCTGCTGTCTGCATCACTTCCTCCCTCATTCCCCACTAATCAATAGTTCTTCCTTTACTCAGCATTTATTCCATCTGCCTTGTAGCAATGCTATACATGTATCTCTCTCACTAGATTATAAAATCCCAAAGGGAAGAGATATCTTAGTCACCTAGCACAGTCTCTCTGTCATCTCTGTACACTACAGACTTCAAATGAGTACTGAAATGCATACATTAAAAAAATAAACATCTTGATAACCATTAAGGACTGTGGAAATATTTTTAAAAACCACTTAAAAATATTAAGAAAAAAAGCTGAGAATAATTCTTAGTGACAAAAACAAAACCAACCCTACACATACATATATAACATATTTACACATACATATGATACATGGACATACTATTCATGTTACAACTATGAATAATAACAGGCAAAGAAAAAAAATCTGGGTTATAGTGACTTGCCCAAACTTTCTGAAATGTACTCACACATTACTTTTATAACAGATCTAATTTAAAAAGTAGTTGATTTTTTGGTAAGCCTTGCATAGATCTGTTGTACTGAAAAGAAATATCCTGAACCAGCCTCTATTTACTTCAATGTTCAGAGGATTAATCTAAGTAAGGTAGAAAAAAGTTGTTCCATGATGACCAGGTGAGCTGCGGAAGAAGTTTCTGACAGACTTAGCTTTTCTATCCAATTAGCTGCTTAGGGATCTATGCCCTCGGTTAACCAGCTACACAGGATAAACTCTTATATAACAAATCACACCTTCCATGACTCCGAATTATATATAGCAGGGGTTGGCAAGCTTTCTCTAAAGGGCTAAATCGTAAATATGTTAGGTTTTGTGAGCTGCAGACTCTGTCACAACTACTGAACTCTGCTGTTGTGACATGAAAGCATCTATACACAATTCATCAAGAAATGGGGGCAGCCTAGATTTGACCTGCAGAACATAGTGTGCCAACCCCTAATCTAGACCAATGTTTTCTCTTACAGGGAACAACCAACTTATTTGTTCGAAAGTGCTGACAAAATGTACACTCCTCTCTCCTTCCTCCCCTTCCACATATGGAAGCTGAGTGACACTGCATGTCCCTATAAGCCAAGTATAAAGGAGCTCTGAAGGATCAGTGGTGGGAAGGGCAGACGGCTGGGGAATGGCAAAGCGCCTTTACCATTGTTTCCGCAAATCCGGGCTGGTCAGAATAGTGGAGGCAATCCGGGCACCGTTGAGAGGAGGGTTGGAATACATGGGACGGATCAGGATCTTCAACTGTGATTCTACCCTCCTGGCTTCATCAACGTCTTTGCAGACCACAGTGAAGGCTCCCACACGCTCACCTGAAGAGAAAAAAATGGATCTTGTCTTCTGGTTCTCCTAACTAAAATACTAAAGGCAGTCATGATTCCATTCGCTATGTGTTATCTGTTTCCATCAGAAGCACAAAATAACGCTTTGTTATAAATAAGAAGTTTTCAACAACCAGCATGGTGAATCTACAACAGAAAGTTGGAGTACTAGAGAGTGGTCACAGGTCTCTCTTCACTGTATCTATCTTCCTGGCTCACAGAGCAGTCACTTTTTGTTTAGAGAAGCCGTGATAGGTTTCTTTGCTGGAGGAATTCAGGGACACTGAATAAGATATGGCTTAGAGCAGTAAAATCCACTTTACCCGTCTTTCCTCTCTGGGTAAGAGGGACACGGACAACACGTGCACACGCACAACCCACCCCTTCCAAGACTCTACACCTTTGTGGCACCCTCTCCCACCACTTCTTCAGTCTCAACAGAACACATATCACCCTAGGTCCTCTAGCTTACCATATAAGCCCATGTTCTTGGCATAGGACTGGCAGAGGCAGACATTAATGCCCTGTTCGATGAAATGGCGCACAGCCCAAGCATCCTTGTTACCATCACCACTGGCAAACCCTTGGTAGGCCATGTCAAAGAATGCAAAAAGATTGTTTTTCTGGAAAGGAAAGAAAAGATGACCAAAGCTTTAGGCAGTTCTTCTCAAGATGCCCCAGATGGTTACCTGTGCTATTGGGACCATGCCTGCTTCACTCAGACAAAGTCAACAGTTTTCTCCCCAGGTGGCAGTTTGGAGATGTTTAATTTTCCTAGAGTTACGATATCAACATATATATGTTTTTATTCAATACTTTGGTGGATATGGGCCTTCAAGAAGACATTAAGAAAAGATAATCTTAATCCAATCTGGACAGAATGCTGTCTGGTCAAATAGGAAGCATGGCATGTGTGATCTTAGTTCCCTGACCAGGGATCGAACCCACGCCCCCTGCATTGGAAGCATGGAGTCTTAACCACTGGACCACCAGGGAAGTCCAAACAGGAAGCTCTTCTAAGGCCCACAGTGGTCTGGGTAGTTATTTTGGTCCAGCCAACACAGGACGAGCCTCAGCCTTTCCTGGGGCTAATGAGACTCTGGCAGGCCATCTTATTCCCAGGGCTCAGGGGACAGCCTCATTATAACCATCTCACTTTGAAAGTGCTCTCTGAATGCTGTTTCTCTGTCCCACTCTGTTCGCAGCTTAGGTTTGACAGAACGTAAAGAAAGGGAAACCGAAAGGAATGAGAATGGGGACACGAGCCAACAGGAATATCTTCCTCCTTGGGAATTTTGACTAGTGCCTTCTCTCACAGAAGAATCAGAATCACTGTGAATAATTAACGGCAATGCCAAGGAGAGTGGAAAAGACAGGAGGGGATGTGAAAAAGAGGATAAAAGGATGAACAAGTAGCCACTGACCAGGGCAAGTGTAGGCACCAACAGCAGATACCCTGGGGCCAGGGGATACCGACTGTGCAGACTAGCCAGCGACAAGTTTTATCAGAATTCTATACATCTTGGCTGAGGAGCAAAAATTATTTTCAAACTGCTCATGTATCATCAATTACAGAACTGCTAATTATGCAAACAAGGAGTTCTTTCCTGGCAACTACACAATGTGTGGAAATTTCATGCAGCCTCAAGGTTAATTCTCACTGTTAAGACTTCGCCAAGTGAAGCATCCAAGGCTAGTTACTAAACACAGAACAGTCACCGGTCAGTTCACCTGCCTCACCTTCACCACTGCAGCCATCTCCTTCCACTGTTCAGGACGCGGGTCCACTCCCGTGGGGTTGTGGGCACAGGCGTGCAGGAGAATAACACTCTGTGCTGGTATTTTCTAAAGAGAACAACAACCAAGAGATTACTTTGCAGCTTTAAAGGAGATCATTTACCTGAAATGCCATAGGGTCACCATTATTTGATAAGTAACGAAAATAATGTGAGGTCTGGGAATTAGCTCATCCTGGTATTTTTTTTTTTTTTTTTTGGCCGCTCCGTGTGGCATGCAGGATCTTAGTTCCCCGACCAGGGACTGAACCCGTGTCCCCTGCAGTGGAAGTATGGAGTCTTAACCACTGGACCACGAGGGAAGTCCCTCATCCCAGTGTTTTAAGTTGGATATTGAGACCTAAGTGGGAGACATCAAATCTCCACAGGGAGGTTTATTCCTTGTTCCTTCCCCCTCCTGCCCTGAAAGCCACACTTACTGAAATGTCCTCAATAGCGCCTGTGAAGTCAAAGCCACACGTCTTGGGGTCATAGTATCGATAACTATGTATCTGCATGCCAGCGTCCCTGAAGATGGGCGTATGATTTCCCCAGGATGGTTTGGGCAGAAAGACATCTCGGCTGAACTTAAAAAATCTTTGCTAAAAGATGGAATGAAAGGGAATGGAAAAATGAAGAAAGGAGAGGCAAAAATGACAACAAAAAAGTTGATATATTTAACTGAGAAGACATTTTTCTCTACTGAAAGTCAGCTTCTCTCTACGATTGAGAGACAGTGATAACTCAACAGCGAGACTGCCTGGGTTGGAATCAGGCTGCAACAATTACACTGGCTGTGTAGCCAAGGACCTGTCTGGGCCTCACTTTCTTCCTCTGTAAAATGGCATTAACTAAATCTCCCTCAGAAAGATTAAACAAGTTAAGATATAAAAGCTCCTAGTTACAGTAGGTGCTCAATAAATTGTACTTATTATTATAATTATCTCTTCCTTATAATTTCTTCTAAGTACTTCCATTCCCCGCTCTCCTCCCAACTCAATTTATTAGAGAACCGGAAATCTTCCAGCTTTGTGGAAAGAGGAAATCTACTTCTGGGTCAGAAGTCAAACACATATGCAATAGGGAACCCCATTATCCCCAGCTTACAGACCGTCTTACTGAAGGAGTTTCCCGACTCACCAGAAAATTGGCTCCAATCCTTAAGGCCCCGGTTCCAGAAATGGTCTGCACGGTGATATACTGAAGGAGAGACACCCATGCTCAGTGAGGTGCAGCACTCTCTCTACTGGGCCCACGACTTAACAAACCTGAGCTCAAGCCCACAGGGAGGCATCGTATGGTCAGTACCCTTCTTTCTTCAGAAGATGAAGACACCCTTCCAAATGGATATTTAGAAACGAGAGAACAGTACTACTGTTTCATTCCATTTTCTAAGAGAGAGCAACTCTCCTTACAGGTTCTCAGAAGAGCTGGCTCTTCAGTTTCTAACACCTGTGCTGATGTGGAAGCTAATTCCTTACGGCCTGCCCTGAAAGTTGTTAGTATCATACTGTGTTATATGAGAAACTTTCAGGACACAGCCCCCCACCAGATATGAAAAAGGAGTGATTTATACAGAGAAAATAAGACACAATGAACAGTCACTACATTAAAATATTATTCTAGACTTATATGAAATTAATGACTCTCTGAACATCAAAAAGTCATCTTAAAAAGTCAACAAGTATATTAGAATAACATTATTACATGAGTAATATCCTATGAGTTTTCATAATCTGAAAATACTTTTTGGGTAACAGGGAGATGGCCTGAGGTAAATCTTCAAATTGGTCAACTTTAGGGGATGAGTAAGAAACTACAGTAGGGTTTTTTTGTTGTTGTTGTTGTTTTAGGCATCATAGAAGTACAAGGCTCTACAAAACATAAATCTACTTTCTGGACTGGGAGGCAGTGGATTAAATGGGGGGGAAACCCTACTAACAAACTCTTCAGTACACAAAGTTTGCCTGTGCAAACTTTGGCATGTTAGAAATAAAAACCTAACTGTAAATCTGATAATAAGAATCAGAAAGGCACAGCAATTTATAAAAGAGAAGCTAATGTGATTTTAAGATAGGCCAGTCTTACACTTAGGTTACAATTCGCTAGATGATACACAGAGTAAGTAAAAATTACAGAAAAATACAGACGTTTTAATGAGAGGTTAACAGGTGGTTGATTATATGGATAGCAATCAAACCATATTTTGTCCATGACTTAGGATCATTACTACATTACCCTGGGGTCGAGGTTGTATGCTTCTCTCCCACTTAATGAACTAATGTTCTTAGACCAGTATTGTGAATAAACTATTCATTCTGGCCTTGGGAATGGGGAGGGGAGATGTGTTAGCTTAGCTTTGCTTTGTGTGTTTTCCCCCAGACTTACCCAGAAAAATAAATATTTAAACACACAAATGTATCTATTAAAAAAACACATTTGTTTCAAAAGCAAGGAAACTATAATGCACATGACACCACATATCAGGCTGGCTGGCTGCATCCCACCTGCATGATGTGAGTCTTGTACTACAAGTGCTGGGCCTGTGTTTACTCTGTGGGTGCATACAAGAATCTGTTTGTAAAAAGCTTATGTTCAGTGACCTTTAGGGACCTCTTTCTTCTACAGTAAGAGGGCCCCCAGGGAGCTGGAGGGAGGAGACACCTAGGAACCACTTGTGCTTCACCTCTTGGCTGCAGTGATGCTCTCTGCCCTCTGAGAGGAGGGAGACAGCACAGAGGGAGCATGGTCTGCTCTTTCAACATCCAAGCTGGCTGTGAAGGGGCGGCAGAGGAGTGCCAGGCTTGTCCTGGCCCCAACAGTCACCCTGTGGCTTGTTTTCTGCCTGTTTCTTCTACCTAAGCTGGCAGCTTGGGACATGAGGGTGGGGGCTAATTATAGGCCTTAAAACTTGGCATAGTTTGGCATTCCTCAAAGCCATTCAGTGTAAAATGAACATAAGCACACACAGAGACTAACAGCAAAAACTGTCAAATCTTAAGTCAAATCACTACAACATTTTTAGGATTACTACTACATTTTTGGAATTGGTATTATATGAAATCTTATATTGAATTAGTGGCAATTTACTACCTAAAGAAGAGATATTAGTCATGGTGCAGCTACCTCAAAACAATCTTCACACACAAAGTGGTGTATCTTTTCTTATTTAAATTATTTCATATTTGTTTAAACTGTTAAATTTAAAAAGAGACCCGTATGATGCCAGAGTCTGTTCTCCTTACCCGGCCACTTTTCAACACTTCGTTGTTCTCACCCAGGGCTAGTTCTGCAGATGCCTTACAAAATTCAGCCAGTCCCCCAATGGGCAGGTATTCTTTGTCCAAATTTCTTGCAGCAATCTGGGCCTCTGCCTAGACAAGAGAAAATGCATCCATTTAGTTTCTTCTCCTTACATGGAATTACCATGAATAATATCTAATGTTTTATAAGTTAAATTTTAGAAGTAAAGCCTTTTAAAAAAATTTGGAGATATTGTTCAAGAAGAAGGGTAAGTAGAATATATCTTATGTTACAGAAAAGGAATATTAAATTTTTATCATATTTTACTTTATTTTTAGAAGTTAGGTTTTTTTAAAAAAAAATTTATTTATTTTATTTATTTATTTTTGGCTGCATTGGGTCTTCATTGCTGTGCGCGGGCTTTCTCTAGTTGCGGAGAGCAGGGAGCGCAGGCTCAGTAGTTGTGGTGCAGGGGCTTAGTCGCTCCGCAGCATGTGGGATCTTCCCGGACCAGGGCTCGAACCTGTGTCCCCTGCACTGGCAGGCGGATTCTCAACCACTGCGCCACCAGGGAAGCCCATTAAGTTAGGTTTTATGTGAATGGGTAGGTAAATGGTGTCGCTTGGTTTTAAAAAAATGGCATTCTTGGGATGCACAAGAACAAGGTTTAAGAGCAACACTTAAAGTAGATATAAGATGATAAAACCAAAACAAATACATAAAGAAGTATTTCAAGGTATATACCAGTCTAAGAACTTCAAAAGGTTAATAGTAATAGTCACATATCTACATGCTTTGGAGTCAGAGGCCTGGCTGTCCCTTACTAGCTGTGTGACCCTGGGTGATTTATTAACCTCCCTGAACCTCAGTTTGCTCACCTGTTGAATGGGGGAACAGCTATTTCTACACCTCATATGACTGAGGTGAAGAGTTAAGAGGTAATGTACAAAAGTGTGTGGTGGTGTTTCAGCTTATATCAATAGCTAACACATGCTGAATAGTTCAAACTGATTTACTGAGAACAAAAGCAATCCCCGCATGACCTGAGACCCAGTAGCCAGCAGATTTTTGTGAGTCTTCTCATCACAACCATTTCTTGAGTCCTTTTTTTCTACTCAGAGAATTAGAGAGAGGACACCTAATCCACACTCCCATACACTCAGAAATTTCTTCTTTCAGTGGTTCATTCAGCCCATGCTCTGTTACTACAGTGGCTCACGAGGGCCTGAGCCAGCCTACTGCAGCTCAGACGATCACAGGGTTCTTTATTCCCACCCCAAAGTATGCTTCTGTAACTTCCACTGAGGATGCCTAGTTCTGCTGTATGTAGTAGGAACAACACGTCACTACCCATGTTTGGAAGTGACAAAGCAGCACATATTTCATCAGAGGAGGTGCAGATGGAAAGGAAACACATACTTTCTTTTAAAAAATTGTTCTGGGACTTCCCTGGTGGCGCAGTGGTTAAGAATCCGCCTGCCAGTGCAAGGGACATGGATTCGAGCCCTGGTCCGGGAAGATCCTACATGCTGCGGGATATGCAACTAAGCCCACACGCCACAACTACTGAGCCTGTGCTCTAGAGCCCACGAGCCACAACTGCTGAGCCCACGCACCCTAGAGCCCGAGCTCCGCAACAAGAGAAGCCACCGCAATGAGAAGCTCATGCACCGCAACAGAGTAGCCCCCACTCGCTGCAACTAGAGAAAAGCCCACACGCAAAGAAATGAAGACCCAACGCAGCCAAAACAAAACAAAACAAAAAACTGTTCTAAGGGAATTAGTTACATTATTTAGAGTTGTGATAACCAATAGAAAGACTACTAATAAAAATACGACAAAATAAAGAAAATTATTCTATAGTTCAATAGGAAGAAAGGACAGAACACGTCTGGGGAGGAGGGTTTTATTAAGGCAATCAAAATGAGAGAAATGGAAAATAACAATGGTAACCCTCATCCACAAAGGGCTATTCCTATCACCAAGAGACAATGTATAAATGCTTGGTCCTTTTGTGCATCCTCAGGATTAAACATGACACTCTGCCTGTTTTACAGATAATCACAGAAGTTCAATCTTGGAAAAGACCATACAGTTCCAACCTCTCACTTTTATAGCCAAGGAGACTACAGCCCAGACAACCTATGTGATTCAGGCAGTATCAGAACTAGAACCCAGGTCTCCTGACTCCCAGTCTAGGAGTCTTTCTGTCTCTCTTCAGGAGTGCCCTTCAGTTATACATCCCCATCAGACAGATGTCTGGCAAGCTTACCTTCCGGACACTGGGGAGCACGTAAGGCTTTCCGTTATCATCCCGGTAGGCACCAACCCCCAGATTCATCTTTTTGCTGTTGGTGTCTCTCTTATAGGCTTCTGTGACTCCCAGGATGGGATCTGGGGGCCCCATCTCCACATGAGCCCACCAGGAGCTGAAATGGGAAATATAAGACATCAGTCACAGTAACTAGATTTCCATGGCCAAAGACGTCTTGGATCTGCCAAAAATCCATTTCAACAAATGTTTGCATGTCTACCATGCACGTGATATAGCAATAGACACCAATAATCCAACAATGCATAAGACTTCAAAGCACCTTGCAGAAGAGTGGAGGCCAATAATATTAATACAAATGCTGTGAGAAGCAAAAGGTGGGGGCACCTGAATCATCCTGGGGAGGACAGGGTGCATGTGTACACTTTCAAAGCTGTCCAAACCTGACCTGGATTCCCAGGCAAAGGATATTTCAAGTAATTTGGCAGTGAGAAGCTGTGAGTAGTAAAAGATGAGACTAGAGAAGTAAGCAAGGACCAATGTAAGGGTGTTCTGTGACACCCAACCAAAGGGATTGCATTTTATCCTGTTCCCAAACTCGTTAAGGGCATCATTTGGAAAGCTTATAAAATACAGGTTCCTGGGCTCTACCTTGGATGTAGTGAAAATATACAGAATCATTTAAGGTTTATTTTGGAGGGGGGATGTTGATCAGGTAAGCACAGTGACATGAGGAGAGTTGCATTTTTAGAGCTCATCTGGTCACAAGGTGGGGTACTGAATGAAGAGAGGGAGGGGAACGCAGAAGGATCACTGAAAATTCTGGTTCAGCGCCCAGCGAGCGAGAGAGAAAGATGCGGGCTTGAACCAGGATGGGGGCAGTAGAGGTGGAGAGGATGACAGAGAATTGCCAGGTATTTAGAACTGGTTGTAACATCTTACTGATTTCCTCATTACTTATTGAGCTAAAATGCTTAACAATATTCATTATTTTATATTTGTACGAGTCATGATTTTACATTAAAAAAATCCTTTAAACGAAATCTTGCCATTTGCAGCAATACGGATAGACTTGGAGGGCATTATGCTAAGTGAAATTAAGTCAGAGAGAGAAAGACAAATAATGTATAATATTACTTATATGTGGAATCTAAAAAATACAAGCTAGTGAATAAAGAAGCAGACCCACAGATGCGGGGAACAAACCAGTGGTTACCAGTGGGGATGGGGGAGGGGTGATATAGGGGTGGGGAGTGGAGGGTACAAACTATTGGGTGTGAGATAGGCTCAAGCATGTATCACACAACACAGGGAATACAGCCAATATTTTGTAATAACTGTAAATGGAAAGTAACCTTTAAAAAATGTATAAAAAATAGGGACTTCCCCAGTGGTCCAGTGGCTACGACTCCACACCCCCAACGCAGGGGGCCCGGGTTTGATCCCTGGTCAGGGAACTAGATCCCACATGCTGCAACTAAGAGTTCACATGCCACAACTAAAGATCCCGCGTGCAGCAACGAGCATGCAGCAACAAAGATCCCGTGTGCCGCAACTAAGACCCGGCACAGACAAATTTAAAAAATAAATAAATATTTTAAAAATGTATAAAAAATGAGAATTAAAAAATAACTTATCCTTTAACAGTGTTAGGGGTCATCCACCAATGCCCAGATTTACCTGGGGGAGCCAGGTGAACTGTGTTGTAGGGGGTGTGCACTCCCTGAGTGAATCCCAAGAGGAAATATCACTGTAAATAACTTTCTCTAGCTTGTTCCCCACTCCCTACTAATTTGGGGGTTCTGGTTCCTCTATGGCAAATAAGCTAGTCCCTGTCGGCAACACTGACTGTGAATTTGGTTTTATGCTGTGACCAGTGATCTCTGTAAATGGATAGCAGAGATCGATTCTCCATTGGGAGAGATGACAATCTGGTTGGTTGTTGTTTTTTGCATGTTTTTTTAATCAGACCTGAGATTGTGTGTCTTTACTCTTTACCAGTGGCTGAAGTTGTAGGTCTTAAGAGCTATAAGCTCTCCCTGTGTAATTCAGAAAGGCTTTTTTTCAGGGGTTTTATAGCTGAGTGTCTGAATGAGAAATGTTTTCCATCTCAGGAGAGTACTGGTAAATTAGATTATAAAAAAACTCAAAAAGTCAAGGTGCTCTGTTCTGATTGTGTCATAGAAACTGAATTTCTAGTGCTTAAAATGTGCTAGTCTTAATTTTTTTTTTTTTTTCCCTTAAAGCAACTAACTCAGAAACACTTTAAAAATTCAAGTTCAGGGACTTCCCTGGTGGTCCAGTGGTTAGGACTCTGCACTTCCACCGCAGGGGGCCTGGGTTTGATCCCTGGTCGGGGAACTATCCCGCATGCATTGTAGTGCAGCCAAAAACAAACAAATAAACAAAATTCAAGTTCATATAAGGTAAATCCCTGATAAATGAGACTAGTTTAATTTTGATTTAAAAAAACAGCTACGTATTTTATTTATTTATGTTAAGTATAATACAAGCATACATTTTACTCTATGTAGGTCTGTTTTTCCTAAACTTATACTGATTCCCTGATAAAATAAGCTAACATCACTCCGATATATAACGTTTAAAACTATGGAAAATATAAATTTGTGTTCAACTAATTTTTATTTTGACAAATTAAAAATTTTAACAGTAGTAATATATTTTTACTTTTTACTAATAGACTTGATTTTTTAGAAGTTTATATTTGGAGAAAATTGAATAGATAGTACAGAGCTCCCATACACCCACCCCACAACAGTTTCCTCTTAACGTTGTATATTAGTAGGGTACATTTGTTACAATTAATGAAATAGTGTTGCTATATTATGCCTACAATTTATTCAGACTTCTTTAGTTTTTACCTAATGTTCTGTTATCTGTTCCAGGACACCACATTACATTTAGCTGTCATGTCTCCTTAGGCTCCTCTTGGCTGTGACCATATCAGACATACCTTGTTTTGATGACCTTGACTGTTTGGGCAAGTACTGGTTAGGGATACTGTGGGATGCCCCTCTATTAGAATTTGTCTGATGTTTTTCTCATGATTAGATTAGGGTTATGGGAGAACAGTAATTAAATTTTGTAGCTTGAAGACAATTTCCAAGATCTTTAAATAACTTAAAATCTTTGACTTATATTACAGTGACTTTATGGATTAACCACTGGATACCGAGATAATTTCTAAGTATGATAAAATATTGACATACTGATTACTAAACCTAATTTAAAGTTTATATACTTTTGCTTCTTATTTTTATATGCTTTAGAGAGGCTATATAGCTTTGGATCATTTTAGTGAACATGTTCGTTGCTGACATTTTAAGAAGGTATAAAAGGGACGTGTGTGTGTGTGTGTGTGTGTGTGTGTGTGTGTGTGTGTGTGTGTGTGTGTGTGTCTGCAGAAGTTGTACTGTGTGTGTTTATGAGCTTTACTAACCTGCCAAAATGCTTGTGTAGGACTGACATCAACTTCCTCCCCCGTTTTATCTGTGAAATGTAAGTTACTTCAGTTAAAGTTATAATTAATGAATGGTTGAGACTATACAACAGTGACAGAGAAATACAACTGTATGTAAGTTTCTGTTTTTCAAGGAAAAAAAAGTGTTTTGCTAAAGCAGTGGTCCTCAAACATTTCAGTCTTTGTATCACTTTAGGCTCTTACAACTTACTGAGGGCCCAAAAAAGCCTTTATTTATGTGGAGCATAACTACCAATATTTACTGTGTCAGAAATTAAACTGAGAACTCTGTTATACTATCTTAAAGTGTGTCAGTTGGCTGTAAATATGAAAGAGTGTTTAAAGACAAACCTTGGAAAGTGAATTTTGTTTTGATTTATAATATCTGAGTCTGAAAAGAAGCTACGAAATGTGTTAACATTTTAACAAAGTTTTGCTCAATCTTCCTTGGTTTAGTGATTAATGACTTCACCTACAATATGAAAGGTAATTTTTTACTTTCTGTATAATCTGTCTAGATGGTAGAGATTCTGTGCTTTAGCAGAATACTTCTCTATGCTGATTCTCTTACGTCCTTGATTATTTAAGGATAGAATAAAACAAAAAATCAAAAATGGTTCTGCACATTTGTGAGATTATTACTGAACAAATTTAGTAGATTAATCTTAGTTTTCGTTAGAAATTCAGAGAACAGAAGTATTTAAAGTACTATGATTGTTGGTTTTTTTCTTCCATTTTCCAACTCAAAGTTCTTTTTTTTCTAATTGATATTCTGCACATTTGAAAGAGCTAAGGTTCTTTAAAATCATGTTATATGTTTAATATTTTTGTTGTTGTTGTTTTGATTAAATAGGTAAGCAATAATTATTTCTCAGGCACTCAAAATCCTATCGTAATCAAGGGACTAAACAACATCTAAAAACACTTTCATTTGGCCTTCCCCAAATTGAATCCTAGATACAGAAAACACAAAAATTTCAGGCTATCTTTCACCAAAAACTGTCTTTGTGATTGGCCCTGGAAAAGCACCATCTTTTTTTCCAATCCTCCTGGCAGCATGGAGGCATTAATGCATTAAACTGAGGTTTTACCTCATGCTAAATTACTGTTCTGAGAAAAAGATTATTCTACCCTTCTTCTTCAGGGGAAATGGGCAAGAAGTTTTTTACACAGCATCGTATTTCATAAAGAAAACAAAGTCTTTATGATCTCTAAATCAATCACTGAGACACTGCGTGTGCTAAGAGCTGGGGATACAAAGAAGAGTAAAACACAATCCCTCACCACCAGATTAGCCCAGTGGAGTGACCAGTAGGGAGTTATAAACAATGTAGGGTGGGGGGAGGGGGGGAGGGATAATGTACAGTGATGAAGACAGGCTCAGGGTACAGATTATTATTTATGGGGGCCCTGAGGAGAGGACCTGATAGCCTGGGAAGGGGAGGTAAGTACAGGCTTAGGAAGGCTCCCAGGAGGAGGTGATCTATGCTACAGATGAAAGGAGGAAAAAGACTTTCTAAGCAGAGGCATAAGAATAAAGGCTAAGGGTAAGAAACAGCCAGAGGGTGTTGCAGTAGAAAGTAGAAGCTAGGGAAGCAAGGTTCCCAATAACTTAGGTGAAATAGCCCACATTCTTTCAGTAATCATTTATTCAATCCCAACCAATCAAATGTTTCAGCACAGCACAGTACACTATCCATGCTGAAAGCTTTGAAAGCTTGGCAAATTATTCCATTAGAATTTCTTTCCCAATGATCATTCTCTTGTTGAACTTGTGGCCAGTTAGTACTAATATACCTCTCTCCTCCACCAGGCACGCTGGATGGCTGGTTGGACATGGCAGTAGAGTTAAATTTAAGCTCTCCTGACAAGTTGAAAATTGTCTCAGTCTCAGTAGCTGTAATTGGTATGTACAGCTAATTCTCTCTTAACAAAGGGTGGATTATTCCATTTGCAGATGTCCCAGGCTTTTACTTCTTTTAATAGCTTGCCCTGTGCAATGTCAGTAGGGCAAACTGCATGTATTCAAATGCTCAGCCACCTACCAGCTGTGTGAGCACAGGCCAATCAATTAACTTCTCTAAGTCTCAATTTTTCTTACCTGTAAAATGGGGGCACAACAGTACCTATCTCGCAGGGTTGTTACAAGGATGAAAGGAGCTATTAAATATAAAACACTCAAAAACAGAGCCTGATACACAGTGCTTGATGTTAGCTGGTATTACTGTTACTAAATTATTACTACTACACTTTTATTTATAACCACCTTGCCACTAGTATGGAGACTAGTGAGGCAAGTATGTAAAAAATTCAAGGAGCATAAGTCATAACTTTATGACCAAATGCAGGTCTTTCCTGCTTTTCAATTATTACTATTGAGTTTTCTCTGGAGTCTCGGAGATGTTATCATTCTTCCTCCTCACTAGCACTACTGCCAGGACTCAAAATCCTTCTCATTGTTTTTTCAGTGTTCTAGGCTGCTTGGTTGTCCCAGTATCCAAGCAATAGTAAGAAACAGATACTATCTCGAAGCAACTTCTGAACTGGGCCTGACGAAAGCTTTCATTATGTCCTACCCATGATTCAGACCCTGAAAACATGTAGCCACCTGCCCACCTATATCACTGTCATTAACTGATGAGTGCAAGGAACACCTTGAATGCCCAATGACATACAGAGAACTTTTAATAAACAACTGTCATTTTTAAAAAGATGGTTCTGTTTCCAAGGCCTTCCATCAACAATGACAGAGCCACTGCTCCTAAACCACAAGGAGAAGGCACCATTCTTATTAAAGGGTGTGAAAAGCACTTATTTGTTAAGTTCTTTAAAAAGTTTACCTAGTAGAGAAATTCTCTCAGAAATCATAGCCTTAAGTCTTCTGGCAGAGAACTGATTGAGAGTGGTATCTTTTAAGAAGAATTCTAAAAAAAATCTCAAAACATTAAGTCTTAAACAATCTAAATAAAGGAGCAGGAATACTTAATTTGATTAGTCAGTCCTCTATCAGTAATGATGTTCAGTCCTCTATGCCCTTTATTATTGCGTTCCTTCTAAGGGTAAAGATCACGCCCACATCGTAAGAACTCTAATGATTTTAAGGGATGGTACTAGAGGAAACCAAGAGTGTTCCAGGGACAAAATTGATACTGATAACTTGCGGCCTACAAAGCATTCCTATCTATGTACTTTGGACAAAAGCGCAAAGCTTCAGCCATTGAGCAATATTGACCAGCCAACCAAAAGATGTTAGGTACAAAGTATTCAGATAAGCATTTCCAACTCAAATACCTTGCCATTTTTCTGGGAGTCTACCTAGTGCTTTATAGTTTTTAAAATGTTTTCCCTCACATTCTTATTTTAAAATAAGAAGAGAAGTTAATTAACTTGCTCATGATCATAGAGCTAAAAAACGGCAAAGACAATACTACAGTTATGATCTTCTTACTGGTTATTGTACCACTACTGCACACTGCCTTTCTAAAGGGTCTCATGATACTCCTTCAGTTATTTAACTACAAATTAAATAATCAGAATTAAATAATTAAGAATAGGTATTGATAATAAAAATACATTAGCATATTTTCCTTTCTTCACTGACCTGTGACTATGTCTGATTTCAGGTTACTATGCTTTTACAGCACAGGTCAGGAAGAAAAGGTTAAAGGTTAGTTCCTTCTGTATAAAAAAATGCAGCTATAGGAACACTTGGACTTAGAGAGTTCCATTTAAATGACCCAAGTATGAAAATTAAGTATGTCATAGGATAAATCCTCAGTCCTTCAGAATACCAACTGCCAAGGTTTCATTGTATTAGAATGAGCTGTTTTTTAAAAAAATAAAAACAAAAAAAACTTCAATTAGCTGTTTAAATGTTTTCCAATTTTACCATTTGGCTTTAGGTAAAGATCACATCCATCGTGGTAGGAGTGGAGATTCTTAACTTCCTTGTTGTCTGAACAGTTAACAGTCAGTTAGATATGGCATATGGTTCTATCACCGAATCATGCATCATTGTTAAACCTGAACAGCACCTCCTCAACTGCAGGGGCTCAAATATTTTAAGACTTTTTTGGTACACATTTTGAACCACTCTGGTTCCCCTACGTTTAGACTTTGAACTAAGGTACAATGCTAAAATGTCATATTTGTTTCCACTGCATTAATTTAAAAATCAAGGTTTAAAATTAAAATATTCAATTTGAAAGACATGCCAGCCAATGTTCTAAGTCCTGAAATACTATATTATAACAGTGAACAAAGTAGATACAGTCTCTGCTCTCATGGAATTCACATTCTAATGTGGAAAAGACACAAAAGAAAAACAAGTTAGGCTGTCAAAGTGAAAGAGAGACTAAAAGGTAACACCCATAGGATTTCACCAAGCACTTTGTAAGCAGAGCTGTAGGCCACTCAACCAAATCCATAAAACAAGAGATTATTTTAAGATTACTACAGTGGTGAAACAGACTTTCACTTGCTCATAATTTTAGGCACTATTTTCTGTTCTCCAAATCTGCTGCATAAATGATAACCCCTCGCTAATTCTGGTCCAGGCAGGCTGCCTTAAAGAGCACACCTTGACAGTGGGCCAGGAAGGAACCAAATGAGGTAAAGAAGAAAGTGTGAAAGCCTGGACAAAACTGTACTGCCAAGAGTGTTGGGCTTTGGTAAGGACAAACTGTTCTGCCGGCTTAAAGACACCGTGCATACATTCAAACGAAAGGCCAAGGCAGGTATGAGAGGTCAAGGCTTTGCTCTTTCGAGTTAAGATCTGATTGGAGTGGTTTGGAGACTCGGTTCCTGATTAGGTAGTCATTAAGGGCACTCCCCCAAATCGGCTTCTTGTGTGAATTAAATAGCCTGGCTTGGTTCTCTCCACTAGGAAGGGATTACTAACTCGTTTAATGCTCTGTAATCTATTTCTCTGCAACATATCACACACTTGAAATTACATATTTGGAATTTTTTGAGTGACACCGGTCCCTCCCTCAGGCTTGTTCACCGCTGCATCTAGGACGAGCATCTGGTCCAGTGCCTGGCTGCGATCAGGAAATATTCACTAAACGAAGAGCAGAGCAACAGGGAGAGGAAGAAAGGCAACTTCCCTACAGCCAGACCTCCTAAGGGATAAAACGGGGGAAAAAAAGTCACTACACCCCGACTCTTACATCCAAAGGCCAAAGGGAGGGGATCACCGGTGACTCAGGAGGCGACAAAGGCGGGAGAATGCCGCGCGCCAAGGTCACAGGATGCAGGGAGGAACGCCGAGCCCGAAAGCCAGGGCCCTGAGAACCTTCCTCCCTTGAGCTTTCTTCCCCCGGCACACAAACGGGAGCCAGCCACCGCCCCTCCAGCCCTGCCGCGGCCCAGGGAGACCCTAAGAGGTGAGCCCAGCCACTCCCCAGAGCAGCGGGTCAAGGGCTCACGCCCCCCACCCCCCCAGCCCCTCCCGGCGCCGCAGCCAACTGGCGCGAGGCATTCCCGGCGCCAGAGCCAATCCGCGCGAGGCCGGCTCCGCGCCACAGCCCGGGTGCTCTCCCCTTGCCCCCACCCGCACTGCGCCGAATCTGCGTGTCGTGACCTCGCCACCTTGATGGGAGTCCGGGTGCCGTAGAGGGCCACACTTCCTAACCCAGGGGAACGCGTTGGCAGGCTCTCCGACAGTCCTAGGGGCAGGGGAGGGGTGGGAGGTAGGACCCGAAGGGTCATTGTGAGGCGCGGACGCTCAATCCTCAGCCCCCTGTGAAGCCGAGGGGGTAGCAGAGAAAGTTGGTGTGTGAGGGTGCACGCGTGTGCTTTGAAGGCGGGTTAGATGTTCTGAGGCGCCGGCAGCTCGCAGGCCCGTCGCCCTGGCTCCTTTTTCCCCCGCTTACCTGGCTCTGGCAGAAGCCGCGGCAGCGAGGCCTGGGTGGAAGGCGGCGGCGACTCCGGACAGGACGCGGCCGGAGTGCAGCAGGGCCATGGTGGGCGGCAAGAGGGCAGTGGGTAGCTGGAGGACGGAGCGGAGATGCCAGCGGGCACGGACACGGAGGCGCGGGGTCCTGCTGAAGGTAAGGACAGCGACTTCCCCGGGCGAGGCTAGAGCGGCCTCCCGCCGGGCCCCGAGCCGCGTCACAGCGCACCCTGGCGGCCGGAGCGTGAGGCCTTGGGTTCCGCCGCCTGGGTGTCTGCACCGCCGGCGCCACGTAGTCCCGGAAAACAGTTACAACACAGTTTATTGCGGTTCACGGCGCTCGACACGCTTCATTCATTTAATGACGACGGACCTGACCGAAGAGGTAGCTGTTACTACTGACATGAATGAGCTCAGTTTATAGGTATCAACATGTATAGACCTCAAAAACGTAAAAAAGCAAGTCGCAGAACTATAGGTATAATATGGCGCCGTTTAGATAAAATTTTAAAATACACAAAATCATACCATACATTCATACACAAATGTATGTAAACGTTTGAAAGAATACACCAAGGAGACAGTTCAATTCAGGATCAGGAGGGCACAAGAGGATGTTTGCCCTTATGGAGGGAATAAGACAACTTTGTCATATTTGCTTCATAAAAAATTACAGATAATATTAACGATTATCACCATTCTGGGTGTGGGTCTCTGTAACATATACATTTAACTTTCTCATTAGAAAGCTAATTTGAGTCGCTGGTATGAAAGGTGGATTGGAAAGGACACTCCTAAGAGGTAGGGAGACAAGGTCAAAAGAAGGCTGACACAATAATTCAGGCAAGTAATTCTTGATTGTCTGAATTCAGGTAGAAGTAGCAATGATGGAGAAAAGGTTACAGATCTGGGACATATCATGGAGTGAGAATCAAAAGTGTTTGGTGATTAAGTGCAGGGAGAAGTAGAAAAGGAGTCTGAAATAATTCCCAGTGTATCAGTTAAAATTGGGGTTGTCTGCAGATAACAGAGACCCAAAATAATCGGCTTAATCAAGATAAAATGTATTTCTCTAACATAAAAATATGGAGATGGGCAGTCAAGGGCTGGCATGGCATTTCTGCCCCACAAAGTCCTCAGGGACCCAGCTTGTGCCTCCGTCCTCACTAAGGTGTGCCCCTCACCCAGTGGTCCAAGATGGTAGCTGCGACTTGAGCCATCAATGTCACCATTCCAGGCAGGAGTCTAAAGGAAGGGGCAAAAAAATCAAGTGCAAAGGGTACACCCTAGCTACCTTTTAAGGGAGCCTTAATAGGAGGAGGCAGAATGTGGCGAAGATCAGATGGAGGGGAGAGAATCGGGAGAGGGCACAGGAGGGAGGACTCGGTGCCAGCTGTGGAAATCGGGGAGGCCTTCGTGGAGGAGATAGCCTTTGATCTGAACTTTGCAGGACGTACGATATTTCACATGTGGGAGATGGAGGAGGGAGAAAGCATGGCCCGTGCCCCTCTTCACTGTCCCTTCTGCCCCCACCGTTTCCTGTCTATCTTCTCATCACAGTCAAGGCTCAGGGTGGCTCTCCATCTTCTGACTCTCCCTCCAGGGGAAGGCAGTGGCTGGTCAGCTTCCCTCTTCTGACTGATCACCCCTTCTGGCCATTTCCCAGGGTTTTTTCACCCTCCCACCGCCTACCCCTAATCCTACTATTGATGACTTGCATTCTTGAATCCTGCGTTTCAGGTTTCGGTCCTAATCTGCCAGTTAGGAGCTGCTGATCCTTTAAGCCGTCCACTTGCCACTGCAGTCAGAGAGCCTCTGGCAGCCACCCCTGCCCTAAAGTCAAACATGGTGTCTATACTTCTCTGTATTTTACATATGAACTTCCAAGTAAGCACTCATATGTGTATGTGTAAGGTCCATCGGTTTTGTTTTTTTTTTAAGAAAACAGTTTTAACAAACTACATGCAAGCCCCTGGACTAGGCAATCTGGGCAACGTTTGGGTTCAGACATGCACAGGCTCTGGGTTCCAGCAGTTGGAAATGACTGGATATCATGCTCTGTTCCACGGTGTCTGGAGCTTCTCCAGGCCTTTTGCCCATTTCCTGGTCACCCTCAGTCAGACCCAGAGGATGTGTTTCCGGGATGAGCTCAGAAAAGTCAGCGCCCAGGGCTCCAGGTAGATCCAGATGTTCATTGGATTCTCCTGGGTGAAAGGGGGCAGGAATGTCTAATAGTGAGGAGGTCCTGAGTCACAGAGAAGTCCGTTCTTCACCGTACTCAACCCTCATCATCGTTTGTATTATTATTTTTAAAATTACTCTTACCACAGCTGGGAATTCTGCTGGAGTCATGAAAGCTGACTGGAATTGAGCTGTCTGGTCACCAGGGATCAATAAAGACAAAACTTCGCTGGCAAATCAATAACCCCTCTCAACCCAAAGGCCCACACCCTCCATCCCAATCCTGGTGAAGTAGTGTATCATAGAACTCTAGAAACAGAAAGGGCTTTCAGAGCTTATTCAGGACAGTGCTTCTCACACTGTAATGTGCATCGGAACCGCCCAGGGGTCTTGTGAAAATGCAGATTATGATTCAGCAGGTCTTGAGTCGGGCTTACGATTCTGCTTTTCTAATAAGTTCCCAGATGAGGCCAGTGCTGCTGACCAGTGGACCACATTGGAGCAGTGTAGATCTAAACCATGCCTCGCAGCCCTTTATAGATGTCACAGGAAGCCTGTGTCCCAAACTCCAGACTTCCCACTATATATATGGAGAATCTGAGGCCAAAGGAGGGAAGTATTCCCTAAGGTCACATAGCCAACTATGGTTTGAGACTAGGAACAAAAGCACAGATAGAGGCTAGATTCCTTTTACCAATTTCAGTACAAAATGCAGATAACTAGGAGGATCCCCTGATCTATTCCCAGCCTGGAGTCAGCTCTTTGGTGGCCTGTCCAGGAATCAACCTGGGGCTTTTGCTCCAGGCCGAGGCTGTGGATTTGGTGCTGCGGGTCAACCTCAGGCAGCAGGTAGAAAAGATGTAGCCTCTTCCAGGCCAGGGGACTGAAGACCCTTAAGGAAGGAGAGCTCAGCACAGACCCATGCTTTTTGGGGGAGCACTCTGGCCATCACCACCTGGGGGAATGACTGAAGCAGGACTAGATAGAGGGAGGAGCTGTGTTGCAGCAAGAACAAAGGCTCTGAAGCTATAACGGCCCTGAAGAGTGGTTCTGAACCAGGGCGAGGGCGCCTGGCTTTTGTACCTGTGCATTGACTCTGTCCTGCTGTGTGACCTTGCCTGACAAGTGAATGGGTTCAGTGGAAAGGGGGCAGGGGATCTGAGCAGCAGCCCCCAGCAGCTACTATGTAGATATTTATATAAATTATAAGGAGAGAGTACTTATGAGGGGCCCGTGTGTACATGGTGTGTGTGTGTGTGTGTGTGTGTGTGTGTGTGTGTGCGCGCGCACATGTGTGTATGAGTAGCTGTAAGAACAAAGGCTCTGAAGCTATAACGGCCCTGAAGAGTGGTTCTGAACCAGGGCGAGGGCGCCTGGCTTTTGTACCTGTGCATTGACTCTGTCCTGCTGTGTGACCTTGCCTGACAAGTGAATGGGTTCAGTGGAAAGGGGGCAGGGGATCTGAGCAGCAGCCCCCAGCAGCTACTATGTAGATATTTATATAAATTATAAGGAGAGAGTACTTATGAGGGGCCCGTGTGTACATGGTGTGTGTGTGTGTGTGCGCGCACATGTGTGTATGAGTAGCTGTATGCCTATCTTTGGAGTCTATGGAGAATGTTCATGTGCACTTGGGGTGACTGTTTGAGTGTGACCTTGTCGTGTCTCGCATTTGTGTGCACATGTGGAAGTCAGTGAGTGGGGTGTGACTCTGTGCAGGTGTCTAGGTGTGCCCTGTTTGCATGCTTCCTGAAGAGGACAGAAGAGGCCACCTGAGCCCAGGGTAGGGGATGCTGGGCTGCCTGAGTGGCCTTGGGTGGGGAGGGGATGGTGCTGGCTGAGAGCCACCTCATCTGAAGAAGCAGCCCTTTCTTTGGACTGACTGGGGCCTTTTATATCCCCTCAACCCTAGTCCTCCATGCCCAGCCTGCCCTAGGGAAATGCACAGCCTTGGAAAAAGAGCTTGGGGGAGGCCTGAGTGCAGGCACTCCTGCTAGCAGGAGACGGGGTGTGTGTGTGGGGGGGTAGTTTCTGGTGTCTCTGCCCCTCCTCATGGTCAGAGAGCATCTTCAGAGCCGCCACAGAATGTACTGGTCTTTGGCTGGTGGACCCTCTGGAAACCTCTCCCACTGGCTCACAGAATGTCTCCAAACACTATCTGTGTGTGTAAAATTACTCTGGAAAAGCCACCCACATCCACCTGATAACTAAGGATTTTAATAAATGATGTTTTTAAATCCTTTGTTAATGTTGTCCATCTGTGGCTCCCCGTGTGCAACCCCTGGGTGTGTCTTGATTTCCCTGTGTTCCCTGTGGTGTGCTTCACATTCAGACGCTTCACCTGAAGGACCCTGATTCCCCTGTCAGCTAGGATCCTGACTAGCTGTGGGTTCTGGACCAGCCCTGGGCTTATGCTGACCGCTTGCAGGGAGGAGGAGCAGGAGACGTGGCAGCGCGTGGCCTGTGTGTGCCATTTTGTGCGGGAGCTGTGAGGTGGGTGTAAGGAAGTAAGTGCCCATAGTGTGGAGGTTCTAGGAGCCCACAGTGGAGAGGGGTTGCTGCTGGCTGGGGAACCAGGAGAGGTGACAAGGAGGACGTGACACGTGAGTGGATCTTGAAGGAAGAGGAGGTGTTTCAACATCATTGTCGTCTGTACTTCACGGCTCAGTGTCTGGGAGGCCAGGGCTGGGCCCAGTTGTCTCCCTCATTCACATATGTATGAGCTCAGGCCCCAGCCAGTAAGGTGAATTACCCAGGGCCACACAGAGCACCTTTGATAGGGTCTAGCCTTTCAGATAGTTGGCCTGTTGTTTTTTCTAATCAGTTCTGTCCCTCTGTCTGCCTATGCTGGATCCACCCTGCCCTGCCCGTGGGGGTGAGGACCAGGATTCAGAGCGAGCCAGGGCTGAGATGTGAAGCGTGAACTTATTCCACCCACAGATCCCAAATATGCCCTCCCATCATGACCTGACATGCTCAGTGTTGAGTCATGTCTGACTTACCTACCCATTTCCAGAAATCCAAGAGTCATCCTTGATCCAGCTCTCCATCACCTCCCACACTCCCCAGTTAATCTCCAGAATATGTCTGGAATACTACTAATACTACTACTACTAAACATTTATTCCCTCATTTATTCCTCACAATGATGCCAAGAAGTTGGTGCCCAAAGTCCATAGCCAGGGAGGGGCTGAGCTGGGATTCAGGCCCAGCCCTCGTTACCACAGGAAGTAGAAGCCACCTGCCTCTCATCCACTTGGTCACATCATCATAGTCCTCTCTTGGGTCACACCAGAAACCCCTCCTGTCATTGGACTGTTGGACTCCGTCTTGCCCCTCAAGAAATTCCCCTTACAGCAGCTAGCAGGATCCTTCTAAAACATATCACCACCCTAGGAGGACATTACAAAAAAGGGCAATTATAAAAGAACATGCAGCATCTGCCATAAGGCTGTGAGCATCTTGAAGGGCAGAACTGTGAATTGGGGTTCTCTAAGTATTAATGTAAATGCAGATGCCACTGCCAGAGGAGTGCAAAACAGAGACACCCAACCTGGGATGTCAAGAAAAAGCACCTGGGTTTTCCAAAGAAGATATGCAGATGGCCAATAGGCACATGAGAAAATGCTCAACATCACTAATCATTAGATAAATGGAAACCAAAACCACCATGAGATATCATCTCATACCTGTCAGAATGGCTATCATCAAAGAGTCTACAAATAACAAATGGTGAGGATGTGGAGAAAAGGGAACCCTAGTACACTGTTGGTAGGAATGTAAGTTGGTGCAGCCATTATGGAAAACAGTATGGAGGTTCCTTAAAAAACTAAAAATAGAACTACCATATGATCCAGCAATTCCACTGCTGGAATTGAAAGAAAACGAAGAACGAAAACAAATTCGAAAAGATACATGCACCTCAATGTTCATAGAAACATTATTTACAATAGCCAAAATATGGAAGCAATCTAAGTGTCCATCAACTGATGAAAGGATAAACAAGATGCGGTATTTATATACTAGAATATTATTCAGCCATAAAAAGAATGAAATTCTTCCATTTGCAACAATGTGGATGGACCTAGAGGGTATTATGGTTAGTGAAATAAGTCAGAGAATGACAAATACTCTATATTATCATTTATATGTGGAATCTAAGAAAATAAAACGAATGTATATAACAAAACAGAAACAGACTCACAGATATAGAGAACAAACTAATGGTTACAAGTGGGAAGAGTGATGGGAGAGGGGAAAGATAGCAGTGGGAGTTAAGAGGTATAAACTATTATGTATAAAATAAATAAGCAATAAGGATATGTTGTACAGCACAGGGAAATATATCCATTGTTTTGTAATTTAAATGGAGTATAAAAATATTGTGTCACAATGTTGTACACCTGAATCTAATATTAATATTGTAAATCAACTATACTTAAATTTAAAAAATGTATGTAAAAAAAAACACCTGGAGGAGGAAACACTTGACTTGATCCTAGAAGAATGAGTACAAGTTTATTAAGCAAAAAAGGAAGGATGTTACCAGGATGAAAGAGCAGCACTTGTCAAGACTGGAAGACATCAGAGAACGAGGTGCAGATAGTCAGACAAAGTCAAGGTGGTCTCAGATATTACAGCACAAATTGGGAAGGGGCAAGAGATGTCCCACCAGCAGCCTGATGTTTTCATGGCAGGATTATCAGAACTTTTGCACAGAGTAAGAAAGTATCTGAGACCCATAGAGTCACATGCCTGGCTCAAGGTCACAGATTGGTAAAGTCAGAGCCAACGAAGTCTTCAGTGTTCCTCTTCCTGCAACTGTGTGGTTCTGACCAGGTGAGGAGATTCAGACAAGCCCCAGACCTCACTCAGCTGACAACAGGAAGGGCAGGGAGAGGGGTGCAGTCAGCAACCTCAAAGCCAAGGATAGCGGCTGCACTGGGGAGATGTTCCCTGTGCTCAGTAGTTAACAGGATTTGAGCTTCTCCTAAGCACAGTTTGGAAAAATAGAAGACAGTGTGCGCATTCACAGCACTTAGTTCTCCCAGCTAAGTTATGCTTGAATCATGACAGACAGGCGCGCGCGCGCACGCACGCACACACACGCACACACACGACAAACTTTAACTTCACACTTGAAGCTATTCTCCTGCCTTAATCTAAGCTATTGTGTCTGGCTCCAGTTCCAGGCCCAGGTATAGCTCTCATAGATTTTGTGGGTTGAAGTAAACCCCTTAGCATAACTTAAATGGGGGTTCTTGTTGATTTTTTAATTATTAAAAAAGAAAGAAAATATGAGGATCGCAATAGTCCAAGCCATTGATTCAGTGGACACAGATTGTCCCCAAAGCTGGAGAGAGCATGTCCCAAAGAGTGAGGGTAACCTCAGTGTGGGCACTGACCATGAGGGGTGTGGTATGGCCTCCTTGAAAAGACCCAGATGGGCTTGAGATGTTCCCATCTCCAGCTATTGCTTGTTGGAGGGTAGAGAGGTTGCTACACACTCCATTGTACCAGATGGCCATTACCAAAGGCTACATGGCCAAACCATGGAGTTGCTGGATCAAAACTGCCTTTCGATGCCATTTACTCAGAATGAAACAAACTGGGTTTGAACACAGGGACCACCTCGCTTAACTCCCTCACTTTCCAGATGGAAAATGCAGGATTCGATACGGAAGATGACTTGCTTCAAATCAAAAGTGAGTTCATGGGTTGGCAGAATTAGAATCCAAATCTTCCAGGTTCTAGACCATTACTCTTACTGGGTTTAGCTATTTAGAAGGCAGAAAAAAAAAAAGCCTTCTGGTTCCAAGCTTTTCTTTCCATCTGATTATTAAAGAAAAGGCTTCCTGGAAACAGTGGAAAACAGGGTGTTGGTGGCAATAAGTATGTTGGGAAGCTTGTTTACAAACTTCCAATATCATTGTTTTTGTGCACTTGCTGATGGGTATATATTTTACTGGTGTGGCTCTGTGTAAATACTGACCTGTCAGTTGCTTACGCCCTGTGACTTAGAAGTGACAGATGTGGCCCCTGTCAACAAGAAGACCATCCCCACTCACACCTGAGTCTGAAATTACAGAAAGAAACATTAGATGTAGGTAATGATGGCAGAGAGACAGAAGATTGTTAACATTGGAGAAACTTAGATCACCTAATTCAGTATTTCCTACGATATGATCCATGGGATGCTAATTTGCTGTCATGAGGAAAAAGGGTCCTGTGGTCAAATGACTTTTGGAAACTGTGGCTTCATTCACATTAAACAGGTTTCCTTTCTGAGGGCTTCTCAGAGTTTTTACTATATGCATTATAGATTTCTAGGGGAGATATATAAGATGCAAAATTTCCCTGACTTTTGTGTCCATGGAATGCTTTTTTTTCCCCAAGAATAATCTCATGAGTTTAATGTTCCTTGGAATAAATCTTTTACATGTTGACCTCTTCCAATATTCTAATTTTACAAATGAGAATACAAAGGCTCTGGTGACTGTCCTAGGTCACAAAACTGGTTAATGCATAACCAGGACTCGAACTCAGGTTTTCAGACAGAAATCTAAGAAGCAAATCCCTTTATTGCTTCCTTCTGTGTCCCTAGTACTTAATTTTGTGTCTCCAGTAGAGTAATTAATAAATATAGTAAGGCATAGTGACTGACTAATAATAGCTAAGTGTTTACATGCATTATTTCATATGGTCTTAATGAAAACTCTAAAGTGTTGGTTCTGCTATTATCCATTTTACAAAATTTTAAGTCAGAAATTGAGAAAAGTCTGGAATTTTACCTTACTTGTAAGCTTATGAGTTAGCCTGTTACAGTTTTTATATACTTACAGCAGACATGAGACCCCTGGGTCAGAGACACAGATGATTTAGTACTCACAGCCCAAACAGCTGCCAGGGCAGCGTTTCCCCTTGCCCCACGCTCAGTGGGGAAAGATGATGAAGGCTGGAGGTTACCTGCTCATGCAGAGGGGTGCCCCATAGGAGAGGAACCCTGAAATTAGGAAACTGGTGATCTGTCCATCTTCCCCTGTGGAGAGAGAGATTACTTATGGAATGTAAGCAAGTTTCCACTGGGGGAGAGGGAAGGAAAAGTCTTATCTTTATTACCTTGTGATATCTCCGGAGAGATAATCTCCAACTATCTCATGAGATACATGTCTCTAGCTTCCAAAGCTGTTTGCCATTCAAACATATCTTGCTTAGAAGGCCCAGACCTTGCAGAAAGTGAGAAATCTGGGGAGACTTGTCTCCTAACAAGGATAAGGAAATTGAAGCTTAATATGAATATGCAAATTATTTGACCTTGGACTATTGAAAGCACTAGGTAAATAAATAAATGAATGGATGAATGAATGGCCTAGGTGAAGTTTAAGATATAAATGACCACCTTCATATACTTTCCTGAAAATAGATAATATAGGGAAAAAGGGAGGGATCAAGGTATATGAGTGCCTTGTGATCATCAAAACTGAGTTGAAAATGATTCCTGCCATACACAACCAGCTGCAATAGCTCTGTGACTCAGTCACATGACCAACACAGTTTTTGCACAACTATCCTGCACAAAATAGACTGCACTGGTCTTGTAACATAGCTCCATTGTAAACCTGGTCAAAGCCTGAGAGCTCCCATTCTAGCCATAAGGATGCCCTCCCACGCTGGCCTTATGTTTTCTTTTAAGAGTTTTATGATCTTGGCTCTTACATTTAGGCCTTTGATCCATTTTGAGTTAATTTTTGTATATGGTATGTGGTAGGGGTCCAGCTTCATTCTTCAGCATGTGGCTATCCAGGTGTTCCAGCATCGTTTGCTGAAAAGACTATTCTTTTCAAGACCAAGAATGGTCTTGGCATTCTGTTGAAAGAACAATTGACCATAGATGTATGGATTTATTTCTGGACTCTTAATTCTATTCCGTTGATCTGTATGTCTATCTTTATGTCAGTACCTCACTGAAACTATGCAACTCAGATTGGGACTTGAACCCACAGTCTTTTTTTTTTTTTAATTTTATTTATTTTTGGCTGCATTGGGTCTTTGTTGCTACGATCAGTCTTTCTCTAGTTGCAGCGAGCTGGGGCTACTCTTCATTGCAGTGCACGGGCTTCTCACTGCGGTGGCTTCTCTTGTTGCAGAGCACAGGCTCTAGGCGCACGGGCCTCAGTAGTTGCAGCACATGGGCTCAGTAGTTGTGGCTCGTGGGCTCTAGAGTGCAGGCTTAGTAGTTGTGGCACACAGGCTTAGTTGCTCCGTGACATGTGGGATCTTCCTGGACCAGGGCTCGAACCCATGTCCCCTACATTGGCAGGCAGATTCTTTTTTTAAAAAAATTAAATTAAATTTATTTTTTTATACAGCAGTTTCTTATTAGTCATCCATTTTATACACATCAGTGTATATATGTCAATCCCAATCTCCCAATTCATCACACCCCCACCCCGCCTCTTTCCTCCGTTGGTGTCCATATGTCTTTTCTCTACTTCTGTGTCTCAATTTCTGCTCTGCAAACTGGTTCATCTGTACCATTTTTCTAGGTTCCACATATATGCGTAATATGCGATATTTGTTTTTCTTTTTCTCTTTCTGACTTACTTCACTCTCTAGATTCATCCACGTCTCTACAAATGACCCAATTTCATTCCTTTTTATGGCTGAGTAATATTCCATTGTATATATGTACCACATCTTCTTTATGCATTCGTCTGTTGATGGGCATTTAGGTTGCTTCCATGACCTGGCTATTGTAAATAGTGCTGCAATGAACATTGGGGTACATGTGTCTTTTTGAATTATGGTTTTCTCTGGTTATATGCCCAGTAGTGGGATTGCTGGGTCATATGGTAATTCTATTTTTAGTTTTTTAAGGAACCTCCATACTGTTCTCCATAGTGGCTGGCAGGCAGATTCTTAACCACTGAGCCACCAGGGAAGTCCCTGAACCCAAAGTCTTTTCACTGAGATCACACACCTGGTCTCAGGACTTAATGAAGCTCAGGTTCTTGATGTCTCATCACAGAAAGAATTCAGTGAGAGACAAAGTGATAAGTAAGAAGTGGATTTATTTAGAGAGAAACAGGCTCCACAGACAGAATGTGGGCCATCACAGAAGGCCAGTGTGGCCCCAGGGTATGGGGTTGTCAGTTTTTATTTTTTTTAATTAATTAATTAATTAATTTATTTATTTTTGGCTGCATTGGGTCTTCGTTGCTGCATGCGGGCTTTCTCTAGTTGCGGCGAGTGAGGGCTACTCTTCGTTGCGGTGCGTGGGTTTCTCACTGTGGTGACTTCTCTCGTTGCGGAGCATGGGCTCTAGGCGCATGGGCTTCAGTAGTTGTGGCACACGGGCTCAGGAGTTGTGGCTCGTGGGCTCTAGAGCGCAGGCTCAGTAGTTGTGGCACACGGGCTTAGTTGCTCCGCGGCATGTGGGATCTTCCTGGACCAGGGCTCGAACCTGTGTCCCCTGCATTGGCAGGCAGATTCTTAACCACTGCGCCACTAGGGAAGTCCGGGTTGTCAGTTTTTATAGGGGTGGGTAATTTCATAGGCTAATAAGTGGGAAGAGTATTCCAGCTATTTTGGGGAAGGGGTGGGAATTTCTAGAAATTGGGCCACCACCCACTTTGACCTTTATGGTAGGTCTTGGAACTGTCATGGCACCTGTGGATGTGTCATTTAGCTTGCTGATGTGTTACAACGAGCTATCCTGAGACTCAAGGTCTAGTGGAAGTCGACTGGTCCACCATTTTGGACCTGTTTGGTCTAATAGGTTTATGTCGTGTCCTTGGGCTATGTCATTCTTTTAAAGGTTGTGCCCTGCCCCCTTCCCTCCTGTTTCATTACTGTCTCTATTACTGTGGTTTAGAAGTAAGTTTTGAAATTAAGTGTGAGTCCTTAAAAAGTCCAACTTTGTTCTCTTTCAAGATTGTTTTGGGGATTCTGGGTGCCTTATATTTCCATATGAATTTTAGGATCAGCTTGTCGATTGCTGCAAAGAAGCCAGCTGAATTTTGGTAGGGCTTGTGTTGAACAGGTAGATCAGTTTGGGGAGTGTTGCTCTCTGAACAATATTGAGTCTCCTAATCCAGGAACATGCAATTTCTTTCTGTTTATTTAGACCTTAAATTTCAACAGTGTTTTGTAGTTTTCAGTGTATAGGTGTTGCACTTATTTGGTTAAATTTATTTCTAAGTATTTTATTCTTTTGGATGCTATTACAAGTAGAACTTTTTTCTTAATTTTATTTTTGGATTGTTTACTGCTAGTGTATAGAAATACAACTACTTTTTATATCTTGATCTTGTTTCCTTCAACTTGCTGAACTTATTTATTAGCTCATAGTTTTTAAGCAGATTCTTTGGGGTTTTCTATACGTAAGATCATGTCATCTGCAAACAGAGATAATTTTACTTCTTCCTTTCTGATCTGGATGTCTTTATTTCTTTTCCTTGCCTAATTGTCCTGGTACGATGTTGTACCTCTAGTACAATGTTGAATATAAGTGGACATTCTTGTCTTTTTCTTGATCTTAGGGGGAAAGCATTCAGTCTTTCAACATTAAGTATGATATTGGCTATGGGTTTTTCACAGATGTCCTTTATCAGGTTGAAAAAGTAAGTTCCCTTCTATTCCTGGTTTGTTGAATGTTTTTATCATGAAAGGGTATTGGATTTTTCAAATGCTTTTTATGTATCTATTGAGATGTTCATGTTGTTTTTGTTTTTATTCTATATATGGTATATAATTTTGACTGGTTTTTGTATCCTAAACTGATCTTATATTCCTGGGATAAATCTCACTTGGTTATAGTATATACAATTATTTTTATATGCTGTTGGATTCACTTTGCTAGTATTTTGTTGAGGATTTTGTGTCCATATTCATAAAAGAGATTGGTCTGTGGTTTTCTTTTTCTGTCATCTCTTTAGCTAGCTTTGGAATCACTGCAACAATATTGGTCTTATCCAATGAGTTAGGAAGTGTTCCCTTCTATTCTATTTTGTAAGAAGAGTTTATTGTTTCTTGAATGTTGCTGACGTCCTTTCTGCCACCGAAGACCCTTTGGGATCTGAAAATATTTCACACCCTTTCTCTTGACTTTGTGGTCTTCTCTAGTAATGGAAAAATATCAGTATTTAAAGTCAGAAGACCTAGAATTGGAGCCCACTTTCACCTTACCTGTTATGTGACCCTGAACAAATTGTTTCAGAGTTAAGATAATCATTACTTTTAATCATTATCCTCTTTGTCTCCATCATTTATTGACTATTTATTATGGACTTTATATGCTTTTTATCATCTTAAAATTTTACAACAAGCTCGTGGGTCAGCTGCTATTATTGTCCCCATTTTATAGATAAGAAAATGTGGCACAGAGAAGCCAAGCTTCTTGCATTTGTTAGCTTTGGCAAATAGCAGGCCCGGTATTTTAACCCAAGCGGTTAGACTCCAGAGGCCACAGTTTAATAACCACTTGCTAAACTCTTTAGAAGTGCCAGATATTCTGTGTGTATATATGTGTGTGCATGTGCATGTATGTGTATATGTGCATATGCGTGTATATGCTTGGGTGAATAAATTCTCCTCTAGTTCTTACAAGCCTATGAGAGAGGCATTATCATCATCACTATAAAGATGAGGTGACTGAAACTCAGGTGTAAAAACTTGCCAAAAGTCATTGGGCTAATACGTTGTACTTAAGGCATTTGAACGAAGAGCTCTATGTCTACAAAAGCTAAGCCCTGTCCACTATATGATTCTGATGTTCCTGAACATCAGTTTCCTCATATGCAGATAAATGTAATTAAAATCATTCCTGGCAATGACTGAGAAGAGTATCACATAAGACCATGGTGTGTGAAAGCCCTTCCAAGGGGTACATGTGATCACGGCCGCTGATGCTCACCTTTGTCTGTGTAGAGACCACCCAAGAGGCTCCTCTGGCAGGTGCCATCCTGCTGACTCTCAGCTCAAGTCTTGGCTGGACATTAGATTCATTCGTCCAATGTCTTCGGGGTCTTGTACAACATAGGAGGTAATTTACCTTTGTCAGAAAGATAATTTAGCTATGAATCCACCCTGCAGCACAAGTAGCCCCAGACCTGTGTGTCCCTGAGGGATTCCTCCCTATTTTAGCAAAATATAGTCAACCTGAGGCCCAGGAACGTGTCATCACTGTCTTGCAAACCTAACACAAAACGCATTGAATCGACAGGTCTTAATTCTTCCCACCTCCAAGAGATTTTACTTCTCCCCACAAAACAAAACAAGACAGTGGTTTTTGCCAGCATTGAGATTAATTGGATGATGTAAATTCCAGCTGATAGCTATCAAGTTCTTGGATTCTTGACTTGCATTTATATAGATGCTCCCTTTGGGCTAAACAAACAAAGGGCACCATCAGGGCACCATTAGGAGGCAGAAGATATTTATTATACTCGTTTTTGCCTTGAGAATATGTCTCCCCTTGTTTTTTGCTTTTTTGGGTTTTTTTTTTGGCTACACCATGCAGCATGTGGGATCCTAGTTTCCCGACCAGGGATCGAACCTGTGCCCCCTGCAGTGGAAGTGCAGAGTCTTAACCACTTTACCGCCAGGGAAGTCCCATATCTCCCTTTGATTTTGAAAAGACTTTCTGAGCATAAAGGTTAGATTAGAGGATGGTTGCCAGCCAGCCTCCAAATGACAGGATTTGCATGAAAAGAGAGTTTATTCTTTAATTAACTTAGTTTTTTGAAACAGCTTTATTGATATATCATTCACATACCATATATTCACCCACTTAAAGTGTACAATTCAATGATTTTTAATGTATTCACAGAGTTTTATAACCATCACCACAATTGTTACCAAACCAAACTTGGATCTGCTCAGCTGCACACAGTAAAGCCCATCTACTGACACCTAGTTGTGGTGAAGGAAAGTGCAGCGTTTATTGCAGGGCCAACCAAGCAAGGGGTCCAGGCACCTAATGCTCAGAAGGCCCGAACTCCCCAAAGGCCTTCAGGGAAAGATTTTTAAAGATAGAGTGTGGGAGAGGGTTGCAGGGTATGTGATCAATTCATGGACACTCTTCTGATTGGTTGATGGTGAGGTAACGGGGAGTCAACATCATCAGCCTTCTGGTTCCAGCTGGTCTGGGGTCTACGTGCTTGTGGGCAGCACGCAGTTAACTCCTCCCACCTGGTGGGGGTTTCAGTATCTGCAAAACAGCTCAAAGGATTTGGCTCAGAAGATTATCTATAGCCCTTGAAGAGGAACGGAAGGGCCTTGACTTTGTTTAATGGCTAAACTATTATTATTTTGTCTTGTTTGACTGCTTTCCTTTGTTCCTGCATTTTCTTACTTCTCTGATTAAATTTATTCTTTGGAACTTGGGGAAGCCCTAGAAGGCTAAAGTTTTTCTACAAACAAGAGGAAGGCAGGGGACTTCCCTGGTGGTCCAGTGGCTAAGACTCCACGGTCCCAATGCAGGGGGCCTGGGTTCGATCCCTGATCAGGGAACTAGATCCCACATGCTGCAACTAAAGATCAACTAAAGATCCCGCGTGCCGCAACTAAGACCCTGCTGCAACTGAGATCGAGTGCAGCCAAATAAATAAATATTAAAAAAAAAAAAGAGGCAGGCAGAGCACATGGTGGGGAGTGGGGGAGTGCGGGGGAGGGTCTGTCCCAGGAAGGCCCCATAGGGTCCTGCTCCGTTACACAATCAAATTTTGAACATTTTATCATCCCCCAAAGAAACCCTGTGTCCTTTAGCAGCTACCTTCCATTTCTCCTCACTCCTCCTCACAGTAATAGGCAACCATTAATCTACTTCCTGTTTCTATAGATTTGCCTCCTCTGGGCCTTTCATGTAAAAGGAATCATACAATAATTATATGTGGTCTTTTACGACTACACTTTCATCGTGAGTCATGTAAGGTCCTGCTCACAGAGCAACCACAGATATGAGCAAATGTTTATTCTGTGTTCTTAGTGGCTTAAATCATTTGATCCATGTGACCCTGGGCAATCTACCACTGTAGTCGCAAGTTACCGCTATTATGGCTTTGCCAAAGTTGATTAGTTCCAGAATTTCAATCTCACTTCTTTCTCTCTCCAGCCTTTTAGCAATAAAATATCTCCTTTCTACTGATTGAGGCAAATAAAAAAAATCTCGTGTGAATCCAAGTGGAGGGAGATAATGTGTGTTGGATTAGATGTTAGCCATATGCCTTCATACCTGCTCTCACCACGGTCCTCTTGTTTCAGTGTCCATTTTCATGTCAGATGGGGCCTCTGCAGCTTGCTGAGGATATTACATCTCTCCTCTACTCTGAGTGAATTGATATGATCAAAACAAAGATCCAGAATTCACACAGATAATCAAGTCAGGGGCCACAGAAAGTACAGATGATTAAAGGTCTTGACCAGATCCACAGGAACAAAATAGTTTGGATGCTAGTTTATGCAGTGTCTATGAAACGACATTTCGGATATGCAAGGAAAATTCTCATTGCCTAACTCCCCTGATTAAAAATTTTCTCTTGGCAAACTCCTATATCTACCATAGAGGCTTTCATGATCTTGATTGGACACAGTCAGTGTTTATTAATCGTATCATGAGCAGCCAAATGCATGTGGGACAGTGCTAGGTGTGATGATGCTCTTCTCCTGATGGGTCTTTCCCCACAATTTTGTCCCCTGAGCCAATCCCTGTGTTCTTTTTCAAACAGGTCACCTATGTTCTCTGACACCTCCATGTCATTGTAATGCTATGCGTTCTTCATGCTCTCCTCGACAAAATCTTACTCATCCTTTAAGACCGAGCTCAAGCTCCATCTCTTCTCTGGAATCTTCCCTAATTCCTTCCACTTTGGGTTTTCTCATCATACTTATGGTAGATTGAAAAACAGAGCCACAGTATTTTGTAGCTCCTCTTGTCAAAAGGAAGAGTCTGTTTCCCTATTGCTTGAATCCAAATTGGCCGTATGGCATGCTCTGACCAATAGAATGTGGCAGAAATGATGCTATGTGAGTTCCAGAGCCTGGGCCCCTAGATGCCTTAAGACGTCCTCCTTTGCCCTCTTGGAATGCAGCCCTGAGACCACCGAGTAAGGGAGTTCTGTCTAGCCTTCCAGAGGGTGAGAGGCTGTGGAGGAGAACCAAGGTGCCCCGGCCGAGGCCATCTGGCCAGTCCATCCCAGTGGAGCTATCGGATGATTATAGCCACAGGAGTGAGCCCAGGCGAGCCAGGAGACATTCCTGTGTGAGTTCAGCCAAGATGCAGAATCATGAGCATATAAATCGTTGTTTTAAGCCACAAAACATTGAGGTGGCTTGTTATGCAGCAATAGATAACATAACAACGGGCTATTTTCCTTGGTGTTTATAAAGGTCACATATGTGAAGGAGGTCACAGAGAACTGTATTTGGGAAGGAGCATTTCTCTCGGGAAAATCTTCTCTTTCTCCTATTTTCTTTATTCAGTTAATTCTCATTCACTATTTAAGTCTCATATTCTCATTCTCTGGGAATCCTTCTCTGTACTCAGAGACAGGGGCAGGGGCCCCTTGGATGGGCTCCTTTGCACTCTTGTTCTTATTATAGTACATTTCATACTTTATAGTTAAAACTAGATACGTTTTGTTTTTTTTTTTCTGGTCTGTCTTCTCTGTGAAGCCCCTGTGAGGGCAGAGACAAAGCCTACCTGAAACACCACTGTGTGTCTAGAGTTTGTCACAGTACATCACATATATGGAATGATTTTCTGCTTATGGGTCTCACTGGTTCATCAGATATTGATGCCCTTCCCAGGCCACCTATTCCACTGTGGGACAGCACTCGGTGTGACAGTACTCTTCCCTATCGTGAGATAAACTGGGTACCTTGTGTTCAGAGGCCTGCATCTGATCACCAGAGCCAGAAAACAAATGTCCTGCATATTTGAGTACAGGTGCTATGTCCCCCTTATTAAATCATTTCTTCCTCACTTCATGGCAGGAGAAACAGCTGAGGACCCCGGGGGTGTCTGGCCTGGAGCCCCTGACCATCCTGCTCTCTCTTCTCTTATTAACAAAATCCATCCTAAAATGTCATAATAACTTTTGGCATCAAAACCCATTCTTTAAGTTGACAAAACCTATCATAAAATGTCATAACAAGAACTTGGCACCATTGGGAGAGGTCTGGCCAAGGCAGAGGAGAGTGTGATAATTACTTTATTCTTTTATTAATGTGACTTAAGCCCATATCGATTTGCTGATTATAATGGCCCCGTGGCCAGCAGTAGCATAGAAAAAAGTCTTCTGGGTCAGAGTTACATAACATCTAACCTCGAACTAAGAATGCACAGTTTATTTTATGAACATTTTGCGAACAAGTGTGGCATTCTTCATAGAACTTAAATTTTATGTGGTGATAAGGCATTTCAGGTGCTATCGTGGTCACAGAAAACTTTTTCTGCAATACCTGTGAGAATTCTTGTTGACTAGAATTCCACATTCCATTCCATTTAACTACAATTTAACTTCCATTCAGCATTTGGCAAAATTCTTTGTTTAATTCTATTGGATTCTATTTGTAAAAAGAAAAAAAACCCAACTGACACTAAATCTTTTCAGAGAGCCGGATAGTCTTGTTTTCTTTCCCCGCAACCCAGTATTGTAGGAAAAGCTCCAATAAAGTAGATAAACACTACAATAAAGTGATAGAAAAAAGGGGGTTTGAAATCAGACAAATTTGGGTTTGAATCTCTCTTCTACCACTAGGTGGTACACGAGCATAGAGATGTGACTAAACACACCGAAAATCAGTTACCTGAAGTGAAAAAAGGGAATGAAGTTACTCCACGGTACCAGGGAGAGCTCATCAGACGTCAGAGATTCCTTAGTTTGTGGTTTCCTGCGGGTCCTGGCTGTGCAGAGTGCAACCCACACCCAGGGTGACCTGGTTGACATTGGGGGCTGGTGCATCCTGATACTGAAATTGTTATTTAATGTGCTGCATCTCCAGTGACGTCTATGTTTAAAATAGAAAGGAAGGAATAGATGCAAGAGCCCTCTGAACCTTGAGATTTGGTGGGTCAGGGTCCTTTTCTGGGCTTGGACATCTTGGGTGGTGTGTGTGTGTGTGTGTGTGTGTGTGTGTGTGTGTGTGTGTTTAAAATGGCCACAACTGTATAGAATTGAGACAGGACCTTCTGAGTGAATGAGGGCAGGAGTGTGTGTGTACCCGTGGAGGTGTGGAGAGGACTGCCCCCTACCAGATGTTTTCTGAACCAGCATCCCTGCCTCCCCCTAAACAGATGGTGAGGCCTCAGGCCCTCTAGGGTTCCTCAAACACGTGTAGTTCCTTGTTGCAGAGACGGTCTAGGCTGGTTGTAACATCTGTGGGCGGTCTAGGCTGGTTGTAACATCTGTGGGAGGATGCTGCCATCTTGTGGTAGTTTCCTAGAATACTCCATGCAGGACGCTGCAAAGTCTGAGCAGTCCCCATTTTACTTTTGGAAGAGAATTAAGCGATTTTACCAGGAAATAATTTAAAAAAATTATAAATTGGAATAAAAATGGCTGTATTCTGGCATAATATATATGTCATATTTATTTATTTAAGACTATTTTAGAGTAGTTTTAGGTTCACAGCAACATTGAGTAGAAGGTACATTTTCCCATATCACCCTTGCACCACCCCCCGACATAGCCTCCCCCATTATCAACATCTCCCACCAGAGTGGTACATTTGTTATAATTGATGAACCTACATTGACTCATCAGAATCATCCAGGGTCCATAGTTTACATCAGGGCTCACTCTTAGAGTTGCACATTTTACAGTGTTGGACAAAGGTATAATGACATGTATCCATCATTATGGTATCATACAGAATACCTTCACTGCCCTAAAAATCCTCTGTGTTCTGCCCGTTCACCCCAAAACTTTACAGAATGCCAAGCCACTTAAGGACATCTACACAAAGCCCTATTAACCCTTTTGCTTGGCTTCAAACTGTGTTTACTTAAGGAAAAAATGGATTTTAATTATACAGGCATACCTCAGAGAGATTGCAGATCAGGTTCCAGACCATTGCAGTAAAGCGAATATCGGGAGGACCAGAGTGCTGATGTCTGAGGGTAGCAGAAGATGAAGCTCAAGCAAAAAGCTGACTTGCCCTTCCTTGACATTTTTGTTCAATTCAGGCCCTTAATGGATTGGCTGATGCCCACCCACATGGGGAGGGCAATCTTCTTTACTCAGCCTACTGATCCAAATGCTAATCTCTCCCGGAAACAGCATCACAGACACACCCAGAAATTATGTTTTACCAGCTATTTTGTCATCCATTAGGCCAGTCAGATTGACACATAAAATTACCCATTACATAGCCCTAACGTGTCCATACCTCTGAACCCTATTCTTCTGAGGCTTAAAATTTAGATAAAAATAGCAAGAGGGTTTGCAACATCTGTCTAATTTCAACTTAGCTTTGTTCTTCTCCTGAGGCAATGGTAACATGACCAATTATTTGCTTGCCTTCTGGGAAGTGAAACTGGGAAAACATACAATAGAGATTAAATATTTCAAAATGTTATTCTGCTACGTTTCTCCTGGTAACTCTTTGTGACAATGATGGTGACCTGAATGTATATCTACATTGACTTCTGACCAAAATTTCAAAATAATTGCTATTACTTTTTCAGAGTGGAGTAGCTGATGGGTCAGAAAAGCAGATGAACACTGGAAGATGTGTGTGTGTGTGTGTGTGTGTGTGTGTGTGTGTGTGTGTGTGTTCAGTGGGGGAGGGCCGTTGGGTTCTGTCACAGTTAGATGGAGAGTGCAGTCCAGTGCTCAGCAGTGAAAGCACAGAGTCCTAACCACTGGACCGCCAGGGAAGTCCCTGGCCTTTATTAGGTTGAGGTATGTTCCTTCCATACTCATTTTGTTGAGAGTTCTTATAATGAATGGATGTTGGATTTTTTCAAATGCTTTTTCTGCACCTAGTGAGATGATCCTATGATTTTTATCCTTTATTTTGTTAATGTGGTATACCACACTTACTGATTTGCATATATTGAACAATCCTTGCATTCAGGGATAAATCTCACTTGGTCATGGTGTATGATCCTTTTAATGTGTTGTTGAATTTGATCTCCTGGTATTTTGAGGATTTTTGCATCTATGTTCATCAGGGATATTGACCTATAATTTTCTTTTCTTGTAGTGTCTTTGTCTGGCTTTGGTATCAGGGTGATGCTGGCCTTGTAAAATGAGTTTGGAAGTGCTCCTTCTCCTTTAATTTTTGGAAGAGTTTGAGAAGGATTGACATTAATTCTTCTTTAAATATTTGGTAGAATTAATCAATGAAGCCATCAGGTCCTGGACTTTTCTGTGTCGGAAGATTTTTGATTACTGATTCAACCTCCTTACTCATTATTGGTCTGTTCAGATTTTCTGTTTCTTCATTATTCATTCTTGGTAGGTTATATGTTGCCAGGAATTTATCTACTTCTTCTAGGTTGTCCAATTTGTGGGTGTATAAAATGTTCGAATTTCTTTATGCATCTAAGAATTCAAATGACCAGGGTAATTGGCCTGTAGTTTTAATTTTCTTTAGTGTCCTTCTCTGCCTTTGACATTAGGGTAATGCTTGCCTTATAAAATGAATTGAAGATTGTTCCCTCTTCTTCAATTCATTGAAAGAGTTTGAGAAGGATTGACATTAATTCTTCTTTAAATATTTGGTAGAATTAATCAATGAAGCCATCAGGTCCTGGACTTTTCTGTGTCGGAAGATTTTTGATTACTGATTCAACCTCCTTACTCATTATTGGTCTGTTCAGATTTTCTGTTTCTTCATTATTCATTCTTGGTAGGTTATATGTTGCCAGGAATTTATCTACTTCTTCTAGGTTGTCCAATTTGTGGGTGTATAAAATGTTCGTGGTAGTCTCTTGAGATCTTTTGCATTTCTATGATATAAGTTGTAATGTCTCTTCTTTCTTTTATAGTTTTGTTTGAGTTGGCTCTCTTTTTTTCTTAGTCTACCTAGAGGTTTGTCAACTTTATCTTTTAAAAAAAAACCCAGATCTTAATTTCATTAATATTTTCTGTTGTTTTTCTAGTATCTATTTCATTTATTTCCACCCTCATTTTTATTTTCTTCCTTCTCCTAACTTTATTTTTTAAATAATTAATTAATTAATTAGGCTGTTTCCGGTCTTAGTTGCGGCACGCGGAGATCTTCCTTGAGGCATGCGGGACCTTTCGTTGCAGCACACGGCCTCTTCATTGTGGTGCGCGCGCTTCTCTCTAGTTGTGGCGTGCGGGTTTTCTCTTCTCTAGTTGTTGAGCGTGGCCTCTTTAGTTTGCGGCTCGCAGGCTCTCTAGTTGAGGCGCGAGAGCTCAGTAGTTGTTGCCGGAGGGCTTAGTTGCCCGCACAGCATGTGAGATCTTTACTTCCCTGACCAGGGATGGAACCCGCATCCCCTGCATTGGAAGGCGGACTTTTTACCACTGGACCACCAGGGAAGTCCCTCCTTCTCCTAACTTTAGGTGTAGTTTGTTCTTCTTTTTCTATTTCCTTGAGGTGTGCAGTTAGGTTGTTTGTGAGATCCTCCCTCCCTCCCTCCTTCCTTTTCCTCTTTCTTCCTTTCTTTTAAATAAGATGACCTTATTTTATTTTTCAAACAAAATAATTTCAAAGGAGATTTGTGCATGGGTTAGTTATCGAGTTTGATTTGCAAAATAACTTCGAGTCTCAGGCCTCCCCAGACCCTCCCTCCCCTCTGCGCTCAGCTCCATGTCTCCGCTCGATGCACCAGACGTTGAGTTGTGTTGGGTCACCCGTCCCTGCAGTTGGACAGTGGATTATCCCCGGGGTCTCGCGGGTCTCCGGCCTGGCACCAGTCAGGTAAGTCCTGACTAAAGGGGGGTGAGCCCTCAGCTGGGGAGGCGGGTATCACGGTGCTGGGAGGGTACGGGTCCTGAGTACCTGCTTCTCCAGGCTGCCATTTCCAGGGTGTCGGACACTAGCAGAATCCCTGGGCCCGCCTCCTGCCCTGGACGCCCACCGTGGAGCACATGGCCTGTGGCGGCCGGTCCTTCCCTGCAGCTTCCCAGGAGCCCGTGGGCCAGAAGGACGGGCCACGATTGTTTCCTGCGGAGAAGGGCAGGGGACACGGAGACACGCCTGCACGCTGGGCCTGCGGCTTCTGCAGAGGGGTGCGCATCCCCGAGCCTGCTCTGGGCGCGCCGGGGGTCAGAGGACATTTCTCCACGAGGCCGGTGACTTGCTCTGCGTGCGCGTAGGAGGCAGGCAGGGCGGGGAGGGGGTGGGGTGGCGAGGCGGCCGCGTGTGCCCCGTGTGTCGGGCTCCGGCCTGCGCCCAGGTTCCGGTGGCCGATCCAGGTCGAGGTCGGTCTTCCGGGCTCCCGCCGGTTGGAGCAGGTGACACAGGGACAGGAGTAGATGCAAAGCAGGCCGAGGTCCGAGCTCTATGAGAAACACAGGCGCTGGGGTGGCCTCAGGAGCAGGGCGTGTATCCTGGTCTGCCACCTCCTGCCGGGCCGGCCGAGTGGGTCGTTGAGAACAGGAGAGTTAGGCACGCGAGGTGCCGAACGCGGTGCTAGCCACCACGGTCACGATCCCATACGTGGAACCGATGAGGTTGGGCAGAGAGGAGGCAGAGGAGGGAAGTGTGTCAGGAAAGTCACAAAGACATCAGAGAAGAAAAGGCGGGTGTGGCGGGAATCGAGGTGGAAGGAGCCCTTCCAGCCGCCTGATAGGAGCGAGATTCTCTGAGACGTGCGGGGGACGGCCCACCAGACTGATGGGGACGGAAGCTGCTCCTCGGGCCTGCGGTGCCCAGAGTCCCCACCCACCTCTCAGCTCTGCCACCCAGGCCACAGCCCGGGCCCCTCCGTGAGCTCTGGCGCCGCCAGCCACGCGCCCCTTTACCGCCCCCCACCCCGCCCTACACAGTCAGTATCTGACGCCGCTGGTCTGCGTTGGCTTCGTGGCCCTGACCCCCGTGTGGGTCCTCGTCGCCAAGCAGAACCCACCCGTCGTGAAGATCCTGAAGTTCGGGTGGGAAAGTCCTGAGGATGGTTGTCAGCAGGTGCGCGCGCGCGCGCGGGCGCAGGGGTGTGGCGACGCCTCTGGGTCCGGGTGGGGTGAGCTGTGGACGCGGCGCCTTCGCCACGCTCTTCGCTCTTCCCCCGAGAACCCCGGACCTCGTATATTCTGAGGGGCAGCCCTGTTTATGGCGGCCACAGCACCGGGGGCCTGAGGAGCAGAGCCTGGTGACAGTGGACGGGCACCGGCCGCGGCCTCGGCCCCGGCCCCCGGGGCCCCGCTCTCCTGCTGCCGCCGCCCTTGCCGGCCTGGCCTCGCTTAGCTGGCCTCAAGGCGACGGCTCTGTGGACGCCGTGTTTCCGCAGCACGGCCGCTGGTGGGACCTACAGTGCTGAGGGATTAGTGCCCCAGGGCCCTGGGGCCTCCAGCCGAGCCAGACCCATCCTCGGGGCCCCCTTCTGCTTGTGGACGCTGACCGGGGCCACCCCAGTCCCTTCTGATGTGCTTTCCCGACTGACGCTTGCGGAGGGGAGGCTGTGGTCGAGGTGTCTTTGCTTCTAGAAGCTCCTGGGCTCCAGGCCTGTGCTAAACCACAGGGGCTGGTGGGGCCAGGTTCTGGGGTGGCGGCTTCTAGGAACGGGGGTAGAGGGTCGCGAGACTTTGCGCAGGTTCGGCTTTCTGCTGAAGAGCAGCTCGCCGGCTATCACTTGGCAGAGCCCAGCCCACTAAGTGGCCTCAGAAAGGGTTCGTTGGGTTTTCAGTGGGCTGACATCATCAGATGGGCTTTTTGGTACAGGTGAGACTCAGAACAGAGGTGAGAATGCATGTGTGGGGTGCAGAGGGCACTGGGGAGACCAGCTGGGCCAGGGAGCCAGGAAAGCGCTCAGCTGATGGGCGGTCTGCGTGGAGAAGATTGGCAAGCGTCCACTCTAATCGTTTGCTGTCTCTCCCCAGTTTCGGAGGGCTCATCTTCAACAAGACCATATCCAAGCAGCAGTTCAAAGGCATGGACGTATTTGCCCCCATCGTATGTTGTAGGTACTGGCAGTCCCGTCACCGGGGCTTCCGGGTGGTGGGGCTGGACAGCAGCGACTTCGGAGGTCCGGCCCTGCCACCTGGAGGCAGCTGGGACGCCGAGCTGTGGTCGGGCTGCTGTAGACACCCTGGGAGAAAGCCCTGCCCGCTGCTCCTCCAGCTCACAGCTGCCCTCACAGGCACCCAGGACCAGAGCTGATCCCACTCCTTGAAGGGTTTAACCTGGGATCTGCTGGCATCTGAGGCTGAATGTGGCTTCAGAACCAGGGTGTTGGCCTCTTGTGGCTTTTCTTGTATTTTAATTTAGATTCATTGATGACACTTAGAATTCAGCCATTTACATTTAAAAATCTGGATTCCTGTCTAGGTTCCGGTGGCCGATCCAGGTCGAGGTCGGTCTTCCGGGCTCCCGCCGGTTGGAGCAGGTGACACAGGGACAGGAGTAGATGCAAAGCAGGCCGAGGTCCGAGCTCTATGAGAAACACAGGCGCTGGGGTGGCCTCAGGAGCAGGGCGTGTATCCTGGTCTGCCACCTCCTGCCGGGCCGGCCGAGTGGGTCGTTGAGAACAGGAGAGTTAGGCACGCGAGGTGCCGAACGCGGTGCTAGCCACCACGGTCACGATCCCATACGTGGAACCGATGAGGTTGGGCAGAGAGGAGGCAGAGGAGGGAAGTGTGTCAGGAAAGTCACAAAGACATCAGAGAAGAAAAGGCGGGTGTGGCGGGAATCGAGGTGGAAGGAGCCCTTCCAGCCGCCTGATAGGAGCGAGATTCTCTGAGACGTGCGGGGGACGGCCCACCAGACTGATGGGGACGGAAGCTGCTCCTCGGGCCTGCGGTGCCCAGAGTCCCCACCCACCTCTCAGCTCTGCCACCCAGGCCACAGCCCGGGCCTCTCCGTGAGCTCTGGCGCCGCCAGCCACGCGCCCCTTTACCGCCCCCCACCCCGCCCTACACAGTCAGTATCTGACGCCGCTGGTCTGCGTTGGCTTCGTGGCCCTGACCCCCGTGTGGGTCCTCGTCGCCAAGCAGAACCCACCCGTCGTGAAGATCCTGAAGTTCGGGTGGGAAAGTCCTGAGGATGGTTGTCAGCAGGTGCGCGCGCGCGCGCGGGCGCAGGGGTGTGGCGACGCCTCTGGGTCCGGGTGGGGTGAGCTGTGGACGCGGCGCCTTCGCCACGCTCTTCGCTCTTCCCCCGAGAACCCCGGACGTCGTATATTCTG